>NC_058133.1:154694326-154704807 GCF_016433145.1 Gracilinanus agilis | reverse complement strand
CTATCTATCTATCTATCTATCTATCTATCTATCTATCTATCTATCTATCTATCTATCCATCTATCTGTCTGTCTTTCTCTATCTCTAACTGTCTGTCTATCAATTGATCTTTATCTATCTCTCTTTCTTTTTATCTCTCTGCCTCTGTCTCTCTGTCTGTGGGTCTGCCCAAGGAGCTGGAGCCCATTTTGATCTCTGAATTGCTGGTACCATTTACTGTGACACATACTATAGCTAAACCATGGTGCCCAGGAAGGGAAATCTTTAAAAACCAGAAAAAGAGGAGATCCTTTAAAGGCAGTGTTTAAATTTTATCTTATGGTTCCACATGATAATCAGAACCTTTGCCTCTCAAGCTATCCTTAAAGGGATCTCCTACTAGAATGGTAAAATCCCTTGAATACTATACTTTTCTATGTTAATCACTAAGAGAAAGACCAGGGAGATGAGAGTCAACTAAAAACTCATCTTTTCTTCTTCCTCTTCTGTACATTCAGAGTGGAGGAGAGGTACTGGAATTGACTAAATTATGTATCACACTTGCTTTGAGAAGGGGAGAAAAGGGGACTAAAGCGAGGGTTTGTAGTCTCTCAATCTCTTCCCATCATTTAAGTCAGGTTTCAGCAATCCAAAGGTTTTAAGCACCAAACCAATGGCTAAGGATTCTAAGTGTCAAAGGTAAATATAACAACAATACCTTTATTCCCTTTCTAACTTTCCTATCTTTAGCCTCCTGTTTCCTACCTATAACCCAAACCCTAAATGCATCATTCCCTCTCACTGCCCTCTGTCTGCCCAAAGTCTATCACTTCTTCTAAGCCAGCCCTCCAATTTAAGATCGTTCCTTTTGCCAACTAGCCCAATTAAAACTTCATTCATTTTTTGATTGCAGGTCTTTAAGAGGTATTGATCTGGTTAGATTAATTGACACTAAAGTGTGAGAGACACTTAAGAGACCATTTTTAGAATGAATTTGCTGACCCAAAGGCATTTCTAATTTGCAGAACGTATAGAAAAAGAGATATTTTTAATATGTAAGGGGCTTACCTGTGCTCCTTATCTCCTGAGCCTCTGATGGCCCAATCAGCACACTCCCCATGCCCCCATAGCCTCCACTTTGCCAATGGGGTTCACTAAAAGCCAAGGATGAATGGGCAGAAGAAATTGTGAATTGCAAAACAGTTAATGTAGAATACATCCACCACTGCATCACATTTTTTACTCAATTATTTCAGGTATGCCTGTCTTCTCTTCAGTCTTCAAGATCAATAAACTTCTAGAGGGCAGAAAGTGTAGCTTTACATAACTTCTCTCTTCATTTCAGAATAAAATACCTAGTAGATCTTTAATAAACACTCATTAAATGTATGCAGTACTATACATTTTAGCATGGAAGATGAAGAATATTTTTCTCTTTCTTTGTGGGAGACTAAATTCTTTAAGCAACTATTGAACCATATCCCCCCTCCTTTTCTTCTGCCCTCTCCTTCTAACTGTTCCCCTCTCTCTTTATGGCTTATCCTCCCCCCTCCTTAACTCCCTGGGTTTCTGTTCTTCTTTTCTCTCTCACTTGTGTTCCCAGATGACAATCTGGTTCCCAGTGTGTTCACTAGACAGGCTTCCTATAGAAAGTTGAAAGCAATTTTAAACTCAACTTCTGAGAAGTTGTCATTACCTTGAAGATAGGACACCATAGGGTAATAAAGATCACACCAAGCCTTGAGGATTGAAGTTATAATGGGGCTTAGACTTCTCTGGTGGAGAAAAAACTTTGAGATGACCTTACTGACAATTTCAGAATTCTGAAAAAGATCAATAAAGCTGACAGCTACATTTTTCAAGTGCTGAGAAAAAGTACGCTGAAAATAAAATAAAATAAAAGTGGAAAGGGCATAATCACCAAAGTTATCTAGCCCAAGGGATGATCCAGCAATATCCCCATTATTACTATTTGGTACCTAGAGTTCATTGGATATATTAGTCTGTGTCAGTAGGCAGGGGCAGTGCCATCTGGAAATTGGGAGAGTTGAGAAGTGATTGCCAGGTCAGGGAAAAGGATCTTAGGTCCAGATCTCTCAGGTTAGGGAACATGACCTAGGTCCAGATCTTCCTAGCTCTGGAACAATGAGTCCCTCAGTACTCAGCACTTGTAACAGAAATAACAACTCATATATTTGCAATCCCAAAATGGTGCCACTAAATAGTTTCTTTAGAAGCTCATGTACTTTTATCCTGAAGATCTAATTTGTTCATTCCTCAAATAGTGCTAAATGTGGCTAAACAGGACCAAGGTGTTTGCATCCTGGTTCTGCTTTTCTCTACCTGTGCAGAGTTTTTTTTTGGGGGGGATGTCTCAGTAGCTTCATAGTGTAAAATGAAGATGTGGGACTATATAGAACTCAAAATGCCTTTCAGATCTAAATCTAAGATTCTAAAACTCCAATTCCAGACTCTTTCCCACTAAATTGCCCACTCTGTAATATTAATTACTAATTTATACTTATTAACTGAGTTCAAATCCAGACCTTTTCACTCACTGTCTATGTGATCACAGTTAACAGTGAACTCATCTTTCTGGGTCTCAGTTTTCTCATCTGTAAAATAAGGGGTATGATGATACTTAAAATGCCTACCTCACAGGAATACTCTGAAGGGTTTTTTAAACCTTGAAATGTCATAGAAATATTCATTATTGTTATTATTATTACTGTCTAGAATTGTTTCTGACATAATCATATACAGCAAAAATAATATTTATATGAAGCTTTAAGTTACAAAAGCTTAATTTACATATACACTCATACTTGTAAATGTATGTTTTACCTTATTATTTAATGTGTTAACAACAATGGAGAATTTTAATTTTTTAAATGTTAAAATCCCTAGTCCAAGGATTTAATGGCCTGGTGGCACAGTGGGTACAGGTAGATGGTGACATAGTGCACAGAGTACCAGTCTGTAGTCAGGAAGACCTGGTCCAACTTTTACCTCAGACACTTCCTAGCTGAGTGACTTCATCCTAATTGCTTAGCTCTTGCCACTCTTACGTCTTAGAAATGATACTAAGGCAAAAAGTAAGGGTTAAAAAAATTAAATGAGATAATATTTTTAAAAAGTGCTTAGCATACAGTACACAGCATAGAGCAATTATATAGCTATTAGAATGCTGGATATGGAGTCAGGAAGCCCTGGGTTCAAATCTAGGCTCAGATACTTCCTCACTGTGTGACCTCAGGCAAGTCATTTCACCTCTGTTTGCCCCAGTTTCTTCATCTATAAAAGAGGGATGACAATAGCACCTACTTTTGGGGATCATTGTGAGGCTCAAATGAGATCACATATGTAAAAATTGCCCAGCACATAGTAATTACATAAATATTTCTTTGTTTCCCTTTTTTCCCCTACAAAGATTCTAATGAGATTTGGAAGTGCCAGCAGACCTGTGCTAAGGTCTTCTTCATGCAGAATGAGCCCTTCTCTGGAAGATTTCTAGGATTTTAGATTTAAAGCGGAAAGGACATTAGCAGCTATATAGTGCAACTTCTTCATTACACACATAAAGATATCGTGGCCCAGAGAAATAAAATGATTGGTTAAAGGCACCCCAGAAATAGATGGCATACTTAAAACTAGAACCCTGGTCTTCTATCTCTAAATAATAATAATACCAGCTAGTGTTTCTATAGTACTTAAAATTTGCTTTATGTGTACTTTATCGTCTGATCCTCAAAATGACCCTCTGTTGACTGGCACACAGTAGTCACTAAATAAGAAATGAGTTGGCCGGCTGAGGTGAGTGCTATTATTATCTCCATTTTACAGTTGAGAAAATGGGGACAGACAGAGATGAAGGGTCTTGCCCTGGTCACCCAGCTAATAAGCATTCAAACGCAGTTCTTCCTGACTGCAATCACAATATTCTACCCAGCACCCAAACTAGCTGCTCTGTTAAGCCAAATTCAACACTTATTGCTGCACCAGATTAGATAGTTACTGTATAATTCTAGTGCTAGTGAGAAGCTGCTGTGGTCAGCACGTTAGGGCTTATTTGAGAGTTTTAGGATACTGGGTGAGAAAGCATGAAATTATATGTCCAATATAATTTCCAATTACCCCTTCCTTAAGAAACAAAATAAAACAAACAAACAAACAAAAAACACCAGACAAACCAAAACAACAACCAAAAGCAAAAAACAACAGGGGAATAATCTAGGTCATATGGATCTAAAAAGGTTTGAAAGTTGTACAAAGGAGAGAGGGAATAGGAGTCAGGAGGGAAAAAATGATAATTTCCTCCAGATCATGCCTTGAGAAGTAGCAGATACATTGCTTCTCTCATGCTACAGCATCACCAAGTGAAATACAAGAGAGCCACCCTTTTCCTCTGGGCTAGGTTAAGGACCTCAGGAGAGCTCCAGCTCACTAATGAGCTATCAGTCAGTCCCTCTCATCAATGGGATGATCTACACTCAAATCTATCCCAATGTGCTCTGGCCCCAGAACTCATTATCTCTAATGTTTCACTAGTTCTCACAGTCTGAGGAGAATAGTATGCATTCATCTTCCCTGCCTCACAGGGAATTTCAGTCAAGGATGGGTAGGATAAAAGAGCTGGAAGGGACCTCTGGAAGCCATTTAGTTCATCCCTTTGCCCCTAGGCATTGATGTTACTGCTCAATGCATCTCTAATCTCTTTTTCTCCCTTTATCCCTCCTCCATCCTGTCAAAGAATAAGGGAGATTAAGGGAACCTTACTTTAATAATAATGCATTCTATTTCTATAGTCCCTTTCTTCCAGGAAACTTATGTCTTCCTAAATGTTTCTTCATTAATCTTGCAACAACTCTGTGAAGGGAGTTGGCAACAAAACAATAACTGTCTCCATTGATCACCCAAAGAAAAGGAAGGGAAGAAGGGCTGGATGACAGTCCTTGTTGGTCAACTAGAGAATGACAAGGTGAGACATGTTAAGAACTCGGGTTGGCTGATTCCCAATCAACCTAGAAAACCAAAGAATTCATTCCTTACTCTAAGAATTCCTAGGAGCTATTTTCACAAACACTCCTGGAAGTTTCTAGAGTTGTTAAAGACAATATAAGTAAAAGAAAAAAATAACAACAGTACAGGGGATCAAGTGAAGTAGGAAAGCTAAGTAAGAAGAGTAATGAATGAATAGAATATAGCTGCAGTGAGCTCTCCATTTTTCTTTGTTGTTCAGCCATTTCAGTAGTATCCAACTCTTCATAACCCTGTTTGGGGTTTTCTTGGCAAAGATACAGGTGTGATTTGCCATTTTTTTCTCCAGCTCATTTTACAGATTAAGAACTAAGGCAAACAGTGTTGTGACTTGCTTGCCCACAGCCACACAGCTAGTAAGTATCTCAGGATAGATTTGAACTCAGGAAAATGAGTCTTCCTGACTCTAGACCTGGCACGCTAGCTACTGTGCCCCAAGCTGCCCCCTTCTTGGAAACAGTCCTTGTTGTAGCCTTTTGGACTATATATTTTTTAATCATATTTTATATTTTATCATATTAGTGTATCTCATCCTTTCCACTAGACTATAACTTTTCTGAGAGCAGGGACTGTGTCATATAATTTCTCTATCCTTCTGCCCCTTTTTAATCTCCTTTGTACTCAACATAGAGCATTTTTGACACATATTAAATTAAAAAAAAACAACTGAATTAAAATTGCATTCCTTTAAGGGGCATAGCCTTTTCCCTCACAGCTCCAAGAGTTCCCTTACTTCAGATGGAAGTAGCCTTCTTTCCAGTACTGAGCTCAATTTTTCCTCTGTTTTGTTTTGGTTAGTGAATCAGTCCATTGTCATTATGTGAAATCAGGAAATTCACTTAACCATTCTGGGCTTCACTTTCCTAATCTGTAAAATGAGACAGACCCCCCTAATATCTCTTCCATCTTTGAGTCTATGTATTTTTATTGTCCAAGAAACCTCATTTTTGGCAGATAGAACAAGGAAAGAGTAGACTTAAAAGCATCCTGAGAAATGCCAGGATTCACCCTTCCCATCTTGCTCTTAGAGACGGCTTGCTTTTCCAGTTCTATCCCTCTCTATTTTATTGCCTTTGCTTTCAACTAGACCACTGCCCTTAACATAAAGGAAAACTAAAGGATTATCCACTTAATTATTTGCATGCTCATGGAAGCTGACATTGCCTACTAACAGAGTTTATGTACCCATCATCCCATCTGGGACAATCAATTATTTCAACTGGTGATGTTTCACTTGGCATACAATAAGGGGAACATCAGATTTTATACACAAAAGAAGTGAATGCAGCAACAAACAGTATAAATTAACAGAGGCTAGGGTCAGTCTTTAGCCTTATTTTAGAAAGGAACTTCATATAGTTAATGAGTATTTGTTTGGGAGTTAGGAAATCTGGGTTTGAATCCCTTCTCTTTAATTCACTAGCTATATGATTCCAGGCAATCTACATAAACTTTCTGACTCTTAGTTTGTTTCCACATCTTTAATATGGAGATAATGGTACTTTATATTCTCTAATGCAGGGAATTATTATGAGGAAAGGCTTCACCCACCCCTTTTTTAGGACTGGGAGACAAGCATAGTTTTAGGCAACTAGAAGCCAGGGGAAAGGGAAGGTATGAAGATGCCAGAGAGGGAGGGGATGACTGCTAGAGCAAGGGTTGAGAGAAGACTAGAAAGAATGTCAAGGGTCTAGATAGAGTGAGCAATCTTAGAGACAATGAGATAATACCAGTCAGTGCTCAGCACAGTGTAGATGCCTTATAAATGTTTGTAGACTCACTGACTCTTCTTATTTTGGAAGGAACTAAATCTCCTTATAGAAACAATGATAAAACTGAATGCAATATGTCTTGTGTGACTTCATCATATTGCTTGTCTTCTCAATTGGTAGGGGAGGGCCTGAATTTGGAATTGAAAATTTTAAAATGAATGTAAAGATTAAAGAAAAAAAAAGAAAGCTAGAATTCTTCCTCCATTCTATAACTGTCAGGGAAATAGCTGAATAGTTAACTATAGCCTGCCCTGAGACTACAAGGCTGCAAAGAGAGAGGAAAAACCAAATAGTCAAATAGCCAGTGAACCAAACTTACCCTTTGTCAATGTGGAAATACCTAAAAGTCCGGTTTTTAAGGTGGTTGAATTTCTGTGGTTACAAGACATGACTCTGCTTTGCCCTACTTCATATAAACTAAGTCATCCTTCCTCTTTTTAAAAGTTTTACTGATGCCTTTCATTTTAACATCATATTTATTTCTAGATATGCCCGTCCCCACCTATCACTTGCCAAATGAGCCTTCTCTTTTGATAAAGAAAAACAGTTAAGCAAAACCACTTTTGAGAGCATATGCCATGTTCCAAACTCATAGTCCCTCACTTCTTAAATTAAAGAAGGAAAGTATAATTCCTCGTCCCTTCTCTAGAGTCAAGATTATTCATTATAATTACACAGCAGTCAGGCTTTTCCTCAAGTGTACCAGCGTACTGAAATAGCAAAGTTATGTTCTTTAGCAGGTATGCACCCTTGTGGGCAGAGTGGTAAGGAATTACATTCCCTTCCCCAATTGGGGAAGTACCTATGATATTCTTAAGAAATCCCAGATTAGCCTGCTTTTCTGTGATGACGAATGAATAAGTTTCAATGAAAATTTAGAAGTGCTTTAAAGACCACAATATAATTTCACTTTGCTATTAGAGATAAAGGAAATTCATATGGAAGTCAACATTTCAACATTTATTATGAACTCAAAATGTGCAAAGCAATGTGCTATGTGTGGGGTGCACAAAGAGGAAAGATGGCAAAGCCTTATAGAGCTTACGATTTAATAGGAAGTACAAAAGATCTCATTTCCAGCAAGTATGAAGAGGAGGCAGAATTTTGCAGTGACCTAGAAAACAATTCAATGTATGGTTTTCTGCCATGTCCAAATGACTACTATATATGCTTAAAGTGCAGACTGGTCTTTCATTCCTAGAAATTAAGCAAAGGAGCTTAAGAAATACCTCTCGGCTCTCTAGGTTATCAGGGAAAATGAACTGTTCCTTAAAAACCAATAAATAAACAACAGGCTACCAAAAGGCTTCCATGTAACTCCAAAGAAATAAAAATAACTTAACATAGATTCTGATATGTCCTGAGAGAACAGAAGGTGGAAGACTAACATACCAAGGAAGCAAAAGAGATGAATCACTGAGAACTTGGAATTAAATTCACATGGATATTTGCTTTTCTTCATGAAGAGAAAGGAGCTGCATACTCTGAAGAGGAAACAGCTGTTTTCCCCCTAAGTTATTATGGTGAGGCTCCTGAGAGCACAGCACAGGTCAAAAGAAGAAACAAATAGTAGTGACCCCCGTTGATGAGGCACTGAGGCAGCTTTTTGTTGACCAGATAACAAAAAGAGAGAAATCTTCTTTCTGGGCAATGGGTCATATATTCATTGGTAAACTAGATGGTTATACAGACGCCAAAATGATATTGCCAGAAGGAATTTTAAAAAATTTGTTAATGATAATGAAATCTTAGGTCAAAGACCTTAGGAACCCTGGTGATGATCTCATCTTTGCTGCTTCAGAAGAGAAAGGTAGATCTGTGAAGTGAATATCATGTTAAGAAGCTAATGGCTGCCAAGGGAATTTGGATTTCTAGACCACAGTTTAAAATATAGTAAATGATTTAAGTGCCTTGACAAGGATAGAGTATACTCATCTATTTACTTAGAAACTCGCAAATTTAATCAAAAGAACTATAAATTTAAAAAGGGAGGAAGAATGAATAAAGAGGTATATGTATATATATATATACACACAGAGATATACCTGCATATATATATATATATACACACACACAAATATATATATATATACATATATATATATCATATATACCCCACCCCGTGTTATATACTATAAAAAATAACTAAATTATAGAAAGAAGAATAGCAATGAAGATAGTACCCGGAAATGTACAGAAGGCAAGATCCAAGAAATAAGGTAGCAATAAAAACCATAGTATTAGATACCAATATAAAAATATACAACATATAAGTAACAAGCAAAGTGGCCTATAAATGCTAACCCAAGTATGTATAGTTGACCTCATAGGACCCAAACAGTCCAGCACTCTCCCCAGGATTCCAGTCTTGTAGTCTGCTCCCCATGCTTCTGCCCTCTCCAAACTTAACACACCTTAACTTTTCCCATAACAGTACTGAACACATGGTGGAATGTGACTTGTATTGAAATATTTCCTTAAAAAGTGTCTGGCTTATTGGGGAAAAAAAGAAAATAAGTTAAAAATGTAGAGGGTGAAGTATCATGGTATATTAAGAAAATATACTTATGTGTGGAAATCTAGGAAAAGATGTTGCTAAAGTATGATAAAGGTAGATAAAGATGGATAATGGTAGAATCAGAAATGCCATCATCAAAGTATACTATAGACCACTTGGGCAGAAAAAAGAAATAGATGGAAAATAGGAAAAAGGAAATAGATTGGATAATAGATCTCTTTCTCTACCTCTCTCACCAAAGCTGGTAATAATTTCCTGACTTCTTTAATAATGACATTCTTCATACAGTAGAAAACCAACATGGGGAACATCAATTTTGAATTACATTATTACCAACAATGAGAAATTAGATTATTAGAAAAAAATATGGGTACCTTGGGAGTAGGCAGTGACCGCTCCATTCTAGAATTTGTGATAGAGGAGAGGAACACTGGACATAGTATGACATGCAGTCTAGATATGGGAAAAGCATAATTCAAAGCATTCATAAAAAGATTAGGTAGAATATATTCAACCCAAATTCTATAGGTCAAATGCAGGTTAGATTGGAAGCAGTAAAATATGAAATCCTGAAGACACCAAGAGAAATGGAATTAAAGTTAACTGTAATTCCAAAGAGAAAAAAAAAGGAAGAGTTGCTTAAAAATATAATTATGATTATACAGGAAACTTATGAACTCATTTAGATTTAAAATGACAGGCACAAAAAATAGAAACAAGGTCAAATAATACAGGATACAAAAGAATGTTATGAATCTATAAAAACAGCATCAGGTATACAAAAGTATAGAATGAAATGAGACTGATAATGAAAACTAAGGGCAATAAAAAGTTGTTTTTATTTTGTTTTGCTTTTTAAAAGCCATACTAGGGGAAAGAAGCAGAGTGGTATAGTCTATAGCATAACATACATGGAGTCAAGGATATCTAGGTCAAGATCTTTCTTTGATACTAGCTGTATAACTGTTAAAGTCATTCAAATACATTGAGCACCTTTTATCATAAAATGAGGATAATAATACTTGTAAAATGTATATATATTTATGTGTATCTCAGTGCCTTTTTAGATTAAATCAAAATAATGTACTTCAATATGCTTTTCAAACTTTAAAGAGTTACATAAAGATCAATTATTTTAATCATTATAAAAACAAGACCATTGCTAAGAGTGGATG
>NC_058133.1:154647785-154692992 GCF_016433145.1 Gracilinanus agilis | reverse complement strand
GGTTGAAGGGGAAAGGGGAGCATGAATCATGTAACCATGTTAAAAATGAATATTAATAAATGTTAAAAAAAAAACTATATTGTGTCCAGGGAAGTATAATCAGAATAGTGAGGGAACTAGTCCTGTGGCAAGTACAGACCAGTTGAAGAAACAAGTCATTTAACCTAGAGAAAATATTACTTAGAGGATATAATCTGACATTCTCTACTCAAATACCCTATCTATTGAATAGCCTTTCTTCCCTGGTATCTGTAACACTTTCTAGCTCTTGATTCTGCTCTTGACTGCCTGACCACTATTTCCTAGTCTCTTTTGTCAGATAATTTTCTCAGGCACCCACTAAGTGTAGGTGTCTTCCAGTTCTCTGACCTATGCTCTCATAACATCCAAATCTATATATTTAGCTTTAATCACTCTACAGAACTTGAGAGCACCAACTCTCTTCACATGGATGTTACATAGGTATCTCAAACTCAGACTGTCCATAATAGACCATTATATTTTCTTCCAATCTATCCCTTCTCCAACCTTCCCCATATCTGTTATTAGCATCAACATTTTCCCACTCTCCTGAAGTTTGATTTCTCATGCTATTTCAGTCCCCATATCCAACCAGCTTATAAATCTCATCAATTCTATTTCTACAATAGCTCTTTTTTTATTTTTTTTTAAACCCTTAACTTCTGTGTATTGGCTCCTTGGTGGAAGAGTGGTAAGGGTGGGCAATGGGGGTCAAGTGACTTGCCCAGGATCACACAGCTGGGAAGTGTCTGAGGCCAGATTTGAACCCAGGACCTCCCATCTCTAGGTCTGGCTCTCAATCCATGAGCTACCCAGCTGCCCCATATAATAGCTCTTAAATCCTGTAGCCACTGCCATATTTCAAGTTATTGTTCCTTCTTCATTGGATTTTTGAAATAACCTCTTCATGAATTTCTCTGCCTATGATCTCCTCCCTCTCCAATCCATTCTCCATCTAGTTGCCAAACTGAAATTCTTAAAACATAGATCTATATCTTCTTTTTTCCTTCACCTTTCCCCCACCACAAATATCTAATTGTGTCATATTTCCCCTAGGATAAAATACAATCTTTAGCCCAACATTTAAAACCCTCTACAGCCTGGCTCTTATCTATCTTTCCAGGTTTAATTATATTATTCCTCTTCTGTTCCAGACAAGCTGGCCCACTAAGTTATTCCCTTTGCACAGTAATGCCATAGTGCCTTTGAATAAGTGACCTTTCCCTCCCCTATTGCCCTGTCCAGAATGAATTTCTCTCTTTACTTTCATCTCATAGAATCCCAAAGTACCTTCAAAGCTTATATCAGGTACTACCTCCTATGTGAAGCTTTTCCTAATAAACATAACAGTTAGCATTCTGTCTTGAAAATATTTTATATTACTTTGTATATTTTTGTATTGACTTACTTGTGTATTGATGTATCCTCCCAGAAGAATATGAGCTATTGGAGTGAGGGTTGTTTTGGGCTTTGCTCTCCAGCACCTACCATAGTGCCTTCAGTTTAGTAGATGTTTAATAAATGTTTGTTGAATTATTAATGTCAAGGCATTCATGTAAAAGAGTTGTGCTTCTTGTCCCTGGTAGTGAAGGAGGAGGCACAACTAGAGTTTTAATGGGTAGAAGTTGAAAATAATTAAATTTTAATTCAATATAAACTTCTTAAAATTATACAAAAGTATTCCATAGGTATCCAAAAAGACTGTTTCCTGAGGGAATAATACATTCTCTATCACTAGAAGTCTTTAAGAAAAGGTTGAGTGACTACTTTTTAAGGATGCTATCCAGAGAATTCCTATGCAGGTACAAAGTTGGACTGGATGATCCCAGAGATTAGAGGACCATAGCATAATAAATACAAAAGGGGGCTAGTGAAGAGACCTCAGAGTGTTCAGATAATGCAATTACTCACATAGAAGAGAATGGAGAGCCTGCTCATAGAGGGGCATTATGCAATGTAATGGAAGTGCTTTGCTCCCTGATTTGGGGTCTATGTAAATATTCTGCAACTAATTCTAGTCTGCTAGATATATAATGGAGAGGTACTTTTTTGATTGCCTGCATAGCCCAAAATAGGCTGCATTCAAAAAGATATGTCATTATGCTTCTCTGGTAGCAGATTCCTCAATCTTTTCTACATGGGGAATTACATTAGCTGAATGTGTTAATGTCTGTTCCACAAGTCATCCATTATACATATTTAAAGTTGGAATGAATCTTAGAGTTCACATTCTATTCCACTGGCATAATTTTATAGATTAGATGCACATAGTGTGGAAGTAACCAAATGTACATAAATAGTAAATAGCCTGGATTCCAAAATGATCAAAATCCAATGCCCTTTTTACTTTACATATTGCCAACATGCCACTTCTGTAATTCTGTGACTAGGTTGATTTAGAAGCACTAGTAAATATAATAAATCCCATCCTTAAAAAAACCCCTTCATTTAATCCATCCTTCTTCATTTCCTTTTACTCTTATATTTTTCTTTCTTTTCTTGGCTAAATTCCTTAAGAAAGTCATCTGGTGGTGATCCCAATTCCTTTCTTTTCACCTTCTTCTTGACCCTCTATAGTTTAACTTCTGAACTCATCATTCATCTGAAATTTCTGTCTTCAGGGATACCAGCAATCCCCTATGAAATTAATGTTTTTTTTAGTCCTCATCCTTGGCCTCTCTTCAGCCTTTGACACTGCTGATCACATTCTCATCCTTACATCCTTCTGACATTGGTTTCTCCTCATTTTCCTGCTGTCTGACTGTTCCTCATGAGTTTCCTTTGCTAGATTTTGATTCTGATCATGCTCAATAACTAACAAAGCTCTATCCTGGGTCTTCTTTTCTTTTCTATCTATACTAATTCACTTGGTGATTTCATCAGCCTCCTATAGATTCAATTATAATTTCCATAATGATGACTCAGACTTATTTGTCCAGCCCTAACCTCTCTCCTGACCTCTAGTCCTGAATCTCTAAATGACCCATTGGCCATCTAGAACTGGATGTCTTATAGACACCTTAAACTCAACATGTCCAAAACTGAACTCATCATCTTTTCACCAGAAACCTCCATTTCTCAATTTCCCTTTTATTTTTGAGTTTACTAAAAATATTCTCCCAGTCATCCAGACTCATTAGCAAGGTGACAGCCTTGACTGGTCACTCTTTCTCACTTCTTATTACCAACACAATAACCAATCATTTGTTAATTCTTGCCATTTTAATTTTCTTAACATCTCTCAAATAATGTCTTTGTTTTCTGAAATTGCTGCCACTCTGGTCCTGATCACTTCACACATGGACTATTTTCAAAAGTCTTCTGGTTGTTTCCTTTGCCTAGTCCAGTCCATCCTTCAATCACTCACCTGCTAAACTGATCTTCCTAAAGCACTGTTTGGCCATGTCACTCCCATTCACCAATTCAATAAACTCCAGTGGTTCCATATTACCTCAAGGGTCAAATATAAAATCTTATGTTTGGCTTTTGAAGTCCTTTTTAAGGTAGCCTAGCAGTTCCAGATTTCAAGCTCTATTACAAAACAGTAATCATCAAAGCAATCTGATACAAAGTAATAGAGAGGTGGATCAGTGGAGTAGATTAGTTATATAATATGCAGTAGTAAATGATCATAGTAATCTAGTCTTTGATAAATCCACAGATTCAAGCTTTCAGGGTAAGAATCAAACAGCTGACAAAAATTACTAGGAAAACTAGAAAACAGTTTGACAGAAACAAGGTATAGACCAACATCTCATATTCTATACCACGATATGGTCAAAATGAAGAAATGATTTAGACATAAGGGTGATATCATAAGTCAATTAGAAGAGCATGAAAACATATCTTTACAAAATTACATAAAAGCCTTTTGTAAAAAGAACAGTTCAGCCAAAACTATAAGGAAAACAGGATAAAGTTTCTTTGATAAGAACCTCATCTCTCACACTTATAGGGAAATGAGTCAAATTTATAAAAATCAGAACCATTCCTCACTTGATAAATGGCCAATGGATATGAAAAGGCAGTTTTCAGAAGGAAGAATAAAAACTACTTGTACTCAAATTTAAAAAAAATTCTAAATAACAACTCTTATGGGGAAAACCAAGGGAGTAACTTAAATATTATATGTGAGTTCAGAAGGGTGAGTAGGAGACAGGAATGGACAATAGGTAGGGACTTAACAAGGTCAGGGAAACTGTGTTTAGTTGTTAAGGGAAAAGACTGTTGACAGAAGTGACAGTTAGGCCCTAACGTCACCCTCCTTCTCCAAGAAAAGGGGTAAACTCAGAGTATAATAAATACATACTATGGAAAACTTCAAGCTATGAAGAAAACACACAGGGAAACAGTTTTTTTTTGAGAGGATAGGAGAGGGGGTGAGGTGAAACTATGTCTAACTGCCCAGGACTGGAGTCAAAAGGGTAAGTTCCTTAGCCAACCTAACTTCTGCCAGGTTTGACAGCTTGGCTAAGAACCTGAGGAAGAGGGCTTGGATTTGGGTTCTCACAACTGATCCAGAGATGTCTTCAGGATACCAGGAACCAACTCCTCCACAGCCAATGATCCAAAAGTAACCAGGTAGGGAGAGATGTCTGCAAACTGACCACCAGAACAGAGGCCTCTTCCCTACTCAGAGTTGACTTGCAGGATGATGTCTTCAGCCTTTACAACCTTCACCACTCTCCAAGATCCCAGGTCAAATAGGGACTGCTGATTGCACTTCTGGTCCAACCCCTCACAAAAAAGCAATGTCTGTTGCTTAGCTCTCTCCTTCCTATCCCCTGCATTCTCCCTCATGTTTCCTAGTTCTTCTCCCTTTAGGATTTATGACTATATACAGCTTTCCTAGGGGCCCTATGGTCCTTCTGCTTTTGGATCCATAAACTTGAAAATGCCTAATGTCTAGAAATGGAGTGGTCTGTGAGGAACAAGGAATATAACTGAATTACAGAGTACATGGAGGGAAGTAAGGAATAAGAAAAACACTCCTTCACTTAATCTGAGCCACACATAGATCATTAATTTGCCATAACACATAAGGGTTCTCTTCCCAAGTTAAAATTGAAATGCCTTTATGTAATCATAATCTCTTTAATTCTACCTCATTCTCTGCTTTGCAACCCCCAAACCCTGTTCTTCATCATCACTGTGAGTTCCAGGCCATTCACATCTCAGATAAAAAGGGGCCAGATCATGAAGGGCTCTATTTTTAAATACATTTTATTTATTTCACTAAATATTTCCAATTACATGTAAAATTTTTAACAATAATTTTTTAAAATGCTGAGTCTCGAACTCCCTTTTTGTCTTCCAACTTGAGAGGGCAAGCAATTTCATATTGATTATGAATGTGAAGTCATACAAAAGTTACTTCCATATTAGCTGTATTTACAAAAGAAATCCCAGGCCCCTCCCCTGCTTCTTAGCTCTGTGACCCTGGGCAAGTCACTTGACCCTCATTGCCTAGCCCTTACCACTCTTCTACCTTACTACCAATACAGAGTATTGATTCTAAGACAGAAGGTTAGGGTTTAAAAAAGAAAAACTATTTTGCCTAGTTATCTCATCGGTTCTTAAGGAATCAGTGATCATCTCTATGTAGATGATTCTCAGTTCTATCTACCACTATCTCTCACTAGATCTCCATTCTCCCATTTCCAACTTCCAATTAGATGTCTTGAATTAGACATTCTGTAAACATTTTAGACTCTCTGTATCCTTTGTTATTATTAATCATGATTATCTTGAACATATTATTTAAATTCTTCTTTTGTAAAACAGAAATATATTTTTATTATCTACTTTGTTATGTAGGTCAAATGTATAGAAAGTACTTTATAATTACAAAACTGTATAAAAGTAAATTATTAATTTTTACTATTTTATGATGTAAATACTTCAGAAGCAATATGAAATAGTGCATAGAATGTTAGACTTAGATACAGGATGTTCTAGGTTCAAATTCCTCTTCTGACATTTACTAACTGCATGACTGGGTAAATTATATAACCTTGCTGAGTTTCAGTTTCTTTATTTGTAAAAAGAGGAGGTTAGATTTGATGGCCTCTAAGTAAGATCCCTTCTAGTTCTAATTTGATGACTCTGTGATATTTTGTCTTTTGTCTTTGTATCTCTGGTGCCTGCCAAATATCTGCCACATAGTAGGCACTTAATACTTAATAAATTAATGAATGAATATTGGCCAAAAATGTTCTCAGTAGAACACGGAAAAAAAGACCCTGTATTTTTCTGTTATAAAGTATAGGCAATTATAATCAGTCTTTCTTCAATACTATTTTATTTTTCTTCTTTTTCTATTCAGTCACAAATCCTTAGCATTAAAATGGCTCCTTCCATCAAAGAATCATCTTCCTTACAAAAATGTATCACTTGAGATCCATCAACATTCATTTAGCAGTTCAGACAAGTATGTTCATGGTTAAGGACATGCAATAAATTTTTAAATGAAAAAAAAAAGGGTAAGCCAAATTTCCAAAGACTTGTCAAAGCAGATTAACTTAGGGGCTATTTATTTAGATGGGGCAATCAAGTTTTACATTCTGATTTCTAAAAGCTACTGAATTTGCTTTCAAAAAATTTTATCTTCCCAATGAATAGAGATAAAACTGATTTGAGAGGAGGGAAATTAAGCTATTTGTAGTCAACCATAGTTTACTTACTAATAATCACTTAAAATTTTAAAAAATGACCCACAAGGTATCCATAAAAATTGCATTTGAACCATCTAAATAATCCTTCTAAAGCAATGAACTTCAAATGGAATAAAGACGCCTAGTAGTATTTCTATCAGTTATCCTTTCCTTCCTAGTGTAATTTTGTTGTAGTTATTTCTTTGAATACCCAGCAGTTAGCACAGTGTTTGATACAAAGGAGGTTAACAAATGCTTGCTGAATAAACAAAAATACCAAAGTTAAAATGAAATTCTATCTCCTCAAAAAGTTTGCAATTGTGAATGAATGAATGAATGAAAGTAAATGCATTTTTAAAGAGTTTACTGTATGTCAAATAATGGGAAAGTCCTAAGGATACAACTACAAAATTGAGATAGTTTTTATCCTCCTGGAAGTTACATTCTAATTGAGGGAGACAACACATATGGGGTAATGGTGTCCAGGGAAGGGAATTTTGGTTTGGGAAACTGCAAGAATTATTAATAGAACAGTAGGGCAGTACACTGGTACATTCTTTCCAAAGGCAAAGGAGAGTTCATTTGATTATAGTCTTAAGATAGAGGTTGGAAGGGAAAAATAGGTGGCAAGTCAGGGTGGAAAATGAGAAGGGAAATGCATGTATTTGGGCAATTGCTGCATAGTAACAAATAACTATTAACCTGCAAACATTTATTAAGCATCTAGTACATGCCAGGCAGTTTTCTAAGTGTTTTGGATAGAAAGTCAAAAACAAAATAATCCTATTTCCAAGAACTGTCATGCTCTCCTGGTTGTTATTTTACCACAAATGCCACTCACATCACTGAATTTTCTGAGCCCAAGCTGGTTATCAGGCTGTGATCTACACTGGTGAAGGGAATTCCCATTCTAATGAATAAAGTCATTGATATCCTTAAGGGAATGCTTGATTTTCATTTTTTTTAAACCCTCACCTTCCATCTTAGAATCAATACTGTGCATTGGTTCTAAAGCAGAAGAGTGATAAGAGCTAGACAATGGGGGGTTAAGTGACTTGCCCAGGGTCACAGAGCTAGGAAGTGTCTGAGGTCAGATTTGAACCCAGGACCTCACATCTCTGGGCCTGGCTCTCAATCCACTGAGCCACCCAGCTGCCCCCTCACCCCTCCCCACCACCAGAATGCTTGATTTTCTATAAAATCCTTTTAGTGTTTTAGTCTTTTATAGGGGATGCGAAGATTCTTCACCACAGTGTATGCAGATAGAATAGAATTCAAATATCATCACACTATACTATACTATAACAAAAAAGATTAAATATCTGGATCTGTTGGGAAATGACAGTCAGGATTCTACCTAGAAACAAAAGCAAAATGATAGATGAAAAATAGCCAAATTGTCTAAGAAGGCCTTTTAAAAAGATTAAAAAATAGCACAAAAATCAAAACTGACAAGAGATCTGGAAACTAGTTCATGGGTTACTGAAATGCTCCCTGATTTTTAAAAATAGGACCTGCATTCATCAGCCTATAGAAAGATTGAGCTACTGATCCAGTTATAATACACAATTCAACTTTAGCTGACAGCCTGTGGCTCTGTGGGAGAAATTACAATGATGACCTTTAGTATCTAAATGTAATATTAAACCCATCACATGCTCCACTGATTAATGGGAAAATTAGGTTTGTTGAATTCTAGATAAGAAAATGCCTGCTGAGAGAACAATTTGTCTTAAACTGTACATAAAAATAAATATATATGTGCGTAATATTCTGAAGAGTAAAGAACTACAGAATCAATTAGTAGAACTTCAGGTTTCGTTCACTCTAACATGTCTGAAACATGAATTCCTGCTATAATAATGTTACAGGATCACACAATCTGAACCAGAAGGAAGTGAGAAGTAATCTGGTTCAACCTATAACTGACTATGAATTTTGTCTCCAGTACACACAAGTAAGTGACCACAATTTGTGTGAAAAGGTAGAGTGAGGGAAAAATCTACTACTCCAGAGGTACCTAGGACAGCTCTACTCACTGCAAAGTTTTTTTTTCTTTACCTCAAGCTGAAACCTGTCTCTGCAACTTTAACCACTGCTTCTAGTTTTACCTTGTGAGGCCAAGCAGAATTAGCTCTAATCCCTGTTTGACATAATTGTAACTACCACTTATTGTGCTTTAAGATTTGCAAAATACTTTACAAATCTCATTTTACCCTCACACTAACTATGGGTGGTAGGTGTTATTATTATCCTTACTTCATAGATGAGGAAACTGAGGCAGGCAGAGTTTAAATGATTTGCCAGGATACACAACTAGGAAGTATTTGAGGCCAGACTGGTCTTCCCGACTTCAGGTCCCATATTTTAGCCATTTTGCTACTTCCTTATTACACTGTGTCTGGAGGCAGGAAGATCCGAGTTCTAATCTAGCCTCAGACACTTACTGGTTCTGTGACCCTGGGCAAGTCATTTAAGTCTTTTTGCTTCAGTTTCCTCTTCTATAAAATAAGCTGGAGAAGGAAATGACAAACTATTCCTGAACTGACAAGATAGGACTGAAATGACTAAATAAAAGCAAAAAATCAAGAGAGATCTTTGAGAGGAAGCTGCATTTCATTTCAGCCTTGAAGGAATTTTGGAGTTGTAAGAGCAATTGATGATAAAGAAGATAATCTCAGGCAGTTTAAAGGCACAAATGCAGTAGAAAATGCTAAATGTATGGAGATCAGCAAGTGAGTAACATTTATTTGGAACATATAGTGCATGAGTTGGAGTTGTGTGAAATCAATCTAGACCAACAGGTTGACCCAAATCAGGAAAGGCTTAAAATGCCAGAGGAGTTTGTCTCTGACATTAAAGCAGAAAGGAACCACTGAAGCTTCAGAAGCAGGTGAGGGACATGGTCATACCCTTGCTTTAAAAAAAGTCAATATAGCAACTGAATGAAGGATGGATTGGAGAAAGGAGCGACCTAAGGCAGTGAAACCAATTAGAAAGCTATTAAAACAGTCAAGGCAATAGGGTTGTGAAATAGGGTGGTGACTGTATGTTGAGAGAAAGATATGAATGGGAGATGGCTTTGAGAGGTAGAATTGAGAAGTGTTAGAAGCATAAAAGAGATATTCTGATCTCAAAAGCAGAAGGTCCCTCCATCACCTCTTAAAAACAGGGTATCCCCAAAGTCTTAGTACAGTTTTAAGCTATTAAGACTTGAAATATATATCTTGTATAGACAAATATATGTTTGTTCTATCTAAGAATTATGCAAATGTGTTTTATGTAAATTCAAGTATTGTATTTACTACATTGAGAGGTGGTGATGAATAAGTCAACAACACTGAATTCTGAAATAAATAGCAAATGGATTTTCCTCTAGGGTCACTATAAAAAAAATGGGCAAGAATGGGCACATATGCTAAAGTCGTTTTCTCAGGCCTAAAATTGTTTCAGATTTCAGAGAAAATAAGGTTTAAAAAGCCCACCAATCTTCATTGCAGTGCTTCACTGATAGGTTTTCAGTAATACCCTAATGCAAGAGAAACCATGAAAATACATTATTTTAGCCTTATTACTTCTCTTGCCATTGGAATATTATGCCCTTGAGAAAAAGAACGAAAACCCATTCTGTCATTTACATGTTCATACACGAGTTATTATAATTAAACATTGTAACTTTTCCTAAAGGGTTTGCATGTTCTTTAAATGCTTGGGCTACTGAAATGAGCTTTCCCCCACAATTTAAGTTAAAGAGATTGCAAAACTTTCTCAAAGAAGTATATTTTCTTCACCAAAAACATTTGATTTAGTTTCATAGCTACAAGAAGACAGATTTTCCTGTTTTATTATGGCGGGTCAGAGCCTTGAGTAGATCAGTATGAGTTCATCCTCACATCTGATCTTATTTTGGTCCCTGGGGCACCAAACTCAGAGACAGTAACTCTCACAAATAGATTTAAGATCTGTGGGCTGCCACCCATCACTTTATCATGGACTCTCTGTTCTATGAACATTTTCTGCTCTTACCTTTCTTGCAAGGTCAAATCCCCTTAGCACCAAGTATCTATGCATGATGGGATCTAAATTAAAGCAATGTCCTTCACTTCCAAAACCAGTAGTTTTTGATTCACTAGTATAAAAAGAAACCTTCTTCCTTTTCCCTTTTTTAAAATAGGAGCATAACATAAATATATCTTGATTAAAATTATAAACATTATACTATTTATACATTGCATGAGATAGATCCCAAAGTCCTTCTTTACTCTAAAATTTTCCAATTCTTTGAAATTTTCCCACAATCTCATGGAATTACTTTCACCAACTACTTCTTCCAGCAAATAATAATCATCAAAGAGGTGGCAGAGCTGGGATTGGTAGTCAGAAATTTTGGGTCCTTGTTCATCACTCTTTTCAGGATATTATAAAATAGCTTTTAAGAAGAGATCATCTTCCAATTAAATTCAACAAGTAGTTAGTAAGTGGCCACTACTCTATAAACAGAGCTGCATTAGGTCATAGGGCTATAAAGAAAAAACCCAAACCAGAAATCCTTTTCCTTAAGAACTTATTTTTCAAGAACTATAGCATTTATACAATGGAAGACAATATAATTTGAGAAGGTAGGAAAGGGTCCCAATATTAGGTGGCATCTGAAAAGAATTTTAAAGGAAGCAAAAATTCTACTGTAAGGTATATGAATGAAGTTGGATACACTTTATATATAGGAATATAGATTGGATAAAGTCATGGAATGAGAAGATTAAATACTGAATTCAAGGAGGGAGTACCAAGTAGGCTTGAACATAGAATATATCAGTGGTTCCCAAACTTTTTTGGCCTACCGCCCCCTTTCCAGAAAAAATGTTACTTAGAGCCCCTGGAAATTAATTTTTTTAAAAATTTAATAGCAATTAATAGGAAAGATAAATGTACCTATGGCCATCACTGGCCCCCTGGATCACTGCAGCACCCACCAGGGGGCAGTGGTGCCCACTTTGGGAATCACTGGAATATATGAAGTGGAATAATGGAAAATGAGTTTGAAAGATCCACTGAAGCTAGATTGTGAAGGGCTCTAAACGATCTTCCAGTAACAAGAATAGGAAGCCTAGTTTTCATAGAATGTTAGAGCTGGAAAGGATCTTAAAGAGCATGTCATCTAACCCCATCATTTTACTGATGATAAATTGGGGTAATATGATCATAAAATGGCTTAGCTAAGGTCAGACAACAATTAGCAAATGCAGGCCAAGTGTCTGGGGCTTTCAACCATCAGCATATAGCTCAAAGGTTTGTTTTTTTGTTGTTCTCTTTACAGATATGTCTTTAACTGGATAGTAACAGGCTTATTTATATTACAATTAATGAAGCAGTAATTGCATTCACACAAAACCACACAAAAATGTGCCAGAGATCATAAATTTAAAACTAGATGGGACCTTAGAAATAAATTAGTCTTGATCAATGTCACATGTAAAACCCAGCGGAATTGCTCATTCGCTATGGGAGAGGGTGGGAGGAGGAGAGGGAAAGAATATGAATCATGAAACCATGGAAAAAATATTCTTAATTAATTAATTAAATGAACATAAAAAAGAAATAATTTACTTAATTTTACATATAATAAATTATGTTAATTTTACAAGTGAGGAAACTGAGTCCAAGACAGGTGGAGTGAATTGTACAAGATAATATAGGTAGTAAGTCTCAGATTATAACCATAACAAAGAGAAAATACCTAGAATTTACACAGCACCTTATTGTTTGCAAAGGGTTGCACAAAAATTATTTCATTTTGTTCCCACAACCATAGGCGGTAGGTGCTACTATTACTCCCATTTCATGAATGTGGAAACTGAGGCCAACATAAATTAAGTAATTTGCCCAGTTTTACACAACCAAGAAAAGTTTCATACTGGATTTGAAACTTGTATTTCCTTGACTACAAGTTCAATGCCACACAGCTGCTTAGAACCTCTGACTCCACATACAACATTTTTTCTTTATGCCATGCTGCCTTCTAGAAAATCTCTGAATCCTTGAAAATCATTCAATACTTTGCTTCTCTTACTGCTGCACTTTTATAAATTCTATTTTAATTTCTATGTATTATATAATTTCTACCACAGTTACAGGAACATGTATATTCCCTGTAAAGAATAGGAAAGAACCTCACTGTATTTACACAGGATGGTTATCTTATACATAGTAGGTATTATTCAATAAATATTTGTTAAAATATTTCTAATGAAAACAAAATATTTAACTTCTTTTTATAATCTCTTTATGCTTTATAAGGGATAGATTATCTAAAAGATAAATTGTCTAAAGGTAGAAATGGGGTTGAGTAGGTTGGTAAATCTTTGTCCAGGTCCCCTTAGTCAACTAAAAATGAGAAATGCACTAAAACTATTTTAAATCACAATAACAACAAAAAGAAGAAAAACAAAAGAATTCCTCCCAAAGAAAGTCTCATAGGAAAAAAAGTAGAGGAACTGAAGAAATGAGCAAGCAAAAATGAGGTCCAAAAACAATGAATGTTTATATATTGTTTAAATGAGAAGGACTCCCAAGAAGAAAAGATGAAAACATGCTAATAAAAACTCAGTAAAAGGACACAAGACAGAAGTTTGAAAACCAGAGTTCTTAAAGATTGATTCAAAATAACAAACAAGGGAATTAACTGTTTAATTATGGACTCTCCAAAAACTAAAACAATTGAATTAGAAATGCAAAAGAATCAGAAATGCAACAAAAATATCTGAAAAATCAGTATTTCATTAGCTTACTATAAAATGACATAAAAAGAATATTGAGGTCTCTGAAAATTAAAGATGCAACTTTGGAAACAGTTCTGGTGAGATAATCTGAAAATTACTGATCTCCCAGAAAAATAAAATGAAAAAAAGAGCCCAAACAACTTATTTAAGGAAATAATTTCTCTAAAATGCCCAGAACATGTAAAATAGAATTTTGGCAAAGTTTGAATTGATAAAATACACATGATACTATAAAAAAAAGAAACATAAATATAATTCACCCAGAAACATACTCACCACGTTCTAAGGAATTTAAAATTAAAGAATTTTGCAAGCAACAATGAAAAGGAAATTCATATATCCAGAAAAAATAATACAAATCATATAATACTTTTATTGAAAGGAAATTAAAGAAAATTCTTGAATATGATTGAGGCAATATGGAATAGTAGAAAATATAATGGATCTGTAGTCACTGAACCAGGGCTCAACCTGGGTTCTGCCACTTCCTTAGGTATATGATCCTGGGCAAGTTCTAAACTCTCCAAGTCTGTGTTTTATTTTCTATAACAAAGGATATTGGACTAGATGACCCCTACATTCTTTTCAAGGTCTAAATCTATAAGTCTATGAATCTATGAATTACCAAAAAGCAAAAGAAACATAGTATATCCCAAAATACTATGTAGAAGAAGAAAGGGAGAAATCTCAGTAGAATACAAAGATATAAAGCTGAATATCTCAGTATGAAAAGAGGGAGCTTCAGTGTTTTAAAGTCAAAAGATTAAAGATTTAGAGCTGCAAAGTTCAATGAGTCCAACTTCCTTATTTTACAGATGAGAAAACTGAGATAGAGAGGTTGTGACTTGCTTAGAGTCAAAAAGCAAAGTCTGAGGTAAGATTTGAACCTTGTTGTATTCTTCCTCATAAAATGAAACATGAATAGAGCCTTTGGCATGCAATTTCAAGGAAGGGAAAGGGGAAGGGAAGGCTATATTATTTTTTGAAAGCACCACCTTCTCTGCCAAACATTGAGAGAACAAAAAGAAAATATATTTCAGCTAATACGGTTATCAAAACAAAAGTATCTTCAAGTACAGGAAAAAGTACATGAAATTTTTTGAAAAGAGAAAGAAGTCATTTTACCAAATTTCTTTTATGAGAAAAATATAGCTCTAATATGCAAATAAGGAAGAATAAAGCAAAAAAAGGAATAATGGGTAGCAATTATTAATGGAGATTTATGTAAAAATTTAAAATAAAATATTAGCAGATACTCAGCAACCTGTTCCCCCAATCATTCACTATGGCTAAGTTGTGCAAAGATAGTTCAACATTAGAGTAAAAATAATAATTATAATAATGAAATTAAAATCCCCAATTATATCAATAAATGTAGAAAAACCTAAGACATAAAGTGTACTCATTAAAAACAATGAAATATTTCTGAGTGGAAAGATGTTTCCATAAAATGATAAAAAATTATCTAAAATGAGAAACACAGAGCTTTCCTAATAAGATTTGGGGTAAAGCAAGAATAATACTACTTCTGCTATTAATTGAGATATAGAAATTAGTCATAATAGAAATGCTAACCTAGGAATTAGAAAACAACTTAAGGGCAGAAGCATGGGGAAAGAAGAGGAAAAATTATATTTATTTAAAGATGGCATGATGACTTTCTTAAAAATCTTAAGAAATCAGAAAACATTTTAATATAGCTTCATAAAAGAAGTCACATAAAAAATAAACAGCTAAAATAAAATCACCATCATTTTTTTAAACCCTTGTACTTCGGTGTATTGTTTCATAGGTGGAAGAGTGGTAAGGGTGGGCAATGGGGGTCAAGTGACCTGCCCAGGGTCACACAGCTGGGAAGTGGCTGAGGCTGGGTTTGAACCTAGGACCTCCTGTCTCTAGGCCTGACTCTCACTCCACTGAGCTACCCAGCTGCCCCACCATTATTTTTGTATATTACTAATAACAGGAAGATGATAGTATAGGGAACTTCATTTAAAACAACAACAAAGTGTATTAAATATCTGGGAGTTCACCTAACCAGCCATAGATAGAATCTGTAAGGCTTTAACCACAAAATTATTATTACAAAAATAAATTACCTAAAGTCTTGGAAAGTTAATTGATGTTCATGGTTGGGTCAAAACAAAATAGGAAAAATATAATACTATCCATCTTTTTAGAGGATACATTGTACAATGCAATACTATTGCTAGAAGGAAGAATGAACAGGATGATTTTAGAAAGAGCTGGAAAAAACTACATGAACTGATTCAGAGTGACATAATCAGAATTAGGAAAACATTATACACAATAACAATATTGTTTAAATCCAATCCTGAGGTAGCTATGTAACCCTGGGCTAATCATTTAACCTCTTTTGACCTTAATTTCCTTCTCTGAAAAAAATGTGTATAATAACTACCTAGTTCACAGGGTTATTGTGAGGATAAGATGAAATAATAGTTTTAAACTGCTTAGCACAGTACCTGGTCATAGTAGGACCTATATAAATGCTTATTCCCTTTCCTTTCTCTTTCTCTTTCCCATCACATGGTGAACACCTTTGTCAAGTATGTGTCACCCTGTTTTATGGCTTCCCTGGCTTTTATTTTCAGAGAGCCATGAACAGGATTGTTTCTGTTACATCTTCCAAGGAAGCTTGAAATATTTCAATAGGAGATATCTTGTTATAAAAGAGCCTGTAAGGTAGTATTTCATTCTACCAAGTCACATGCTTTTTTCATAAATAACAAATAATAAGAACAGTGAAATCTTATATTGTCTACATCTTTCAGCTAATTACAAAATAAAGATTTAGTCTACTGTTGAATAGTTTTTGCAAATGCCTGGTTGTTCCCTAATAATATATTTATCAAAGATGGTTCCAATCTGTGAAGAAATGACCCTCATGGAAATTTTGTATAGGTAAGAGAGTACATATAAAACACATACACACATATATGTATATATGGTTGTTCATGTTTTCTCAAATGCCATTTTTAGGTATGAATAAGGTCTAGGTTTCCCCCATGGCTTTGGTCCTTTCTATTCCATTAGATACCTTATAAATCAGTTTTGCTTAATTGCCCTCATAATGGTATAATCAAACCAGATTCTTTTTTTCATCTTTTTTTTCTGAACTATGGACAAAAATGTCAAGATCATGAACAATCAGAGGAAATGCAAATTAAAACAAACATGATGTATAGTTTCACAACTGAGTTGAAAAATATGGAGAAAGATGGGGAAATTCAGTGTTGAAGTAACTGTGATTTACTAATTTGCTGTGACATGATCTAATCATTTTGAAAAAGCAATTTCAAATTACATAAGAATATTAACAAATTGTTTAAACCCTTTGACACAAGAGCCCTAATAATAGGTTTATACCCCAAGGAAATCAAAGCAAGAATGAATCCAGAGATATGTAAATTTTCATAGAGAACTATTAATAATAACAAAATTCTATAAATGTGCCAAAATATTGAAGAATGGCTTAAAAACATGTTATGTAGAAATGTAATGAAATAGAATTTATTATTTATAATAATCTATAAGGCAAATTGAATGAATAGAGGAAGATGATGCTTAACAAACACCTTAGGCTATCAAGGAGAATGCTGATGCCATATATATTAAGAGACTGAGTGACATCCTGAAATCAAAGTTTAAAAGAAAGAACACAGAGAAATTAATGCCTATGTAATAACAATTTTATGTATATTTTTGCTATGGTAAAGTAAATGACCATAGGGTCTGTCACGTTTCTGAACAAAAACCTTCATGATGTTAATGAAGCACAGGGCTCATCACCTAAAGGCAATTATAAAAAAAAATCCTTCCATGTCAAAAAGAAGGAAAAAATATTGGTAGATGTTTTAGGCCTATGATAAATAGAATAAAAATGTGCAGAGATCCTTTAGGAACAAACCAACCTACTGAACAAATAAATAATAAAGTTTGACAATTGATACAAGTCACTGAATTTGTTAATTATGAGAACAAGTAGTTTGTCTCTGGACATACAACATGAAACATCTAAAATCCAAGAATGGAACCAAAAGATGCCCCATGATTTTCAACATGAACTCAGAAAAACACTGAATAAATGTTTGAGCCATGTGAAATTGTTTATAGTAATGGAGGAGCATATATAGGAATTCAGGATCAGGTCACTGCCACTAGAAATTAAAGAACAATTATCTTTAAGAAACTCCGTACTTATTGATTGTGTAAATTATACAATGATAGGGTAGAAACTGTGAAACATATAACTGCAGGTTGCCAAAATGTAGCATATACTGGATACCTAGAAAGATAGAATCAAGTGGCTACGATTATATACTTGTTATCCTTTATAAACAACCAGACTACAAATTCCTATTCTATAAAAGCCGACCTTAAAATATCTTTGAGAATGAAATAACCTATATTGGAACGGAGAAATTATTAAATCCAGAAATATTATTGGCAACTTTCTAAACATAACATTTATCCATAAAAACATAAGGATAGTAGTTTTAATATGTATTAACAGGCTAACTACTCATAATGTCCAAATTACGTGTAATGAAAAGCTTTCAAATTATAGATACTAAGCAGAAGAAATATGAGTTATATTTTATCTTTGTCATCCTGTAACTTGAGTGGAACTGAAGTTTTCAGTGTGCCTACAGCAGATGATCTTACAATAAAATAGTCACAAAAAGCAATAATTTTTTCCCTCCTCTACAGTAGTCCACAGAATATAAAATATTAGGATAGGACAGGATAGGATAGCAACTTGTCCTTACTGTTTCTATCTGAATTCCACCAAAAAAAAATTAAAAAGAAAAAAAAATGAGAAGAATAAGATGTTTCTCTGATTGGACCTTAAGTAGGGTCATAAGCTTGCAGTACCTCTGTTAAAGAAGAAGGTTAAGCATAGATTTTCCTCCACATTTCCCATCAGCTATACTGCTTTCCCATCAGCTATACTAGACTTCTTTGGAACTCTCTATCATGCCCCTAATGCAGGATACTTTCTCCTCTCCTTAACTTACCTCTAACTTCATCTTCCATTTGTCTACTGCCTTCCCCCATTAGACTGTAAACTACTTGAGGACAAGGACTGTCTTTGTTTTTATTTGTATTTGTATCTCCAGTGTTTAGCACACTGCCTGGCACATAGTTGGTAAATAAATAATTATTGGCTTTCTGACTGATAAAAATAACTAATATTTCCATAATACTTTAAAGTTTTAAAAACCCTTTAGGGACAATGAGTCTGTGTGGCATACTGAATAGATCACTGGTCTTAGAGTAGTTGAGTGCCCTAAACTGTCGGGAGCTATTAAGAGAAATTAGAATCTCAAGTAGATATTTTTATCTGGACCCCCTCAAAAGATCAATACAGACTTGCAGAGCCATGTATTGGTTTTTCTCCCTTTCAGGTCAAGAAACCTGAGTGGGATATCTAAGATAAAAATCTGAGATTCCTCTTTTGATTCCTTTCACAATTCTCACCTTCCTTCAAAATAACATGATTTATTAGACAGGAAAACTTTGAATAATGAAAGAAGTTAAAATTGGTTATAATCATCAGTTATAGTTGGATCTGATATGAATTACAGATCACATTGTTTGTTTATGGCTCTCTACACCAAACAACTCTCTAAGATTTACAGACTAAATTGCTGCTCTCCATTCCTCTTCCAATTCCTTACTGGGAGCTCCAAACAAAATGAAATTGAAGGTTTAGAAAACTCTCTTTCCCTATTACTTCCAAAAGGAAAAATGAATCTGAAGAATTAACAGAAACATAATGTACCATGTAAATCAAGATATCACCAAAAGACAACAAAACTCTGGTTAAATTCTTAAAGTTACAGTGCACATGCTTAATTTCTCATTAAAAAAATAGTAAGTTGCAAAAATGGAGAGTCATATGTACAATCAATTGCAATACCTGTGGGGGAAATTAATATCGAATTATATTATTTATTAGTAATATTTCTATGTGAAATAATTTTCCCCTTAACCCCAGGCTATGCCCCCCCCAAGCTATACTATACTCCCAGTCCTCTTAAATTATCAAATTGGGCTGGGACCTTTTGTCTTTTTATAAAACCTTGAAAGGATTAAAGGTAGGGTCAATCAGCCATGTTGAACTTTGACTCCTTTGAAAGTACTGGTCCATATAGCTGGTGAAAGGGTGTACTGGTGTTTTTCTTAGTTAGACAAAAACCTACCTCCCCAGTGGTGAAGTAATAAGGGAGGAGTTGAAGTCTCTCTAAGTTGACCACTTCTTTCTAAACAACTATGGGTACTGCCAGGGTAGTTGGAAGGCTCCAACTGTCTGGCCAGTCAGAAGGAAGATGCACTTCCTTTTAGAAGAGAGAGGTAAGACTCACTTGGATCTTTTTTCTTTGTAGGCTGGTGAAAGATCCATTCTTTGTTAGTAGACATATGCATCTGTTAATAAACAATGTTATTCTCAGAGGAAAGGTCTCATATTCTTTATTGGTTAAAATCCTGATTTTATAACTTTATTAGGCAGTGTTAACTGTTTTGGGGAAATTCACATAAAAGGGAAATTTTTGAGGCATGTTACTCCTATGACAAAACAAAACGTATTGGTAATAAAAATCAATTTTAAAGATTTTTTTAAAAAGAGAAAGACTGATAATAAAAGAGAATGACATGGAATCCGGTGATCTAAATTCTACTCCCAACCCCCTCATTTACCCATTCTTCACTAACTTCCCTATAAGTTAAAAATGGAAATACAAATTGCTCTTCTTTCATACTCACAGAACTGAGAGAATTCCAGGGAGAATCATTTTAATGTACTCTGTTCTTTAGCTTACGACCTTCTTACCAAATAGCAGTGTTTATAACTGACATTAACAAAAACCTTGTCTAAAATATTATACAAATATATGTGGGGCCAGTTTGGCAGTCAAATGTTTCCATCATGGCAAAATGGTAAAAGATACTTCCTGGCAAATTTAAACTATAGATCATGTTTTGTTTAAGTTACAAAGCTTTAGTAAAATCAATGTTTCTATTCTGTCCTTTGCTGTAACCACACTTTCTCATGCCATCAAGAGCTGCAAGTGTTAAAAACATTGCAGGTGTGATTCTTTCTGACAAGAATTAGGAAGGCTGTAACTAGGCTTCTCATTCTAGAGATTCTTGATGCAGCTGAATGACTGACATAATCCTTCATCACATCTTCCTAGAGTCCATTACTATGCATCAAGTGTCAATACATAGCCTAAAGCTGTTGCCATATTCCTCTGCATACAAATTACATGCTGCATATTTATATTTGGTGCTTTTTCAGTCACTTAAGATTTTTATCCTTCTCCAATGGCTATAAGTTAATTTTATATTTTCAACTTGTGTTGAATTCTTATTAGAGTTGAACTATTCCAGTGAGCACTGCCCTGTGGCTTGACAGAGAGCAAGTGTGTGAAGGTAGCAGCTGACTGGTAAGCTTTGCTTGTAAGCTCACCTCTTTTTTGCTACTACAGTGTCAAGATTTTTGTCTTTTTCTCTAAGTCCCCTTGAAGTTGATCCAACTTTTCCTTTTTCTTTTTTAGCACGAATTTGACTTTGCTGTCAATCCCCCCTTGGCATACTTGTCTAGAATATTGACAAAAATTTCCCACTGTGAGAAGGAGGTTGGGCTAGACTGAGAGACATTGGATAAGTCTATGAATGATCTACAAAGAAGATGGATGGATGAGCAAAGGAAGATGAATGAGCATAAAAGAAGGTAGCTGCCAATAGGACTGAAGATGATGGTTATAAAAAAGTTCCTAATTTGCAAATAGGTGTTGTTCTTTAAAAGCTCTATAAGCTAATTGTTTGAAACTCAAAACACATGTTTCCATAGAAACAATGTAATAAATGCTGGTTAGGTTTGGAGACACCAACAGTATTTTTAACAAGTTCCTACAAAAGTTTATTCAACGTAAATCAATTGACATTATGGGCCCCCAAGAGCCCCAAAATTGCCTTAACTAGCAAATACTTGATTTCCTTGCCAAAAGCAGTGATATGGTGGTCAAGGCAACAAAAGTTTAACAAATAACCTCATTCATAATATCCTGTGGAGAAGAAAAGTGGAGCAATACAAGCAAGATCACCCCATAAACCAGAAGAAGCACTAGAAGGAAGATTAAGTACAAAGTGTTACGAGAGTTTCAAATAAGCAAAGTTCCTCAAGGACACTAAAAGATAAACCTGGAAAGAAGAAAACAAAAAGAAGAAAGGTAGAAAGATTTGTAAAGATTAAAAAAAATTTTTATGATTAAGTAGACCCTCCACATTTAGAATCTAGCATTACAGTCACAGATGTGCTATCTGAGAAAGTGGTAATGGTGGTCCAGAAAAGAATTATGGGAAAAGCAGCTGAACTAGACCAAGTATATGTACAACAGGTCTGTCCTGGAAGCAACACAATTTTAAGGGCACTGAAGGACTGATTCTTAAAGCATATTTGCCTTCCTTTTCTCTATTCAGGCAATGAAAAGTTTAGTGAAAAGTCTTGCTACCTGCTTCATAATATCACCATCAAAATTTAATCAAATGAGATCATTGTGAAAGTGCTTTGGAAGGATTAAAATTCAAGATATCATTATGAGAACTTTCTGGCTCACAAACACCTGGTTGATTAATGTCACATGCATTTGAAAGAGCTTTCAATACTTTCCAGATTTGGGAAGATTCACTTTATACTCACTCTCACTCTTTTCTCTCTTTCCCCCCTGCTCCCCACCAGTAAATGCTTATAAATCTAGTAATAAGACTCCAAGATTGTTATTTCTACAATTTTCAGTTCATATTTGTAAGTGCACACACACTCTGCATCCAGGCATTGTGAAAATGTGCCCCTATTTCTTCAACTAAGTCATCGCCTATTAATTTAGGGGGAAAGGTCAGGCTTAGATTATGTAGGTTATGCACATACAATCTGTCATTCAGTCCTATGTATTCTCCTACCAACCCTGCTCTTATTTTTAAACTCTCATCAGGTATGTGACATTGTTGATCCCTTCCTCTAGTTTAAAATCTTCATCCTTCTTTGTCTTCCAGCAAACTATCTTGTTCTTTTCCTACTGACCTGTATCTTTCAGTGGGGCCTCTTTCTCATCCTGCTTTCTAACTCTGGAAGCTCTCCAAGGCTCTGAACACAAACATTTTGATCTCTTTTTACCCTCTCCCCATCAGAGAATTCACTTACTCTCCTGGATCCAACTAATTTTTCTATGTAACTGACTTCTGAATGCATACATCATGAACACAGTCATGTGTACTCAACAAAAGCAACTCCTCTCCCTGAGCACACAAACACAAGGATGCAAATCAGATTTGGAAAGCATCTGAGGTCTTCCAGTACAGTTTATTCTTCGAACGTATTCCAATGATGGGGAACCTACTATCTTTGTTTTGTTTTTTAAAAAATTTTTACCTTCCTTCTTAGAATCAATTCTAAGTAACCAGTTTAAGGCAGAACAACAACAGTAAGGGCTAGGTGATGGGTTAAGTGACTTCCACAGGTAGGAAGTGACTGAGGTCAGATTTGAATCAAGGATCCCCCATCTCCAGGCTTGGTGTTCTATCCACTGAGCTATCTACCTGCCCTTACCTGCTAATGGTGGCCCATTTCACTGCTAGACATGTACATGAAATGAAAAAGAATCTCTTTACATATTAAGTTATGTTTTTCCTGTCTGCAATTTCCACATATGACCCCTAATTCTAGCTTCTAGGGCTAAAGGAAACCAATCAAATACTCTTTCTATAAGATCCAACCCCTTTCTATTTAATTCTAATGCCTTCCCTCTGTCACTTATTTCTTGTTCATCCTGTATATGGCTTGCCTTGTATGTATTTATTTGCATATAAACTATAATGTATTCTTGAGATCTTTTATCATCTCAGATCATCTGATAAGGACAGTTTAGTTGATAAGGAAATAACAGGACATAGGGGAGTTGTCTTTTAGCTCATGCTTCCAGCTCTGGCTCTAGGAGCATGGAGTTTATTATATATACTTCAAGACTCATTTCACACAAAAGAACCTCCCTGAAACTTCACATTTGTGTAGAAACACAAATTATGTCACATCAAAACACAATAAAGTTATAGTTTTACAAAGAATTTTCTTACGAAGATAATGCTGGATGAGAAACAGTCTCAAGGTTAAAAATGAGCCTCACTTTATCTAAAAGTTATTTTGCCTGAGCTTGCCCCTCCGTGACCTTGGGATGCCTGGAGTAGTTAGAGAGATATACCCACAGCTGCAGTGAAAAAAAGGCTATTAACTCATTAAGTGCTGATTTACTAAGAACTTGAAGTTTTTCTAGAAGCTATAATGTTTTTCAATAAGAAAAGGTGTGGATTATAAAAAGGTTCAAAAGAGGAGTCTCAGATTTTCATCTATTTAAGACTGTTTCTCTTATTGGCCTCCCACAATGTATCTTTTTCTTTCAGGTGCAACAATAGCCACAGGCTCAAAGAGCCACCTACTTCTGTTACTTCATTTGTTTCCCTGGACTTTTTTTTCAAACCCCAGAATAGTTACTGCCTGAAAGAAGTAGTCTTAGTTCCTGCTTGGTGACTTTGACTTTCCTTCTCTCTTCTGGTGCTATGCTTCCCTATGCCAGTTTTTTAATTTCTCTCCTTCCTTTTACTCCATTTTAATTTAATTTTAATCTATCCAAATACGTTGATGATAAATGACATCGTGCCCTGAACCTTCTATAATAATAACTCATATTTCTATAGTGGGCTGAGCTTTTCCCCCAATGTAATAATATCTTTTGTTTTTCTTTTTTTTATTTCAAATATATGTTTTTAATTTCAAATATATCTTTTGTTTCCAGAGAGTTATCTAGCCCTTGTACAAAATAATACCAGTGGGGCATTTTAAGCAAACTTATGGACAAATCAACTAAGTCAGGTGATGTGCAATGATCCATGTGAATAGCCCCATACCTTCATCTCTATGAAGAAAAGAAAGAAGTATATTTTCTCATTCTTCTCCAGGACCAAGCTTGGACAGCAAGATTACATAGCATTCAGTTTTATTCTTTGGTCTTTCTTTTTAATTATTGCATTCATTATGCATATTGTAATCCTGGTTCTGTTTATTCATAACTATAATATTCACTCAGCATCATTCCTCATATTTCTTAGAATGTTATATTTCTTTCTTTTTTTGCCTTTCTTTTTTTCTTTTTTAAACATTTATTAATATTCATTTTTAACATGGTTACATGATTCATGCTCCTACTTTCCCCTTCACCCCCCGCTCTCTCCCCACCCATGGCCGATGCACATTTCCACTGGTTTTAACATGTGTCCTTGATCAAGACCTATTTCCAAATTATTGTTAGTTGCATTGGTGTGGTAGTTTCAAGTCTACATCCCCAATCATGTCCTCCTCAGCCCATGCGTTCAAGCATTTGTTTTTCTTATATGTTTCCTCTCCTGCAGTCCTTCCTCTGAATGTGGGTAGTGTTCTTTACCATAAATCCCTCAGAGCTGTCCTGTGTCATTGCTTTCTGCTGGTATAGAAGTCCATTACATTCGATTTTACCATAGTATATCAGTCTCTGTACAGTGTTCTTTTGGCTCTGCTCCTTTCGCTCTGCATCAATTCCTGGAGGTCTTTCCAGTTCACCTGGGACTCCTCCAGTTTATTATTCCTTTTAGCACAGTAGTATTCCTTCACCAGCATATACCACAATTTGTTCAGCCATTCCTCAATTGAAGGACATACCCTCCTTTTCCAGTTCTTTGCCACCACAAAAAGCGCAGCTATAAATATTTGCATACAAGTCTGTTTATCTATGATCTCTTTGGGGTACAAACCCAACAATGGTATGGCTGGATCAAAGGGCAGGCATTCTTTTATAGCCCTTTGAGCATAGTTCCAAATTGCCAGCCAGAATGGTTGGATCAGTTCACAACTCCACCAGCAATGCATCAATGTCCCAATTTTGCCACATCCCCTCCAGCATTCATTACTCTCCCCTTCTTTCATTTTAGCCAATCTGCTAGGTGTGAGGTGATACCTGTTATGGGGGTAATTTGAGGAAAGGTGTTTGGGATAAGGGAATTGAAAGGAGGATGATTGGAGACTTGGTAAGTGGATAAATTAGGCTACAGGTAGGCTGGGATTAAAGGAGATTCAGGGTAATATAGGACTGAAGTCAGGAGTATAACACAGAAGGGAAACTGAAATCTTTTTGGGAGAAGAGAAGTTAAACTAAACAAACTAATGCAGCAGGCTTACAGACTAGGACTTAGACTCAAACATAAGCTGAGGGAAACAGACTACACTGAAATTAACAAACAGGCTTTAGTTAATTTCACAGGAAGGGACCTATTTTGAAGTAACACCTTCCTTCAAGATGGATGCCCAGCTTCCCTCTAAACCCAGAGTATGTTGTTTCTTTCCCTCTTCTTCCCTCTTGTTAACTAACAGACAAATTACACTAAATATGACTATTGAAACACAAAGGGTTTATTTATTTGAAGGATGTTGGTTAGGAAAGTGGATTAAAGGAAAGCCCTATCAGTTATCTCAGGAACCTCAGGTGGGGGAAGGGAAGTAAAGATGGAATCTGAGCAAGGACCTGCCTTACTCAGTTTTACAAAATGCTATCTAAAGGGAATAAAGGTGATTTGATTAAATTATAAATAATGCTGTCAATTAGATAACTCTTCACAGATTTAACTCCTCTCTAATTTCTCTCCTTATAAACTCCACAGCCACTAAGGTAAGGGAGGGAAGGCAGGGTGGTATTGGGAAAGGAAGATATAAAGGATCTATCTAAAATAATAATTTCTTAAGTAAATATATCAATGCTAGGCTAAAATTCAATATTGAAGCTAGATAATCTAAGAGCTCGCTCATTGACTTCCTCCCTTCACGGAAGATCCAGTCAACTGCCTCTCCTCAAGATTCTAAAACCTCTAACCGCTTTTTGGAACTCAGCCAAAGCTAGAAAAAACTATAACCCCCAATTCTGTATACTACATACCTCAGAGTTGTTTTGATTTGCATTTCTCTAATTATTAGAGATTTAGAACATTTTCTCATGTGCTTATTGATAGTTTTGATTTCTTTACCTGAAAATTGCCTATTCATGTCTCTTGCCCATTTATCAATTGGGGAATGGCTTGATTTTTTATACAATTGATTTAACTCCTTGTATATTTGAGTAATCAGACCCCTGTCAGAGTTTTTTGTTATAAAGATTTTTTTCCCAATTTCTTGTTTCCCTTCTGATTTTGACTACATTGTTTTTGTTTGTACAAAAGCTTTTTAGCTTAATATAATCAAAACCATTTAATTTACATTTTGTAATTTTCTCTAACTCTTGCTTGGTTTTAAAATCTTTCCTTTCCCAGAGATCTGACAGGTATACTATTTTGTGTTCACTTAACTTATTTATAGTTTCTCTCTTTATATTCAAGTCATTCACCCATTCTGAATTTATCTGGGTGTAGGGTGTGAGATGTTGATCTAAACCTAATCTCTCCCATATTGTTTTCCAAATTTCCCAGCAGTTTTGTCAAATAGTGGATTCATGTCCCAAAAGTTGGGCTCTTTCGGATTATCATACACTGTCTTACTGACGTCATTAACCCCAAGTCTATTCCACTGATCCTCCCTTCTATCTCTTAGCCAGTACTATATTGTTTTGATGACTGCTGCTTTATAGAATAGTTTAATATCTGGTACTGCTAGGCCCCCTTCCTTCACATTTTTTTTTCATTATTTCCCTTGATATTCTTGATCTTTTGTTATTCCAAATGAAATTTGTTGTAGTTTTTCCTAATTCAGTAAAGAAGTTTATTGGTAATTTGATAGGCATGGTGCTAAATAGGTAAATTAATTTGGGTAGAATGTTCATTTTTATTATGTTAGCTCATCCTACCCATGAACAATTAGTGGCTTTCCAATTGTTGAGATCCAGTTTTATTTGTTTGGAAAGTGTTTTGTAGTTGTTTTCGTATAGTAGCTGTGTTTGTTTTGGTAGATAGATTCCTAAGTATTTTATATTGTCAAGGGTGATTTTAAATGGTGTTTCTCTTTCTACCTCTTGCTGCTCTGATGTGTTGGAAATATATAGAAATGCTGATGATTTATGTGCATTTATTTTGTATACTGCAACTTTGCTAAAGTTGTTGATTATTTCTACAAGCTTCTTAGTTGATTCTCTAGGATTTTTTAAGTATACCATCATATCATCTGCAAAGAGTGATAGCTTAGTCTCCTCCTTGCCTATTTTGATACCTTCAATTTCTTTTTCTTCTCTAATTGCTACTGCTAGTGTTTCTAGTACTATGTTGAATAGTTGAGGTGATAATGGGCATCCTTGTTTCACTCCTGATCTTATTGGGAAGGCTTCTAATTTATCCCCATTGCATATAATGCTTGTTGATGGTTTTAGGTATATACTGTTTATTATTTTTAGGAAGGGGCCTTCTATTCCTATACTTTTCACGGTTTTCAATAGGAATGGATGCTGTATTTTGTCAAAGGCTTTTTCAGCATCTATTGAGATAATCATGTGATTTTTGTTTGTTAGACTGTTGATATGGTCAATTATGTGGATGATTTTCCTAATGTTGAACCATCCTTGCATTCCTGTTATAAATCCCACCTGATCATGGTGGATGATCTTCTTAATTACTTGCTGGAGTCTCTTTGCTAGTATTCTATTTAAGATTTTTGCATCTATGTTCATTAGGGAGTTTAGTCTATAGTTTTCTTTCTCTGTTTTTGGTCTACCTGGCTTTGGAATCAGTACCATATTTGTGTCATAAAAGGAATTTGGTAGGACTCCTTCTTTGCTTATCATACCAAATAATTTGTATAGTATTGGGATTAGTTGCTCTTTGAATGTCTGATAGAATTCACTTGTGAATCCATCAGGTCCTGGTGATTTTTTCTTAGGGAGTTCTTTGATGGCTTGTTCAATTTCTTTTCCTGATATGGGATTATTTAGGTATTCTATTTCTTCTGCTGTTAATCTAGGCAGTTTATATTTTTGTAAATATTCATCCATATCACCTAGATTGTTATATTTATTGCCATATAAATGGGCAAAATAGTTTTTAATGATTGCCTTAATTTCCCCTTCATTAGAGGTGAGGTCTCCCTTTTCATCTTTGATACTGTCAATTTGGTTTTCTTCTTTCCTTTTTTTTTATTAGATTGACCAGTACTTTGTCTATTTTATCTATTTTTTCAAAATACCAGCTTCTAGTCTTATTTATTAATTCAATAGTTCTTTTACTTTGGATTTTTTAATTTCTCCCTTAATTTTTAGTATTTCTAATTTAGTTTTCATCTGGGGTTTTTTTATTTGCTCACTTTCTAATTTTTTGAGTTGCATGCCCAATTCATTAATCTCTGCCCTCCTTAATTTGTTAATATATGCACTCAGGGATATAAATTTCCCCCTGAGTACTGCCTTGGCTGCATCCCACAGAGTTTGGTAGGATGTCTCATCATTGTCATTCTCTTCAATGAAATTGTTGATGGTTTCTATGATTTCTTCTTTGACTAATTGGTTTTGGAGAATCATATTGTTTAATTTCCAATTGGTTTTTGATTTGCCTGTCGAGGTGCCCTTACTGATTATTATTTTTATTGCATTATGATCTGAGAAGGTTACATTTATTATATCTGCTCTTTTGCATTTGTTTGCAATGTTTCTGTGACCTATTACATGGTCAATCTTTGTGAATGTACCATGTGCAGCTGAAAAGAAGGTGTATTCCTTTTTGTCCCTATTTATTTTTCTCCACATATCCATTAAATCTAATTTTTCTAGGACTTCATTCACCTCTCTTACCTCTTTCTTATTTATTTTTTGGTTTGATTTATCTAGATCTGAAAGAGGAATATTTAGATCTCCCACTATTATGGTTTTACTATCTATTTCCTTCTTGAGCTCTGCCAGTTTCTCCTTTATGGATTTGGATGGTGTACCTTTTGGTGCATATACATTGAGTAATTTTATTTCCTCATTGTTTATACTGCCTTTAATCAGGATGTAATGACCTTCCCTGTCTTTTTTAATCATATCTACTTTTACTTTGGCTTTGTCAGAAATCATAATAGCCACTCCTGCCTTCTTTTTCCCATTTGATGCCCCAAAGATTTTGCTCAAGCCCTGAACCTTAAACTTTCCATTTAGCCCTGGTCTTTTATGTGCAAATACTTGGAAATCTTCAATTTTGTTGAATGCCCATACTTTCACCTGGAAGTATATAGTCAGTTTCGATGGGTAGTTGATCCGTGGTTGAAGGCCCGGCTCTCTTGCCTTCCTGAATATCATATTCCAAGCCTTGTCATCTTTTAGTGTAGAGGCTGCCAGATCCTGTGTGATCCTGATTGGTGCTCCTTGATATTTGAATTGTCTCTTTCTGGCTTCTTGTAAGATTTTTTCTTTTACTTGAAAGCTCTTGAATTTGGCTATTATATCCCTGGGTGTTGTCCTTTCTGGGTCTAGTGTAGAGGGTGATCTATGAATCCTTTCAATGTCTATATTGCCCTCTTGTTGTAGAACTTCAGGGCAATTTTGCTGAATAATTTCTTTTAGTATGGAGTCCAGGTTTCTATTAATTTCTGGTTTTTCTGGAAGACCAATGATTCTCAAATTGTCTCTTCTAGACTGGTTTTCTTGGTCTGCCACTTTCTCATTGAGATATTTCATGTTTCCTTCTATTTTATCAGTCTTTTGACTTTGTTTTATTTGTTCTTGTTGTCTTGAGAGATAATTAGCTTCTAATTGCTCAATTCTAGCCTTTAGGGACTGGTTTTCAGCTATAATCTTTTGGTTTTCGGCTATGATCTTTTGGTTTTCCTTTTCAATCTGGTCATTTCTGGTGTTCAATTTGCTTATCAGTTCATTTGATTTCTGAGCCTCACTTTCCAATTGGAGAATTCTGCCTTTTAAACTGTTATTTTCTTGCCAGATCTCTTCCATCTTTCTCAATATCTCAGATTTGAACTCTTGAATAGCTTGAGACCACTTTTCATTGTTTTGGGAAGGTTTGGATATGGTTACTTCTTTTTTCTCCTTTGTTGTCTGGATTTTCTCTGTGCAAAAGTTGTCGAGTGTTTTAGAGTTCTTCTTGATAATCTTTCTCTTTTGGGCTTCCGATTTTGGCTTGCCATTGTTGTTAGCCCAGCACCTTCTGCACTTTATCCTCACACTCAGGGTCTGTCTGCACTCTCTAAGCTCCCGAGGTCTCAGGTCTCGTTGTTCTCGGGGTCGGGCCTCCTGGTTGTTCCTGGTCTGCCTCTCAGCCCAAGGCTCCTTCAGCAGTCTCAGGGCTCTGCTTCCACAGCCATTCTGCCATCTGCACAGGGTCCCCACTCGAGGTCCAAGCCTGAGCTCGAGATCCTTGTCTGCGCCTAGGGCACTGCCTTCACCCGCACAGACGCTCAGGAAAGTCTGTGCGCATTCTTTAGCCTCTTGGGGTCCTAAGTCTTGCTGCTCTCAGGAACAAGCCCTGTAGCTGCCAGTGACTTAATGGGTGGCCCAAAGCTGCTTTAACTCTTGTGCGCTGGCCTCTGAGTTGTACGTGGTGTGGGAGGTGGGGGAGGGGCTTCTTCCTCTCATGTTTTAGTGAGAGCTGTTTCACCCCTTTTTAGTGTGGAAATGCCCCGATTCCACGTACCTTCAATGCTGTGCCCTGTTGTGGGGTCCCTTCATTCATCTGGATTCGTTTTTATGTCACCTTGAGGAGTCCTGTATGCTTCGGTTAGGAGAGATCAAGCTGCTGCTCCTTACTCTGCTGCCATCTTAACTGGAAGTCTATATTTATTTCTTACAGTGAATTAATATTCATTTATATTTGTATAACATAACTTGTTTATAGAACTCGCCAATAGAAGGCTATCAACTTTATTTCTAGTTCTTTCCTGATAAAAGGATTAGGGTTAGATTTAGAGTTAGAGGCACAACTTTTTAAAAAAGTATTTTTATGATTCTTTTACCGTATGTGGGACTTTTTCTTTTTTTTCCTTTGGTCTTTTTGGGGTAAATGCCTTAGCACTGGGATTAAAGGATCATCATTAAATTTTTATCATAATTTCGAATGGCTCACCTGAATGGTTGGATCATTTCAAAGCTTGACTGGAAGTACGAGTACCAGTCTGTCCAATACTCTTCATTTCCATCTACTATTATAGTTGTTGGCTATGAGGTGAAATCTTAGAGTTGTTTCAATTTCCCTTTTTCATGATTAGTGATTTGGAGCAATCTTTCATATGGCTGTTTGCAATTCTTCTTTTGAGAAGTTTGTTTACATCTTTTGAACATGTATCCATTTGTTCAGGAATGGTCTTAAATATTTGTTTTGGCTCACTATCTACCTTGGTTAGCAAAGCCTTATCAAAATCATTTAATCATGTTGATCTTGTTTGTACAATAGCACTTCAATTTTATGAAACTGAACTCTATTTTATCCTTTATAGTTGACTCTTGTGAAAGGTATCTATCTAGACTAGCTAGGAAGCACTTATAGTACTTTAAGGTTTGCAAAATACTTTATGAATAGTACCTACTTTGTTCTTTGCAACAATCCTGGGATGTTGGTGTTATTATGATCCTCATTTTACATGTGGGGAAACTGTGTCAGACAGAGGTTAAATTAATAGCCCATGGTTATACAGCTAATAAGTGTCAGAAACTGAATTTGAACTCACATCTCCTTAATTTCAAGTCCAGTATCCTACCTAATTCCCCACTTAGCCTTCTTGATCTCCTCTTCAACTTTTTTTAATGGAGTGACTTTTAATGTTCAGGTCCTGGACCTATTTTTGCATTCTAGAGTTAAAAAAAGAAAACAGTTTCTTCTCAATACTTCTTTTAGGCAGGTAGTTCAAGTATTATTACACACACTTCCTGGAAAAAGTTCCAGGAAACTTTGTGGTTTGCCCATTGTCACATGGTTAGTCATTGTGAGAGGGATGGTTTGAAGTCAGGTCTCCTCACCCCAAATCTAGCACTTTTTAAAATTAATACTACAGTGGCTCCACTTGTTATGGACTTAATGAAGTCGAATCTTATCTCCCTTAAATCCTATAACCCATGATTCACAGGACATGAATGATAGAGACCCTACGAAGGAACTTGTAATACTTTAGAAGAGACTTTACTCTCTGGACCTGCTCTATTATTAACTGTTAAGCAGCCATAGACAAGTACCTTTCTTGTACTTTAAGAATAGCCATCATTAAGACTGAAATGATGAGAACAACTAAACTGCTTACTTCATAGAGTTATGAAGATAGAATGCGATTAGATGTAAAAAGTATTTTGGAAAAAGGCACAAGGTCTCTTCTCCCAGGTATAACTATATTATTGTTAGTATTTTACTTTTCAGAACAATTCCTAGAAATTCTCTGTCATGTGCTAGGTCTTAATTTGGAACTTTTGTAAATATCTTTCCTTTTATATGAAAGCAACTTGGCTCTGAGAATTAAGTTAATCTTGCTTACTCCTGGAATAGGGAAAAGCATCCCAAGAAACTTAAGCCCAAGGATATAGAAAGTATACCGTCTGTTACCCCTATTGTAACTTCTCTAGAGCATGAAGGGTCAGGGAAATAGAAAGCTCCTGGAATTACAGAGTGCTCCCAAATACAGTTTTCAGACCGAGCTCATTCTTCAAGTTATGGTCAAATGGCATGGATGGCTTTTTAAAAGCCTTCTGTCCAAATCCCAAGTCATGAATTAATATTTTAGTGGAGAAACTCCACCTCCCCAGGCTTCAAAATGTCTTAAGTGAGACCAAAATATCTAGGGACTAGATAGTAAAACCACAGTGGTGTTCATTCCTTGGCTTGTAGCAAGCCTGTCAGGTGAGCACAGCATTCTTAAAAAAAGGCAATATATGACTCACCTTTGACTTCCCGTTGATAATACTCTTTGTTTTTAAGAATAGGGTGTGAAATCCACATCCATGGATGATGTTTTCGGAGCTGGGGAAGCACATAATGTGTTACAAATCCCACTGCACAGGCCAGGGCAAACAAGATGAGGCCAAGGAATGGCTGACATAAAAGAAGAAAACCAAAGTTCATTATTTAATTGGAGGAGAGATTAAATGTTATTTAACCACTCCTGTCCATCTTATTTCCTCTTAAAGAAATACAGTCAAATCTAGATCTTATTCCGTAGTGATGAAGGTTTCTTCCACACCTCATGAAACTGATCTGTCTGCTGAGAGACATTAATAAGCTCCAAATTCCCAAATATCATCTGTGGGGGTGGAAAAGCAACCCACAAAAATACAGAGGCACATATGAATTCAGCTCCTTGGTGTGACTTTAAATTACTTCTGCCTTCTTTGAAGGGAAGGTTAAGAGCAAGAAATAAATCAGAATCATTTTGTCACTGAAAAGAGGTTTATAAACAAATTGTGTTGTGGGGCTTGTGGGGTAGAAAAGGAGGCAATGCCTGCAGGAAATAGAAATTTCATTTAAAATGCTTCAGTTTTGTTTTGTTTTGTTTTAATTTTTATGTATGTATGCTTTTCCTTCTCTATGACCTACCCCTAGTCATTCATAAGTTAAGCTCCCTGTGTGCCAATATACCTCTGTACCTACCACATTGGAGGTACATTATTATACTCTAAACGATGAGAATTAAAATGGATAAGTGATTTTTTTTCCTCTAAAGAAGTCAACCACAAAAATTGGGGGTAGAGAAAGAATAAAAATATTACAGAATCCAGTTGTGTCTATTCTTGTTCTCTGGCTCTTTGCCTGGGTGCTTCTGGGTGTAAATCCAAGGCCATCCACTTAACAGGATGCTGGGCAGTTAGGGGGAAATGGAATAAGCAAATCAGGCAGAAATCATGGAAGATGCAACAGACAGGGATTGAGTTTAAAAATGGGAACAAAGGGTGGATGTGCAAGGACTCCTTTTCTTTGAGGACTGCCTTTGAGGGCACTCTGCTTGTGATATATAAGGCATAGTGAGTGTTAGGAGTCCTATATTATATATGTGACTAAAGGGCCAGCTGGATTGGAAGGACAATATCATAGGGCCCTGCCAGTGACAGAGTGGTAAATGAGGAAAAGTGGTTGGAGGAAGAACCAGTGTCATGGTTCTGAAGCGCGCTTGACTAACTAGATGGTAAACCTCCAAGAGACCTTGAGTGAAAAATATTTGGCCTACATGTCACATCCCAGTGTGAGAGGTTAATGGGAAAGTCTTATTTCATAACTCTGAACTGTGTTCCTCAAATTCTTGGGTTTGGGGCATCTATAAATTGGTTACAGACTATCTGGATCTGAAAGAAGCTATGAGTGCACAACATATCTAGTAAGTAGTCTTTTAATTTATTTTATTCCATTTACTTCTGTATGACTAAAGAATCAGGCAGCAAACCATGTTAATGTAAGTAACTCCACTATGTTTTGATAATGAGAATATATTAAAATACAAAATGAAGATAAGGGATAAAGTTTTCCTAATGGGTAGGGATTGAACAAAAAAACTAACTGGGTTAACTACAGAGCAGAACTCAATAGTAACATAGTAAGCACTTCCACCCACTAAAGGTGTGGAGCTGGGGATAAGAGGTAGCCAGCTCTCAGAGAATCATAGAATTTAGCTTTTTCCTCTGAGTACTGTAATGTTAGACAGATTGTATAACAGTGAGAGTGGCCAATGATCCAGTGATCATGGGATTGCCTGTGACTGGCAATTGAACCAGATTAGCAGTTCCTCCAGTGGTTAAATGTTTCATATATATACATACATACACACATTTACACATATATATAAACATATATATAAAAGCTAAACTCTATGATTCTCAGAGAGCTGGCTACCATATTCCACCACACATACATACACACACACATGTGCATCCTAAGCATTGTGCTCTGCCAATTTAAATTTGGGACATTATTTTTTACCAATGAACAGATTTTTCCTTAAGGACCAAAACGTCCACTAATTTTCCCCTGGTCTAAACATTCCCTCAATAGCCTGCTGCTTTGTGAACAGAGATAGTATCTTGAAGATAAAAAAACAAACAAACAAACAAAAAAGAGACAGCAATATGAGAGATGAAGATAATAGAACACTTACTCTTAATGACAGGAATACAGTGCTAGCACTCACTGCAAATGAAAGAATAGCAACCACGGTGCAGACAATAAGATCTGATTTTAGGATCTCCTTCTGTAAAGAGAAGTTACATGTAATTCTCCTCCCCATCTTCTAGGAATATAAGCAAGTTCTTAAGAGAGGCTATGGGCATTCTGTCAACTCACCTGAAATGTGCTCTGTAGAACATATACTGGGACGCAATAGAACATGCAGCATTCCATGAGTTAGAAGCAGTGGGAGAACCTGGGTGGTTGGAGAGGCAAAACTCATATACTCCTGGAGCCATATCCCAAACCCTACCAAAGACTAAGTCTTGCCGAATGTGCAAAAGCATAAGTTTCTACCTAATTCTGTGAGCAGCATGTTGGGACAGTGCATCTCCATGGAGTTCCTTGGTTAAAGTAATTCTCCCTATATCACAGGGAGGCAAATGAAATACCCAAAAATATTGGGAGTGGCTGGTCATACAGTGGATAGAACATTAGATTGGGAGTCAGAAAAGACCTATGTTCAATTCCAGTATTAGACTCTTACTAGATGTATGACCTTGGACAAATCACTTTACTCCTGATTGCTGCCTCAGTCGCACCAATTGTAAAATGGGGAATGATGATAATAACACTGGCTTTGCAGAATTGTTTTAAGAATCAAACGAGATTCTATTTTTAAAAGTGCTTAGCAAAGTGCCTGGCACATAGTAGGACCTGGATAAATCCTTATTCCTTTTTCCTCCACAAGCTCTACTTAACATGGATAAAGAGAAAGGCAGAACAGCCAGTGAGTAATCTTCCCATCTCTTATTTTACTATGGATCAGCATAGATTTTAGAATCACCAACACGATGGAGTGAAAATTATTTTGCAAGAAAAATCCACTTTATTTTCAGGAAGACGGCATCCTTGTCTAGCACATAAAATATAAAGTGTTGTGTGAAAGGGTTAGCAAGAGGAAATTGGTGCCTATGAAGTGGCAGAATGACAGCAAAATGGGAGAAAACATAACTGTATAATGAACTGAATCAGAAATTTAGAGCTGGAAGGGGCCTTGGAGAACAATCACCTAGTCAAGGTCCCTCATTTAACAAATGAAGATTAGCTGTACTACCCAATTACTCCAACTTGCTAAGAGACCACATTACTCAAGAGTTTTTTCAAGGGTTATTATAACTGAATTTAAACCAGAGTCTGAAAATTCAAAAAACCAAAAACAAATCACTCCTCCCTTTTCGTCTGGAAAAAGGAACTGTACCATTTAAATGATTGTTTTTGGATGTGACCCGCCTTGCAGAATGAATAGAAAAGTATACCTTGGGTTTTTCCTTTTGTTTTTAATTATGCTTTAGAGCTCCCTAAGAGCCACATTGCTAGTTATCTGGCTGTTTGTACTAAGGGCCAAACTAAAAGGAAGGAAGTAGGAAGCAAAGCTTGAATTAACACCCTCAGGCCTCTGTTTAATGTAGTAATCAACTATAGGCTGGCCTATAGGAATTAATTATAAAGCAAGGAAGTGCCATTCTCAAAGTTGAATGGTCAATTATCTACCACAGCTGCTTTGAAATTCAATTCTCAATAGCTGACAATCCCCTCCATGGTTATTGGATGGAGGGCAAATCATATAACCACACACTAAAGATGCCATGTTTATTTTCTGTAATGCTAATCTGAAATTAACATAGAGAAGAACAGATTGGGTTTTAATATTCATTCTATTTAATGTGGCACTCAGAGACTGTTAACAATCATTTGCTTCTAGTAATGGCCAATTTTCATAAGTTTTCCATTTCACACCAAATGCCTTATTGGAGGCCAGCTTTACTCAAAGCACAGTCCTACCACCACAGTCTCAGTTTGCCCAGGGATTATGGTAATTTCCCCTCCTTTTATTCCTCACTGACACATCAATTAAAAAAAAAAAACCCAAACTATAACATAGTTATCCCATTTATTAGAGAGTAAGAATACCTGTAGTAATTTAACTTAAAATTCAAGGATCATTTTGAATTTAAGCATGATCCCCATCTAACAGTGATATTGGTCAACACATTTATTAAGTACCTACTATGTTTCTTGTATAACTGCTGAGTGATAAGCCCTTACGAATCAGTTTATGCTCGTGTGTGTGGGGGGAGGGGGGAGTGGAGAGTGATACATAATTTCTTACCTTTGAAGTCATATGATATAATGTGGCCCACAGAAATTCATTGTGATTTAGGGTAAAATGGAAAATTTAATAGATATGGGAAAAAAAAGACATAGGGATTTCTGTTTAAGATCAGATTGGAATAGGGGTTCTCTGAGGTCCCTTCCCCCCTCTAAGAGTCCAAATGATAACATTTACTAGATGACACGTCATTTCCCCTCTCTAGTCTTCAATTTTTTTTAATCTGTAAAATGCGAGGGTTATGTTAGCTGATTTCTAACGTCCCTTCTAGTTCTCATATTATACAGTGCTATCATCTTAAATTACAAAACAAATTTTGAACAAGATATCATTGCATGTGGGCATTGATGCTCTAACTCCCAGAGGGGCAGAAGCCTAGTTCAATACTTGGTCACTGGATGATGATAGATGGGATTAATCCAGAAATTGTAGCTAAAGGGTTCAAGAAAGGAATGGAAATACAGATGATTCCTTTGAGCCTGAAAAAGCTGAGAGAATGGAAGGCGATAGAGAAGGGAGAAATTACGATGAGGAATAGTGAAGTGATGGAAATGAAGAAAAAGTAGGAGGTTTAAAAAATGAAAGACAAGTATATTAAAAATTGAAAGAAAGCTGAATGGTATAGGTATATCATTAAAGAAAATGTTATATCTTTGCTAAAAGAAACTGGTATTGTGAGTTGGGGTAGTAGTGGAGGTAGGGAGGAGAGTTTGGACTCACATTTTCTCTAGTGTAGGAATTTCCTCCACCTGATCTACAGATCATTTTCTAAGGCACTTAGAAGTTAGGTGAATTTCTAGTACAAGTCCAAAGTTTGGACATCAGCCCAGGTCTTCTTAACTATAAACCTAAACATCCTTCTATTATGTCACATTTTATCTTAAATATGATAACATATAAATAGTCTTGTGTGGTATAGAGGATAAAGTGTTGGGACTGGTCAGTCACTAAGACCTGAGTTGGAATCCATCCATAGACATGTGACCTTGGGCAAGTCACTTGATCTGTGTTTGCCTCAGTTTCCTCAACTATAAAATGGGGGTAATAATAGCACTTACCTTGAAAGGTTATTGTCAAGGTGAAATAATCATTGTAAAGTTCTTAGCACAGTGCTCAGCACAGTGTTGTCAGTAAGTCATTTTCAATGATGGCTGATTCTTCATGGTTCCATTTGGGGTTTGTTGGTAAAGAAATTGGTGTATTTTGCCATTCCTTTCTCCAGCTCATTTTACAGATGAGAAAACTGAGGTAAACAAGATTGTGACTTGCCTACCATGGTCACACAACTAGGAAGTATCTCAGACCAGATCTGAACTCAGAAAGATGAGTTTTCCTGACTCCAGGTACTCTATCCACTCTGCCACCTGGCTGCCCAACTAACATAGGAGGTGTTACATAAATGTTAGTTACTATTTATTTTGGGAGAAGATCAATTTAAAATTTGGTTTTTCTTCCTTTTAGACATATAAAAATGTGTGTGAGTGTGTATGTATATATAAGCACACGCTGTAGGGAATCTCAACTTTCAACTCTCGAAAATGTCCTGTAACTAAAAAGGAGAGTTGAATATGATTTTAAAAAAGTACCATAGTGAGGATTGGATTATTTTTCCTAATGACCTAGAACATAATTATTAAAGGAAATTATCCCAAATACCATATCTAATCTCCTAAAATAATATCTCTGAATACTGTATATAAAAAAGCATATCTAAAGTCTATATGATTTACTTGGGACAATGCAATAATCAAATATATTGAATTAACTTTATAATAGAATATCACAATCTTCCATACAAAATTTTTACTTTTTTTAAAGCACTGCCTTATTTTTTTGCAACAAGAAGTCAGGCAACAATAATAATACTAGTAATGGTAACAATTGCAGCTAGCATTAAATGACACTTTAAGGTTTTTAAGGTTTCTTAGGTATATTATATATATTATCTCATGTCTTTGTTATGATTTCTCAGGCTTAGGACTTTGTAATCAGAGAATACTATTCCTCAGCTCACTATACTCCTTTTTTCTCTTCCTCCCTCTGCCTCAATTCACTTGATCCTGATTATTCCCTCCTTTGTTGCTGCCAATAGTCTTGAAACTCCCATAGAATAGACTATTCTGATACTTACCTTCACCCTTGCGAAGCAGGAATATAGTAGTGAGTGAGAAGAATCTGGGAAACACAGGCATTCCTAAGGAACCCATCAGGTAACAATCCTCAGGTAAATTAATTGTTGTATTGCCTGCCTACCATAAATACCATTAGTGGATGTGGTTGGCAAAATGCCAAAAATGTGAATTACAGTGAGTTGATAATATGTCTTTTAAGGTAATCTACAATTTATGACCAGTTTGTGTTCCAAAGGCTTGTTTACAAATTGGTTGTTTGGAACCGAGAATGCATTTTATTATTTAACTGAGATTTGTGCATGATGGTTAGGATCCTAAAACAGCCTATAAAAGTCAACTTAACCCATAACATACCTGATACACAGGATTCTATTAACAGTCATAGAATTTAACTACTGTGTTTCCATTGGAAACACATTTTGAGTTTCAACTTGGGATTCCAGGAATATATGTCTTCCTTGCCAGACCTGCCAAGCAATGTGAAAAAGGACTCTTCCAGTTCAAAGTCATTATTGACCTGGGTCAGGGATCTTAGGTTAGGCATTGGGTTCGGGAGTATGGAAAGGATTGCTGGGGTAAGTGGTGGGGTTTGATGTTATTCATCCATAGTATAGCATACATACAATGAACTCACCACTGAGTCTCTCATCTTCTTGGGAAGTGGATCTGATGGCATCTCTTCCAAATTTGGGTGAAAGAAGTGAGGAAATAATTTACATTGAATAAAGGACCTGAAAGTGGATAAATATAAGTTTTATCTAAGAAAACATGCTCCTGACAGTGTTTTAGATAAGGAAATCATATATTTACATGAAGATGCCCCTCCCCAATTTTATTACTAAATATAGGGATATTTTTTCATTTAAGCAACTGAGGTAATGAAATATATAATCTTTGTTTTGTCTTTACTCTTAATAGATACAAATTGTACATTAAGAGATGCCTGCTACCTCAGATCCCAAATATAACAACTCTCATCTTTTTATATACTTCTTAGATGCATAAAACTCTTAGAAATTTTATCTCTTAGAAACTCAAAATATTTTACAAAAATGAATTCAATTATCCACACAACATGGATGTGAAGGAGAAGATATACCTTTTCAAGATAACAAAAAAGAAAAAATGATTATTGTCTGACTCCAAAGTTTCTTAATAAAAGAACTAGAAAAATAGGTTTATCCTTCTCCAATCCTGAAGGGAGTAGTAGTCTAAAGCCTTCGACTACTGGGGAGTTGAGGAAGCAGCTCTGAGGGGGTGCTCTATTTGTACACCCAGGTTCTAGCATAGCACTTCTTTCCCCCTCAGGCCACATGTAGTAATCCGATGGCAAAGGTTTTACTGAATGGAATTGAATTCCATAGAGTTGAGAAAATCACCAGTAAGACAAAGAAGACTTCCATCTTTTGTCCCACTCAGCATACAGTATCACCACTGAGAATCTTTGCATGGGCATCACAAACCTTTGTAGTAACATCCATTAAATGTTTATTTGTTGATTTTTTTCAGTGATACTAGAATGTCAGCTATCTTGAAAGGATAAAATAAGCAAGCAAAATTCTGTCCTGCTTCTATTCTTGATATCCTCTTACATCTTTCATTTTGTGAGCTTTAACATTAAAGAATAATTTTAGTTTCTCTGATGTCCACAGTCATAACTCTCTGTATTAGTCCAAGTAATTCCATTCCTTTGGGGAAATTATGCAAGTTAGTGTTATAGACATTTAAGGTAAAGTTTTGTGTAAAAAATAAGATATTTTAGTATAAATTAACATATGTGGCAACAATTTACATTATCCAAAGATGTGATTAAGGGATAGGAGACTTGGAAGTGGAGATGAAATTGGCAGGATTTAAAACACTTGGGCTTAATTTATAACTTTGAGTCCAGGAGAATCATGCATCCTTTAGGAAAGACTTCCTTCCACCCTTAGCATATTCTGTTCTACATTAAGAATATTTTCCCCATGGATAGATTAATGTCTCAACTTTCATCTCCAGAATTAAATTCTTCTAATTTATTAGAATTAGAAATTCTTCTATAAAACAGGTTTTAGATCCCAAGAAAAGCCAAAAATAAGTGAAGAGACTATGGGCTCCTTGTTTGCTTCCCTGAAATAGAAGCAAAGTTCTGGCATTGCAGAAATGCATCTATTTATTCCATTGTGTTGTTTACTTAAAGGCAATAAAATTTAAAGTACAGTTGGATTTTGACCATTAATTTCAGGTGTTCAAAGTATTTAATGGTTTCTCCCCCTAGCGAGTTGTTCATTTCATGGGAAGATGGATCAGACCACAGTGAATGCTGAGCATTATCTCCACACTTTACTGAAATAGCGACCTAGCAGAAACCTTGTTGAACATGTGACTCTGTGGAAAAATGCAAGAATAGCACAAAGTAAAGAATTTTCCATGTTACTTACATTAAAACAGATGGATCACTGCTTTGTCTGCTAAGGTGATAGGAAACTGCAACCAAAAGACCACAAAAAGCAGAAAACAGGGCTGGAATGTGTTGTGTATTCCAAGGTTCCTAAAGGAAAGAAAAAAAAAACATTAAAAAATGAAACACTCTATCATCCCTGTATGTAAGAGAGGAAAGAGATAGGGGCTCGTTGGGACAAACATCTCCTAAAAGCCATTGCCTGATTCATTCACTAAATATCCTTTGATTTTTCTGAACTTCCCTTCCCCCTAAAACTATTCACCATTCTGGTTGCTATACTATGGGTGACATGCAGAGTACTGATGTCCTTCCCTAAAATATGGTTCATAGAACTGAATGCATTGTTCCCGATGTGGACTAATCAGAGCAGAGTACAGGAAGATTATTGCCCCTCTTATTCTTGATATTTTATCTTCTTGAGAGCAGGGACCTTCATTCTTGTCCTTGTATGCCTAACACCTAGGACATACTTAGCAGAACAGAACTTAATAAATTCTTACTGATTGAGTAATTCTTAATCTCATTAATTTTTTAAGTTCCCATTCTGCACCATTCTTTCTATTTTAATTATATAAACTCTCAGTTCTTTTTCATACAAACCATTATTTGCTGAATTTAAATTCCCACCCCCCCCCCATCCTTTATTGATGCAGTTAACTTTTTTTAAATTCAAGTATAGGACTTTTTTCTATTAAAAACACTTTCAGGGCTTCCAGGTTAAGATGGCGGCAGAGTAAGAAGCAGCTCTTAACCTCTCCTGACCGAAACATACAAAACTCCTCAAGGGGACATAAAAACAAGTCCAGACGAACGGAGGAACCCCACAACAGGGCACAGCGTGGAAGGTACGTGGAATCGAGACATTTCCAGGCTAAAAAGGGCTCTCACTCACTCAATCGCGAGCTGAGCAACCGCCCCACCCCCACCCCCTCCACACTCACCTATAGCTCTGAACCCAGCTAAAAAGAAATAGAGCAAGTTTGGGGCACCCATCGAGTCATCAGCAGCTCCGGGACCTGTTCCTGACAGCAGCAAGACTTAGGACCCCATTAAGTCAAAAAAAAGCACGCGAAATCTGAGCGCACGCGCCGGAGCAGGACGCTGGGCGCAGAGAGCCAGCTGAGTAGAGGCGTGGGTGGAGGCAGAACTAAGCCTAAGTGGGGAACCAGTGCAGACGGGTATACGACTGTGGAAACAGCGCCCTGAGACTTGTAAAGAAACCTCCAGCAGAGGATCAAGCAAGAGGGCCCACCAGGGGGCTTGACCTTGGAAAAAACCAGAATTCAGACCTCAAGAGCCAATAGATTGGGAACAGACACTGAGCCCGAGGATAAAGCTGAGAAGCTGCTGGGCTAATGATGGCTACTCAGCATCAGGAGGTTCAGAAGAGAAAGAATAATAACAAAAAGAAGAAGTCTTTAACACTCGACAGCTTTTACACAGAGAAAATCCAGACAACCGAGCAAACAGAGGAGGAGAACAAACAAGCATCCGGATCCTCCTCAAATAAGGAAAACTCCTCACAAGCTATGGAAGAGTTCAAAACTGAGATACTGAGGAAAATGGAAGAGATCTGGCAAGAAAATAACAGTTTAAAAGGTAGAATCTTGCAATTGGAAAGTGAGGCTCAGAAATCAAATGAACTGATAAGCAAATTGAACACCAGAAATGATAAGATTGAAAAGGAATACCAAAAGATTATAGCCGAAAACCAAAAGATTATAGCCGATAACCAGTCCCTAAAGGCTAGAGTCGAGCAATTAGAAACCAATGATCTCTCAAGACAACAAGAACAAATAAAACAAAGTCAAAAGACTGAAAAAATAGAAGGAAATATGAAATATCTCAATGAGAGAGTGACAGACCAAGAAAACCGGTCTAGAAGAGACAATTTGAGAATAATTGGTCTTCCAGAAAACCCAGAAATTAATAGAAACCTGGACTCCGTACTAAAAGAAATTATTCAGCAAAATTGCCCTGAAGTCCTACAACAAGAGGGCAATATAGACATCGAAAGCATCCATAGAACACCCACCATATTCGACCCAGAGAAGAAATCGGTTAGAAATATTATTGCCAAATTCAAAAGCTTTCAAGCAAAAGAAAAAATCTTACAAGAAGCCAGAAAGAGACAATTCAAATATCAAGGAGCACCAATCAGGATCACACAGGATCTGGCAGCCTCCACACTAAAAGACCGTAAGGCTTGGAATACAATATTCAGAAAGGCAAGAGAGCTGGGCCTGCAACCACGGATCAACTACCCATCAAAATTGACTATATATTTCCAGGGGAAAGTATGGGCATTCAACAAAATTGAAGAATTCCAGGTATTTGCACAGAAAAGACCAGGGCTGAATGGAAAGTTTGATATCGAACCACAAAAATCGAGAGAAACCTGAAAAGGTAAATAAGTTACAGAGGGAAAAGAAAGAAAACTTGTAATTTTTAAATTTGCCTTTTTAAGGGCCTCAGTGAGATCTAATTATCTGTATTCCTATGTAGAGAAATGTTATGTTTAATTCTCTGTAGTGAACTCTATTCACTATTATAATATTCACTATTATAGTAATCAGAAGAATAATTTACAGGGTGAGGGTGGAACACTAAATAATCTAAGATGGCATGGGGGATGGGAAAGAGGGGGTAAATAGCAGGGGATACCAAGAGAAACTTGAGCGAATAAGAAAATAGAATATTCTATTACACACAAAGAGGGCATGGAAGGGAGAGGGGACAAATATTATTATAAGAAGGAGAGGAAGAGAGCATTAAGAGGTAATAATCAAACCTTACTCTTAGTGTAATCAACCCGGAGAGGGAAGAGTAGTTAAACTATCCATTGGGAAATAAAACTCTTATC
>NC_058133.1:154647282-154647686 GCF_016433145.1 Gracilinanus agilis | reverse complement strand
TCAATCAAGGGAGGGGATAAGGGACAGGGTCTTAATAGCAAACCGCTGGTTTTTAAGGAAATAGCTTAAGGAGAAGGGGTAGAATTGGGGGAGGATTTGAAAATGTCAGCAAATGCACAACTGATGATTATAACTCTGAATGTGAATGGGATGAACTCTCTCATAAAACGTAAGCAAATAGCAGAGTGGATTAGAAACCAAAATCCCACCATATGTTGTCTACAAGAAACACATATGAGGCGGGTGGACATACACAAGTTTAAGGTTCAGGGTTTGAGCAAAATCTTTTGGGCGTCAAATGAGAAAAAGAAGGCAGGAGTGGCTATTATGATTTCTGACAAAGCCAAAGTAAAAATAGATATGATTAAAAAAGACAGGGAAGGTCATTACATCCTGATTAAAGG
>NC_058133.1:154633680-154644282 GCF_016433145.1 Gracilinanus agilis | reverse complement strand
CGCGGGGGGGGGGGTTGAAGGGGAAAGGAGGAGCATGAATCATGTAACCATGTTAAAAATGAATATTAATAAATGTAAAAAAAACACTTTCAAAAAGTCTTTTCTATTAAATTTCATTTTTGTTATATTTGAGCTTTGTTTTTACCTGCTGAAATCTCTTTGTATTTTTATTCTGTCATTCAACAAGTTACCTGTCTCTCCTAGCTCAGTGTCATTTACAAATGTGATAAGCATGGAATCTATGCCTTCATCCAAATCATAAAAAAAAATGTTGAAAAGCCAAACACAAAGACAGATTCCTAGAGAAATACCCTGGAGATCTCTATCCAAGATGAGGATAATTCATTTATCACTACCTCCTTGAATTTCATATTCAGTTAGCCCTGAATCCACTTGAATCTAGGCCACATCTCTTTATCTTATCTACAAAGACATTATGGGAGACTTTGCTAAATGCCCTCTCTGAAATCCAATAAGTGTACATTTTCCTTAGCATCAGTTAGTAGCATTCCCTTACTCTTGTAATCTCAAAAAATAAAATAAAAATAAAGAATGAGATCAGTCTGATATGGCTTATGCTTGCTGAGCCCCAGTTTCAGCATAATGATTGCTATTTTCCTTTCTAAATGTTCAAAATTGTGGTCTAGATGACAGTACAGTTAAATGGATCTGGCATTGGTTGAATGACCAGACCCAAAGAATAGCTATTAATATGTCAATAGAGGAAAATTTCTAGCTCACTCTCTAGAGACTTGCTATTAGTTCTATGTTATTTGATATGTTTATTAATGACATAGAAGAATGGATAGAGGCATTCCTATCAAATTTGCAAATAACATAAAATTAGAAGGAACAGTTAACATACATCATGCAAGAGCCAAAATTCAAAGAGATTCCAAGAGGCTAGAATGAAAGATGAAAGGAGGCATGGTATGGAGGATAAGGAATAAGATTTAGAATCAGAAAGACCCAAGTTCAAATCTTGCCTCAGACACTTAGTAGTTGTGTGATCCGAGGCAGGACACAAACTTTCTGGATCTCATTTTCCTCATCTGTAAAATAAGGAGTTTAAGCTCAATGGCCTAATTTCCTTTTCAGTTTTAAATCTGCAATCTGATGACACTAATCAAATCAAATCAAATAAGGGTTAGTATAAAGTCGTATGGTTGGGTGCAAAAAAATAAAAAAACATAAATGTAGCATGTGGGAAGCAAGACTAGAGAGGAGATTTGTGAGAAGGATCTGAGGCATAGGGCAGTGATGGGCAAACTATAGTCTGTGGGCCAGATGCAGCCCCCTAAAATGTCCTATCCAGCCATGGGACATTATTCCTAATCTGACGAATACAATGAGTAGGATACAATACAATGAAACTTCAAAAGATTTGCCTTAGAAACAGACTGACAGATGATCATTTCCTTTCCTTTGGCCCCCTCTTTAAAGTTTGCCCATCACTGGTATAGGGGATTAGCATTCTGAAAGCTCAAAACACTTCAACAGCATGACTTAGGGGCCCCCAAGCTAGGTTGCAGTAAGGGAGTAATAGCATTTAAGACTGGGGAGGAGACAGTCTCACAGAATTTCCTCTCATTCAGACTAACTCTAGAGTCTTGTGTTCAAGTCTGAGTGGCACATTTTTTTTAGATGTTTGTCTATTTAAAAAATATTTTAAGAATAAATTATTTTTAAAATTTTTATTTATTTGTTAATTTTTAAAAGACATTTTCCCATGTTTAAATGATTCATTTTCTTTTTTTTCCCCCTCTTTCTTCCCCCCTCCCAGATCCAACAAGCAATTCCACTGGGTTGTTGGGTGGTACATTTTAAGGAGGGACCTTAAAAAGTTGTAACATATCCAAAGGGATATCAGGACAAAAAAGACCTGCAAGATTATGCCATGTAAGAAATTTTTGAAGGGATGGGACTGGTTATCTTACAGAAAAGAACATTTAAATATGATATATGTCTTCCAGTGTTTACAAATCTGTGAGATTAATTAGTGTTCTGCTTGCCATGAGGGAGCAGCACTGAGATATAAGGGCAGAAACAAGAGACAGAAAACTTTCTTATATTAGAGTTCTTCAGGCAAAATCTGGAGGATTATTTTGTCAGTTATGCTGTAGATGCACTTTTTATTCAGGTACGAGTAGATCTGGATGGCTTCTGATATCTCTTCCACTTCCACGATTCTGGGTATGATTCTCCTTCAGGAGAAAAAATGGCAGCCCTCATTTTCAAAATGAGAAGTTATATGCTCCTAGGGAGAGATTGCCTTTTTCAAACCCAGATATATTTATCAAAGAATGTTATCTCTTGACAAGATAATAGATTGCCCAATCAAGTCTCTAAATTCCCTGCTTATACTTTTCCTTCCTCCCACACTTGGATCTATGTGAAAGGACTATCTTAGCCAAGAAAATTAGGGAGAGAATGAAATATTTGTATTTTAATCAAATAAAGATTGGATAACTAGAACATGGTTGAAATAGTAGTGATACTATCAGATTAAAAAATAATATGGCTTAAGCAGACTCTTCTCACCCTCAGAAAACACAATCTAAAAACATAAATGTTTTGAAATATGGCGCATCATCTTTTTCTATCTTTATGCTACTCCTTCATTTTCTTTTCTTTGAGCCTCAATTTTTTCATCTGCCAACTAGATTGAAAGCTCCCTGAGGGCAAGTTCTTGCCAAATATTTCTTCCATAACCCTTTCTCTCCCCTACTGCTCCAAGCTTAGCAGAGTTCTGTGCAGGTGATGAAGTTCAACAAATCCTTGACTATGAAAGTCTGCTTCTCTTATGTCTTACTGCTTTTTGCTTCTCTGACTTCCCCTTCTGGATGCCTTATTTGTCATGTAAATTACATCCCCTTTCCTTAATTTCTTACTTTGCTGTTATAAAATGAAAACAAAAAAAATAACCAGATGCAAAAAAAAATTTTAAAACATTTCCTCTCATAACTGTGTGAGATTCCTTATTCATTCAACTGTATTTTGCAAAAAATCAAGCTTTCTTTATACAGTTTTGGTCTGTGCTATTTTCTAAAATAGAAACTCTCACAGGCAAAGGCTGTCTTTTCTTTTAAGCATGCCCCAGATGCAGTCTATATGTACCCTTCAACATCCACTCTTTGGCTGACAATTTAATTTAAGAATATTAGATTGCTTAGTTATTTCACATACCCACAAATGACTGCCTTCAAAGACATTTCATTTATTTGAAAACCAATACATAAAGCAAAGATTCTTCATTTGGTGACCGATGCAAAGTCAATAAGATGAGACCCCAAATTAAACATTTAAAGATGGCCATCATTTCTATAACATCAAATGTTAACTTGATTAAATATTATTTTTCTTCATTTTAAGTAAAATAAATGAAATGATTAAGAATTCAAAGTCTCTTAAGCCAAAACAAAACAAAGAATAAAAAAGTAAATATTTTCCATTTTGGTTAAAGAATCAAAAATCTCTTAAAAACATAAGGTGTGGAAGAATCAACTCGAGAAATGTCTTATGTAAACATTCATTTACGTGTCATATTGAAATTTATAGAATATTTTTTCCACAACAATCTTATGAGTTAGACAGATAGTACAAGTATTATTATGCCCATTTTTGCAGATGAAGAAAAATGCTGAAGGGCTTAACCATGGTTACCTCAGTTACTGAATATTGGAGTCAGGGTTTAAAATAAATCTCTTAATATAGTGGAATGATTATTATATTTGATGTCAGAGAAATTAGGTTGGAATTCAAGCTTTGTCTTACTACATTTGACAAGATTCTCTACACCATGTGAAACTCAATTTAATTTTTGTACTATAAATTGATCTCTACCATCAAAGAGACCTTTAGGGTACCTTCAAGTCTACACTGCAGGAATAGTATTCTAAGCAAATTCAAATATTCTCCTGACTTCCATCTCCAAGTCCTCATAGGTGGAATGGACTCCCTTCTCACCTTGACTTTCTTTTCAGTCCCTCTTTTTCTTCAAGACATAACTCCATGATATCTCATTTTGTGTTTTAAAATGTACTCAAATATGCCTTGTTTTCTCATCCAAATCTCCCATATTTTCTAATGTAAATCTCTGAAGAATCTCATTTTCTAGAGAATTTATGATCATAGAATAAATTCCTGCCTGATTCATGGTTCCTTTGTTTGTAAAGTACTTTGCAACCTATTATTGTATAAATGCTAGCTGTTATTATATCTTCCCGAATCTATGTCCATAGGTAGCAGGCTGAAATTAGGAATTCCTCCAAAAAGTTATCACAGTTGTTGTTTTGATCTGTGATTTCCTCTGCTTAGACCAGGCGTTGGCAATGTATGGCTCTCGAGCCATATCTGGCTCTTTTGAGGGCCAGATATGGCTCTTTCTGCAGGAGCCATAAAGTCAATTTTTTTTCAGGCACTGTTAGAGGAGCGTGCACTGTGAGCACTGTACGGCTCTCACGAAATTACATTTTAAAAATGTGGTGTTTATGGCTCTCACGGCCAAAAAGGTTGCTGACCCCTGGCTTAGACAGTTCTCAGTGAGGAAACTCTCTACAAATGTATTTATAGTCTTAAAGAATTGTTTAGGGCACTGCCTAGGGTCATATAGTAAGTATGTTTTAGAAGAAGACAAGAACCTAGGTTTACTTGTCTGCTCTCCCGTCTTCCAGGCTGCCTTTCATGAATTGTCACAAGGTATCAGTAATTCTAAAGAAGAGTTAATTAACTAAGCAGTGGTATATCAACTCTTCCATAGACTAGGTGCATAAAATATCATTTTGAGATATTTTATTACTCTGTCAAACTATGCAAAATTTGAGCTTACAATTCTCATTAGAAGGCAATTCTCATTAATTATTAGTCTTTAAATTCCTTCTGCTGAATGTCCTGTAGTACACTAGGCTAAATCATTGTGCTCATTCTTTCACACATGTGATTTCTTTTCTGCATAATCAATAGCTTTAGGATAAATTAATATAGATGAATGATAGTGTGTTCACAGGAGTAGGAGAGAGGTAATGAATACATTCTTCAATAGAGTGGAGGCAAAGCAAATGCCAGAATGGCATATTTCTTTTCCTGAGAAGTCTAAGTTCTTTGTAGCAGGTCTGAACACCAGATTTCAGGTGTTGCTTTGCATGTTTTTTAGCCTGGACTCTAATCTCCATATGGATCATTCCCTTAGGAATAGCCAGGTTTTGGTTGTTGTTTTCCTGAGATCTGACAGACAACCAAATGGCAGGCCACCCAGATGGTCCTAGGTTCTTGACTGGAAACTTGCCCTGAAGCTTCAGTACCTTGACTTGATTTACATTAGCACAAGACACAAATTTCCCACTCAGATGATCCTGGAGGGATGATGCTATTTAGAAATCAACAGAAATCTCTTCTCTATTTATGAAGCAGTAAGATTTAAGACTCTTTTACTTTCAAATGGAAGCAGAAAATATTACAATTGGAAGGGAATTTAAAGGTTACTTAGTTTTCTTCGTTTATAGATGAAGAAACCGAGGCTCACTCATATAAATTGATATGTAGGAGGTGGGTAATAGGACCAATGTTTTTCTTGATTTCCATGACTTCTCCTTCCAACACAACCTGATTAGCCCCAACTTCTCCATGTAACTTCCTGTCCGGGGGGCAAAATAAATCCCAAGCATATGTACTCAACATCTTGCAGTCTTTGGTAGGTGCTTTAGCTCATACGAGTCTTTATACTTTAATGACTGATTGACCAAATGTATTTTTAGTTGGAGAAGAAAGGAGCTGTGACTAGAAAAGCTAAGTGCCACTATATCTTTATTGCCCATCTTTGCTGTTTTAGGGCAAAGTAAACTTCCTCCTTTGTTCAAAGACTCACAAGTGTCTCATTTCATCCCAACATTGAACCTGGACTAAGAAGGTGCTGGGGGGTTAGAGGTGTGGGCACAATCAGACCACATAGGCAGTTATTGGCAAAGCTAGAATTCAAAGCACTATACCAATTTGGAATACAATGGCCTTCCTACAGAGCTCTCTGATTCTAGAAAGATCCTGGTCAATCTCTTTTCAAGGAATTTTATCACAGCACTAAAAATTATAAACTGCTAAAGTTATGGCTTTATACAAGAACAAGAATTCTTAACCTGGAATCTGTGAACTTGTTTTTTTTAGTCAATAAACATTTATTAAGTGCTTATTTATAAAATTAGGGGGAAAATGACAGTGCCTTCCCTCAAGGAGCTTACAATCTAATTAGGAAAGACAACACACAAAAGGAATCTTACAAGGGTAAAGAGGTAGAGGATGCTCTTGATGGAGAAATTCATTCAGAAAGATAGAAGTCCCTAATGAGTTATTAGCATCAAGGAAAATGAGATCTGAAGGATGATGAAGCTCCTTGTTGACATATAAATTCCTCTCACCCATAAATTTGATAGGTAATATGTTTTCTGTTCTAATTTACTTATGATATCTCCTTTTATTATGTATCCATTTTGATCTTATCTCAATGAATGGTGTAAAATATTGGTCTGAATCTAGTTTCTGCAAATTTCTTTCCAGTTGTTCCAACAATTTTTACCAAATAGTGACTTCTTATTCCAAAACCCTGGTTCTGTACTTTTTCAAATATGAGATTAGTATAATCTTTTACTACTGTTTATTATATCTGTTCTGTTCCACTAATCTACCTTTCCATTTCTCAGACAGAACTTTTGATAGTTACTGCTTTATAATACAATTAAAAATCTAGTGCTGCTAGCCCTCCTTTCTGTACATTTCTTATTAATTCTTTTGATATTCCTCATCTTTTGTTATTCCAAATAAATTTTATTATTTTTCCTAACTCAACAAAATAAATTTTTTTGTAATTTAATTACGGTGGCATTGAATAAGTAGATTGTGTGACCTTATGGTTTTCTTTGTAATTGTATTTATCATATTTGTTTTATGCATTAAAAAGCATTATTCTGAAAAGGGGCCTAAAAAGGGGTCCATGACCTAAAAAGAGGTTGAGATCCTTTGCACTAGAGGCCTCCTTCTCTCACTGGCTTTTTTCTTGGGGCCTCCATTTTGGAGATTGGACCAGTTCTTTCTGTTTCATTCTCTACCCCCCACCCCACCCCATGCTTTTGACTCTTTCTTCTCTACCACTTCTCAAGGTGGGAGCTTTCTCCCCTCTTTTTCCCAGAGATTCTCTTTTAGTTCATATTTATATTCCCATTCTTAGCACAATTTCCAGCACCTAGTAAACACTTAATAAATAGGTATTTTCTGCTTGTAGTACTACACAGAAACAAAAGGAAAAACCAAGGAATATCAAGATCTTGACATAAAAATGTAATCTACTTTAATAAAATGTGATATAATGGAGTAACTGGTAAATGAGAGCCTACTGTCTGTGAATGTTTCAGAGACCCAATATTCACTTTCCACCTTTCCACATAAAGTCTTCAAAGAAATATTTCTCTAAAGACTATGCTCTCCTGATGCATCGTCAATGTTTTTTTCTTAAAAGAGAAGGTGAAAGTGGAAAGGTAAATAAAGACATTTAGAGCTTAGGTGTTAGATCTTGTTAACTGAAGTTCAAATAGAAGTAAAGAAAAGGTATTTCTGAAAACAAATTATAAGCTAATGGGAAAAAAGAAATTTAATTTATAAAAAATCAAGAACACAATCATTTGAAAAAATATGATAACATCATTATTAATTATTCTCATTTCTTTAGATTCCCAGTAATTTCTAGAAATGATTACTTTATAAATCTATTTCATTTGTGTGAGAATTAATGATACCATGTCAGAACATTCCTCTGTCCCTAAATTAAGGACACAGGTAAATAAAATATTCATTTTCATATACTCTATCTTATAGTCATCTATTTGGAATGTAGCAAGAAGTGTGGCAATGAATTTTTTTGAAATATTTTTGGTTTCCTCCTCCAAAAAACAGCAATAGAAAACCCTTCCAGAACAACAGCTTGTGAACAAAAATGTACTGATGATCATGCTTTAGGAATTGTTATTTTCCAATGGCAGTATTCCAGAAGTGCAAACCCAATTGAATATAAACAAAATTATGGATCAGGAAATAGGGTCAGCAAAGAAGTGAATGGGTTACCAACTTAAAGAATATATGAAATCATTAGATATATCCTCCAGAACCAGGGATACATCCATCATTAACCTAAGAACCTGATCCAAGCTTTAAAACTAAATATTTATTATAGAATTAAGCTCTGAGCAGTACAGTGAGAAATGATACACTGAAAGAAATGATCAACTGCAAATGACAACTATCCTCAGCAATACAAGATCAAAGACAATTCTGAAGGACTTATGATGAAATATGCTATCCACTTTCAGAGAAATGATGGAGTCTGAATATAGAGCAAAGCACACTTTTTTTTTTTGGTTTGTGTTTTCTTTCACAACATGACTAATATGGAAATATATTTTGCATATCCGCACATGTATAATGTATATCAAATTTATTGCCAATTATTGAAGGGGATAGAAGGGAGGGACAGAGAATTTGTAATTCAAAATTTTAAAAATGAATGTTAAAAACGGTTTTTACATGTATTTGAAAAAATAAAAATGTAAAACTATTTTATTAGTATAGCTACTTAATACTTAAATGAACATATGTGTGTACATATAGGTATATCTGTATATGAAATCAGAAAAAAATTGTTTTTCTTGGATTTCTGGTTCTATATTTCATTCTGACCCAAACCCACCATTCCTAAGCCAACTTCATGCCAAATCTTGGCACATGATTCCCTATACTGCCTTGCCCCAACTTGGCCTCTTCCTTCCAGAATCTTCTGAAAACATTAATCAAAAATCAATAATACCATTTCAGGAAAGGACTTAGTAATTTAATTCCCACGTCTCTATTCATCATTCTTCTTACTTTGCTGATCAAGATACTCCTTCCAGTCTGTCACTTCCCTAAATGTGTTATCTCCTATCATTAAAATGTTAGCCCTTTGAAGGCAGAGACTGTCTTTTTTTGCTTGAACTGCAATCATAGCAATTATCATAATATTTAAATAAGTGCTTAAATAATAATACTTAAATGCGCATCTTTTTATGCATTTCTCATCCATAGTTCTATTTATCTGCTCTATGGAACTCAATCCTTAATGATTAAACAGTCAAGTTTGTGCCTTTATATATTCTTAGTTAAAGTCTGAAATTTAAAGGCTCTGGGAAACTTGTACAGAGGTCGACAAATAGACAGGAAGCAGACATTTAAAAAGATTTACAACAAGCCCCAGAGAGCACATTTGTCAAATTAGAGGGCTGATACAAAAACAAAAACGTATTTGGGGATATTTCGACTTTTAATTTTTTTTGTTTAATTTGGAGAGAGGAAGAGCTGCATTCGAAGACTGAAACAATGCTTGACTTGAAGTTGGATTCTTGAAGAAAATTATAAGAAAAATAACTTTTTCAATATAGTGTATGGCATAATAGGCCTTAACTCAGAAATGCTTCTGTTCCACTGTTCAAGACTATACAAAGAAAAGCAGAATGGACGTGCTGACCCAAACAATCCTAGCAGGATTCTTTCCAATAGATTTTTGTTTTCTAAGCATTTATGATTAATGCTGAAGTTTTCCTATTTTAACAATTTAATCAAGTATTTGTATAGATTCTTTCCCCTCACATCTCCACCTCTCATCATCATAGAATGAAATATATGTATGTACATATATATGCATATTGAAATAGATATGTTTATGTATAAATGTATATACATATGCATGCACAGAGACAAATGTGTGTGTATATATATGTATGTATGTATGTATATATATATATATATATATATATATATATATATATATATAGAGAGAGAGAGAGAGAGAGAGAGAGAGGTATATATACATATATATTTAGGTATATCTTCTCTGACTCCCAAAATAGGAGAAATAAAATTATATGCACAAGAATTTAAATTTCAAGAACTATAATAATAGTTGTTTTTAAAACACAGATGTGAAAATTTTCATGTAAGTAAAGGTTTAAGAGGGAAATATGGTTTTAAACAATTTATCATCCACTAATAATGAAGTCTATAATATCTGACAGTTCTCTTCAAAATTAACATCCCTAATTGCCCTGAGATGGGTCTCAAGAGCCTCTGAATTCAGAATGATATGAATTGATGAGTGTTGGTTCCCCAAAACTCCCATAGGCATGGAAATGTTTTTATGTAGTAGAAATAAAACTATTTTATAGCCCTAGAATTCTATAGTTTAAAAACACTTTGAAGGGAATCTTGTTTTCCATATTTTTCCTGAAAATTTTTAGATATGTATTTGTTGAAATTTACTGTCTAAACCAACTCAAATTTTAAATACTTAACAATATTGAGGCCAAATTTTCATTTTACTCAGTATCATACCAATTTTAAATGGCTTCTTTAAGAAGAAAAGGAAAGGAAAAAGATATCTGTTCTCCAGCTAATTGTAAATTCATTTTTGAGCTTCATATCTTCATTCTAACGTAGATATTTACTATAAAACCCTATGTTCTTTCTGTATCTCTGTTATCATTTTTTCCCCTTTTTTATAGAGAAGGCATTTTCTGACTCCTTCCCCCCCCC
>NC_058133.1:154545449-154631456 GCF_016433145.1 Gracilinanus agilis | reverse complement strand
TATATATATATATATATATATATATATATATATATATAGAGAGAGAGAGAGAGAGAGAGAGAGAGGTATATATACATATATATTTAGGTATATCTTCTCTGACTCCCAAAATAGGAGAAATAAAATTATATGCACAAGAATTTAAATTTCAAGAACTATAATAATAGTTGTTTTTAAAACACAGATGTGAAAATTTTCATGTAAGTAAAGGTTTAAGAGGGAAATATGGTTTTAAACAATTTATCATCCACTAATAATGAAGTCTATAATATCTGACAGTTCTCTTCAAAATTAACATCCCTAATTGCCCTGAGATGGGTCTCAAGAGCCTCTGAATTCAGAATGATATGAATTGATGAGTGTTGGTTCCCCAAAACTCCCATAGGCATGGAAATGTTTTTATGTAGTAGAAATAAAACTATTTTATAGCCCTAGAATTCTATAGTTTAAAAACACTTTGAAGGGAATCTTGTTTTCCATATTTTTCCTGAAAATTTTTAGATATGTATTTGTTGAAATTTACTGTCTAAACCAACTCAAATTTTAAATACTTAACAATATTGAGGCCAAATTTTCATTTTACTCAGTATCATACCAATTTTAAATGGCTTCTTTAAGAAGAAAAGGAAAGGAAAAAGATATCTGTTCTCCAGCTAATTGTAAATTCATTTTTGAGCTTCATATCTTCATTCTAACGTAGATATTTACTATAAAACCCTATGTTCTTTCTGTATCTCTGTTATCATTTTTTCCCCTTTTTTATAGAGAAGGCATTTTCTGACTCCTTCCCCCCCCCTTTTTTGCCTTAATTTTTATTAACACAAAATATCAGCACTTTATGGATAGGTACGAATTGAGAATAAATATATATTTGTGTGCTTGTGATTTCATCATATAAAAGATTTCATTATATAAAAGACAGAAACCAGAGATGTCTTCTCATTTTAAGAACAGAGAGTTTCTTCATGACCTTAGACTGAAGGTTCCCTCAGAGAGACATGTACACAAATAACATGGTATACATTAATTGATGATGTGTGAAAATGTGTAAAAAGGGAAAACATTTGTGGTAAAAGGTAATAGGTCAAATGCTAACAGGTGCTCTAGGAGAGGAAAAGATCACTTCTGGGTGGTACGTTGACATTGTTCTGCCTTTTCCAAACCTTTTAGCAATGTCACCATCTTTCTACTAACCACTCAGATGCAGGCATTTTCCAGTCTACTATTTCAAACACCTGCTTTCTTTCCTCTAACCACCTTCTCCAATTCAGTCATTTAAAAACCTCCCAACACTTTCTCCATAACATCTCATGGGCATATACTTTGTTGTGTATCCTCATTACTAAAGTATCTTACCTAGTCAAAGTATCACAGTTGGTTATTTAGTTTTTCATATGTCTCCATTGCCATTTACTATTATTACCTAATCCATCTTAAATCCTGCTGACAAAGTCTTTAGAATAGACTTTTCCTTCATCTATAAAACAAAGGGATTTGGCTAGTAAGATCACCTCCAGTCTTAAATTCGATGATTCTACTGGATATTTGTCTCTAGCGTATACCTATACTCTTTCTGCTTTCCCAGGAGACAGAACAAAAATTGAGAAAGTAGTCATGGGTTACTGTTCTTAAAAATCCTGCCTACTAGCCTGAAAAGCCTAGGAACAAATCTTTTGAGCAGAATGATTATGATAGTAAACATATATCAAAAGTCAAGACCATTGATAGCAATATGCTTGCAAGCAATACAGAATCAATAGTCTGCAGAAATTCCCATTATAGTCTGACACCCTGATCATCAATACTGATAGATTTCATAATATCATATTATATATAATAAAAAAGGAATGCATAAGCAAGTCTTCTTTTTCTCCTGGTGCTATTGGCTTGGTGACCTAGTAAAAGGGTCTTACAATGGCACAGAAACACCTGGATTCATTTTTCAGAGAGCGATAAGAAGCGGGTTTGTGGTTAGATGTATGTTCCCATGGAAATACCCATAGCCATACCACTCTTACTGTAGGAACTAGGCTCCCATAGATCTTTTCTGTGGCCACATAGTTATCTCAAAATAGGTTCTTGCCTCAGATGAGCTGATTACAGGATCATTAAGTTGTCATAGTGAAAGAATAGCACACAATTCCTTCTTAATAATAAAGGTTAATATGATTCTACCTCTATCATTATCTATTTGGTAATAATCTACTTCTTTTATTCTGATTATTTCATTATTACTACTTATACTCAGTTATTCAGTCAGCTAATAATTGGGACTATCCCCAAGTATTAAATCAACAGTTACAGCTTAACAGATTAATCAAACCAATTAACATAAATGATTGTAAGTTAATTAAAGGTAATTTCCTTTCCCTTTTCACTATCTTCCACCTAAAGTCAGGGAACAGTCTACCTTTTCCCATCTTTACTGTCATTTTCCTCTTATAGCTTTGAATTCATAGCCTCTCTCAAAATATCTACTGTTAACAGAGCTTGCCCCCCATTAACCTTCTTATGACCATGACACATCATTGCCATCATATGGAGGAAGCAATATTCTAAACCAGCCATTTTCAAACTTTTCCAAGTCATAGATCCTTTATCTTAAAAAGAAATAAAAGTGTATTGAGCCTCATTTAAATAGCGGTTTCAAATAACCAAGTAATAATTAAGCACTTATTACTATTTTTAAACCCTTATATTTTGTCTTAGAATTTTTTCTTAGAATTAATATCAAGTATCAGTTCAAGGCAGAAGAATGATAAAGGCTAGGAAATTGGAGTTATGTTATTTAACCCAGGGTCACACAGCTAGGAAGTAGCTGAGGTCATATTTGAACCCAGGTCCTCCTATCTCCTGGACTGACTCCCTATCCACTGAGCCACGCAGCTGTCCCTGATCAAACATGTATTACATAGCTAATATATGATGGAGGTTAGATATATAAAATTAAAAATAAAATAGTTGCTGCCTTCCAAGAGTTTACATTTTGTGGAGAGAGACACACATATGCATCTATAAGTCTCTGTTAAAATACATGGAAAATAAATAGAAGAAATTTCATGAAGGCAGAAAAACCTGAATTCAAGGACTAACTTTCACACATAATGACCTGGATGACTTAACCTTTCAATACTTTAAGCAACTAAGATAAGAAGTTGCAGGTAGATGCAAGATAGCATTGTTGAGGGAAATTCCTTTCTCTGAGATTTTTCAATATCCCAGAGCTCCAGTCCTGGTTACTAATATTTTTTAGGGGGGAAGAAGACATAAGAAATGGTGAGGATTGGGAAAGGCTTCATGTAAAAGCTGATACTTGAGCTGAGCTTTGAAGGAAACTACAGAGTCTAAGAAACAGATATGAGGAGGAGATGTATTTTAGGCATAGGAGATAGAGCAAAAGCACAGAGATAAAAAAGTGTCATGTATGAGTAACAACAAGGCAAATGTAATGGGATCATAGGGTGGTCAAAGGGAAATAATGTATAAAAAGGTTCAAAAGATAGTTTAGGACTATGTTGTGAAGGGCTATAAATACCAGAGAAGTTTATACTCAAAGAATATATATATATATATATATATATATATATATATATATATATATATATATTTGTACTCCAATGATCATAGCTAAACAATAATGAAACAAAACTGATACTACCTAATAGCTAGATGAAGTCTGAAATAATAATAGTATTAAGCATTAAGGTAGTAAGTCTGGGAATGAAAATTGTTGTTGGAATTGTGATAAAAAATGAGTCCTCTCCTCTTTATGTTGCTTCTTATCTGGGTCATGGTAAAAACAAAGGTTTTTCCAACTCCAATGGTCACACTTATACCATTTGCTTTCTGGCCTAGTTCTTCACTGACTCATGGAACAAATGCATTGCTGTGAGGGTGATAGCATCACTTGGAAACAGAAAAAGAGAAAGGAACCGGATTTAGAAATGATATCTTCCTGTGAACTTAAAATATGAAACATTTCAGTCATTTTACAAAGGTACCTACAACTTATAAAATACCCCACAGAGACCCGGCAAACATTCACAGAACCCTAGGGTTCTTCAAAACAGTTTGAAAAATAAAAATTCCTAAGGAAAAGAGGCCTAAATTGTAATTGCTCTATCCAATGTCTTTCCAGTGACTTTCCATTGGTATATCTTATATATGCATTATTGCTTCCATGTTCTCTCCCTGACTAGAATGTGAAATCTTAAGGGCAAGGACCATGTTCTTGCATTTCTAAAGAAATCCCAAGCACTTACTTAGCACAATGGCTGGCAGAGAGTAAATGCTTAATAAAGGCTTATTGATTGATTCCAGGGTCACCTGTGGTCTTCTATTCAGTAATATAAATGGTTCTTTCTTCATCCTGTTGATGAGCATCTCATGAGATCAGTTACAGAGTGATGACTTTTTCAGTCACAGCAACTCATAAAGACTATTTCCTAAGACATAATCTAATCATTTTGGAGAGCAATATGTAATTATGTTCAAAGAGTTATAAAACTATCTATGCCTTTTTGATCCAGCAATAGCATGATTAGGTTTATTTCCTAAGGTGATCAGGGAAAAAGAAAAAGAGCCTATATGTTCTAAGATATTTATAGCAGCTCTCATTGGGGTAGCAAAGAACTGGAAATTGAGGGAATGCCCATCATTTGGGAAATGGCTAACCAAGTTGTGGCATATGATTGTTATAGAATACTACTTCGCCAAAAGAAATGACAAGCAGGTTAATTTTGGGGAAAAAATGGAAAGATCTCCATGAAGTTATAAAGAGTGAAATGAGTAGAACCAACAGAACATTATACACAAGAGAAATATTGTTTTAAGAATGACTTCATTCAAGAGAAAGAACTAATAAATAGAAATATTCAAGACAGTTTTATATAAATACATATCTTTTTGTCAAATGATGCCTTTTCTCATGGGGCAGGAGAAGGAGAGTTAGATGAGTATTTTTTTAATGTCACAAACAAACAAATAAATTTAAAATTAAAAAAGACGTAGTGGTGGTGTGATTTGTGTTTGTGAGAAACGACCTTATTCTGAAAAAATACAGATCTATAGTGTACTGGCTGAAGTGTTTAAATATTTCTCAGTTTCTATCTTCATCCTCCTCAATCTGTAGCATGGGTTACTATTGGCAATATCCTTCCTTTACATAATTTCCTCTACCTTGGCTACTGTAACACTCACTTTTCATGGTTCTCTCCCTACACTCTAATTTGTTCTCTTCACTATGTATTTTCTCTCATGCCTTAAACATAGACACCCCCCAAGGCTCAGTTCTTTGCCCTTTCCTCCTCTCTTTGTATTTTCAGCCTTGATATTCTGGTCCAAACCCATGGTTTCTGTTTTCAACTTTATTTAGAAGACTATAAGATTCTAGATGACTAGCAAGTCTACCATCATTCCCAACATATCATAAAAGTTCCACTTCTATATTCCTAAGCTACCTCACAGATATGACCAGTTTCCTGTTAATATCTCAAACTGAACAAAAGTAAAAATTCCATGATACATAGGAAAAAAAAAACCAGATTTGGCATTAAAAGACCTGATTCTGGTTCTACTACTTGTATATGTGAGTACTTAGGCATCCAAATTATTCTCTTACTGTTTCTAAATCCTATGTTCTTCTCAAATTTTGCCCCTCTCCTTTACATATCTATTTCTTTGAATAGTGTCACCACTCACCCAACATTGTAGGTTCAAAACTTCAGTCATGTTTTTACTTTCCTCCCTCTCTCATTTCTAATATTCATTCACTTGCCAAGTCCTACTAATTTTATTTTCAAGAATTATATTTCCTGAAACCTACTCTCCTGCCCCACCATATTTCTCTCCCTAGTTTAGTCCCTTATCAGCTTTCGCTGATTAATTTTCCTGTCTCTTCTTTTTCTTCATTCATCAATCTATCTTTCATATTATTGCTCAGTTTTGGGCACAAACTCAAAGATTATAATCACATGTCAGCTAGATAAAGAATTGAAAAAAATTATAGGTCTCTCTTACCTACTGAATAAAGTATAAACTTTTTTTACAGGCATTCAAAACTCTCTACAATCTAGTTCCAACTTTTCTAGATTTATTTCAGACTAATCCTCTAAATGTTTCTGTGTCTTTGTTCATTCTTGGAATGGATTCCCACTGGAATCTAACATCTCAGCCTGGTAGAGTTCATCATTCTTTCCCAGATCCAACCAATGCCATGTCTTTAACCAAGTTCAAAGAGATCTTTTCCCCCCAAATTTCTTTATCAAGTTGCTTGGAAAAAACACTAGAACAGCACCCATTTTATAGTACTAATCTGGCAGAAAAGTGCTTAATATACATAAGCTTTCTGATGTACCTCTCCTTTGTATATTCTATTTTTATCAGTTATTTGTGCATGTTTTATCCTCTTATTAGACTGCAACCTTTTTGAGGGCAGGGATTATACTTTAGTTCATCTTTGAATCACTAATGTCTTACACAGTTGACTCCTTACTAAGGTCTAATTAGTGGTTACTGACCTGGAAGTTAAGACGTTTGGTTTCTAGTCTCATCTCTATTACTGACTCAGTCTTTAAGCTTTTGCAACTAAATTCTCTAATCTCAGTTTTCTCAGTACCCAAACGAGAGCTTTTAAGGTCATGATTTCTGTTATCTCTTCAACCTCTAAAAATAAGGTTTTTTTTTAATTTCTTACTTTGTTTTTAAAATCACAAGGGATCATACGCAATCTCTTTACTTTGTGACTCTCATATAATATTAAATACAGAGAAGCTTTCCATCAAGTAATTGTTAATCAAGTTTAGTAATAACAAAGAAGGCAGAAGATAGGGTAGAGAGAGGAACACTTGGGTTTGAATCTGTCTCTAAATGTGTGATTTCTGGCTATTAGTAACTCAACCTCAATGTGCTCTAAGCAAATCCTTAGGATTTAAGAAATTTTAAGGTTATAATCCATGTTGGTCAAGACTGTTTCCACACTGAGATTTCCTCTCCTTGATGAAATCTTACCTCCTAATAAAGCTTAATAATATTAAATTACAATAACTATGCTTGAAGATTTAATTTCTGAATTAATAACAGTAGTGATAAGTGCTTTATAATCTGAAGTGTTTTGCATTCCCAGTCTCATACAAAACATGACTCACTCAGGCACAAAGAAAGTGCGCCTAATTACTTACTAAAGTCCCCTGGGTAGGGGTGGTGGGGCACAAATATGCCATTTGTTCTCATATATCACTGTCCAATACACAAGTCAATCAGGGATTCTATTTTCCTGTTCCACACTACAAATGTGGAAGAAGGGGGAGAAAAAAAGGCCCATGAAATTAAATGACAACTAATTTGCTTTTACTAATTAACATTCTGGAAAGCAAAATTAACTCACAACCCTTCAGTCTGGTTCTAAGTTTATTAACCTATAAAACTATTTTCAGCAACCAACAATAAACAATAGTGGTGAAAAAAGGCACCCAAGCAGGTTAGAGAAATCCCTTAGGTGAGGTGTAAGGCATGATGTGATAGCTCACCAGAGCCCACCATCCCAAGGCAATCAAAAAGCAAGCAGCCAATCAACTCATTGAACCCGAAGAATAAGCAGTAAAGGCATAAATAAGTGCTTCATTAAGTGTAAAGGGCAATCACAGCTTTGGGTCTGGTTGCATTAGACTAAAGAAAGCCTTTTATTTCTTGCCAAAAATCCCTCTGCCAATTTGTTAGCCAACACAAGGGATTTAAAACATGCTGTATTTGAAAGTAAGGTAAATCATAAAATTCTCTGTACTAAAAAAATGACAAATTATTTCTGTGTGAAAATGCAATCCCTAATCTGTAGTACATAAAGAGATGTTAAGCATCTGTGGACTAGACTATATCAGGCTGGTGTAGTGGAAAGACCAGCAGACTTTGGGCTTCGAAAGGATCTGGACAAATTATTATACTGCTCTACACCTCAGTTCTCTATTTGGAAAATGGGGACAATAATATTTCCATGATTCTCCTCACCTATTTATTGTGAGGAAAGCATTTTGCACAGCATAAATTATTTCAGCATTGTGAAAAATTGTTTTGTGGACTATAAAGTAAATATATATTTGCTCCTATGCCAGACAAGAAAGAGATAAGAACCTGTGTTCAACATCTCCCACTATTTCTCCTTCATTTCTATCTTCAGTGAAGAAATGACTCATCTTTGCCAAGGCCAACTCCTCAAGATGCACCCTAAATCTCATTCCCTCCCATTTTCAGCAATGGAATGCTTCCACTGTCATCCCCACTCTCCTTCTAATCTTTTAATCTCTCCCTATTTACTGGATCCTGCCCTCTTGCCTAAAAACACATCCATGTCTTTTTCACCCTTAAAAAAATCCTCACTTGATCTGACTCTTTCAGCTATGTTATCATCTAATATCTCTCCTACCTTTCTTAATTAAACTCTTTGAGAAAGTCATCTACAATTGGTACCTCTAGTTATTTGCCCCTCATTTTTTTCCAAACACTCTGCAATCTGGCTTCCTACTTCCCAATCCAATTGAAACTGCCTTCTTCAAAGTTGTCATTGATATTTTAATTGTCCATCTTTTCTCAAGCTCCAGTCTTTTTAGCCTCTCTGTGGCATTTGGCATTCTTAATCATTGTTTCCTCTTGTCTTTTCTCTTCTCTTTATGTTTTCATGGCTTTGCTTTTTCTTGACTCTCCTCCTACCTATCAGACCACTTCTCAGACTCCTTTGCTATTTTTTTTTTTCATTCAGGTTCTACTCACTAATGGATGTCCCCCAAGTCTCTATAATGAAAATGCTTGTTTCTCTTTCTCTCGGTACCTAAGTGACACAATAGGCCTGAAGTCAGGAAAACTGAGTTCAAACCTACCTCCTATATCTAAAAGCTATGTGATCCTGGGAAAGTCACTTATCCTCTTTTTTGCCTCAGTTTCTTCCACTTTCTAATGGAGAATAGTAGTATCTACCTTGCAGGGTTGTTATAAGGATCAAATGAAATAATATTTGTAAAGTGTTGAGCATAGTACCTGGCAAATATTGCATACTCTATAAATACTTTTTCCTTTCTCCTCTTCCTCACTATTTTATTTTATGACCTCCTCAATTTCCACAGGTTCACATATCATTTCTTAACAGATAATTCTTATACCTACATATCCAGCTCTCTCTAGAGCTACAATTAAATAGCACCAACAGCCTTTTGGAAACCTCCAACTGTATGCCCTAGAAGTACGCCAAATTCTATGGCCTAGATCAGTGATTCCCAAAGTGGGTGCTACCGCCCCCTGGTGGGTGCTGCAATGATCCAGGAGAGCAGTGATGGCCACAGGTGCATTTATTGTTCCTATTACTTGCTATTAAAATTTAAAAATTAATTTCCAGGGGGCTAAGTAATATTTTTTTTTCTGGAAAGGGGGAGGTAGGCCAAAAAGGTTTGGGAACCATTGGCCTAGATGATATCTGAGGTTCCTGCGGAATCTATAAAGAAGCCCTATTGCTTTTGTCCAGAAAATTCAGATTTTCCATCTGATTCAAGTTGTATTGTATATATATATATATTTTTTTAAAATAAATGTAGTCTTGTTCCCCCCCACACAGTATTCATGATGATTATCACTTTAATAAATTTATCACCTTTCTCACCAGGCTGCATTTGAGATTTCTTTTCCCAACATTCTCCCAATCTACATCCATTACTTCAGGTCTGGAATTCACCCTTCTAAAGTATTCTTTGACCCAGTGTTCCCTCCCTCTGATTGGATTACTCCTTCCAGAATTTAAATGAAGGTACCCAGGTTTGCCACTTCTCATTCCCCTACATGCTGCACTCTTGGCTTTCTCTACCATGCCTTGACACCTGAGTATTTTTCTTCCCTTCCTTAACTTCCCTTCTCCTTTCCCTTCCCTATTCTCTTTTTAAGTTCCTTTCAGGTTCCTTTCCCCTATAGAATGTAAGCTCTTTATGGGCAGGGACTTACTTTGTTCTTGCTAGTATTTGTATTTTCAGTCCTTAGCACCTAAATATAGTAAACTCTTAATAAATATTTATTTACTAACTGACACCTGATAATCATGATGATTATTACCTTTTGTTTTAACCAAATAAAGCAAAAACAAGGTCAATTTTGACTCTCAAACTTAGAGATACTGTTGTAAAAAACAAAGTTTTATATTAATTTCACCCAGCAATTATAGCATACTCTCTATACCCTCAGATCACCTTAAAATTTTGATTAAAATTCAAATTGATAAAAGAGCAGTTACATATTGCCTTAAAATGGTCAAAGCCAAGATCTAAGGTGAAAAATCACAACTAAGATTAGAACCCAAGTTCTGGCTCTGATTCTTAAAATAACTATATTAGATCATACTTCATTCTTTACATTTATAAGTTTCATTTGTACCACTTAATTAAGCACCTGATGAATGTTTCTTAAAATGTTTGCTTCTTTATTATTCATTCATCCTTGTTTTCATTCTGAAAGTCTACATTTAAAAATCAATCTAGTTGTTTTCTTTTTTTCCCTGAGAATAATAATTTATTAGTTAGGTTAGCAATAATCAATAAATTGGGTCAAGGGCATCTCTCAGTGACCAAAGGCCTTGAAAGTTTTCTTAATATATCACCATTTTAAGTGGAAATACGTAAGGTTGGAGAATCATGGATAATACTCTCAGTACTGAATATACTACCTTTCTCCTGGCATAGAGACAAGATAGAACAAGTGAAATGATCTTTCTGCTTGCTTTGAATTACCTGCTTTAAAACATCAGGAGAAAAGTGCCATCAAAATTCAAATTAGGTAATTATTCTTATGTAAAGAGAAAGAATGACTTCTTATATGCATAATTCACAAATAATACTCTGTAAGTTTTGCAACAGTTCCCTGCAACCTTATGTTAGCATAAAATACTGAGTCTAACCCATGGGCAAGATTGCTTATCTACAAAATCTACTTGCTTGTCAATATTTAGACTATTACGTGAAAGCAAAAATGGTCTGAGAGAATATTTATAAAAGGCATTTCTTGGTGTTGTTAAACACATACACATATAAAAATAAACACACACACATACCTGCAAGCTTGAAGCTAAGCTTTCTTAAGGCATTAATGTATCAAGTGAAAGTTCATCTCCTGGGCATCACAATCATCTTTCTTTTCCACTAAAAACTTTCTAACTTTTCTTCTAATATAATATAACTTTCCAATTCATCTCAATAGTAGTTCTTTTAGTGGGATCGCAAATCAATCCTTTCTCCAAACATCTCCAGCAGAGAAAATCTCCCTACCTCCATTTCATGGCTCAACTGTAATGCAATGTCTGCTTTGCACCATGTACATGGTCACAATTCCCTCCAAATAGAAAATTGTAGTCAATAATATAATTAGCCTTGAAATTAAGTTCTTTCTCCTCCTGGGGCACATGGAAGTTCTTTGAATGAATGAATAAATGAATAAACATTTATTAAGCTCCAACTGATGGGCTGGCGCTGATCCAGGTGCAGAGCACCAAGAATACAAATATAGGTCCTGCCTTTGTGCAGGTTACATGTTCATAGGGGAAGCCATGCTGAAGAAGGGTGTTTTGGTCTCGGAAGTAAAAGAAATAGTGATTAGAGTCATAAGTAAAATAATTGACACATCATTTCTAGGAATGGTAGGAATGATTTGATGACTGTGTCAGCACACAAATAGAAACACACCAACACTCATACATATTATGAGGGTCTTAGTTTTGGAGATCCACTATCAGTATTAGGATGAAAAAAAAACAAGGGACAAACTAATATTTCCAAGTTTGGACATCTAAGTAAATGTTAGGCAAGAAAACACTAGGGATCAGTATACAGATATCATTTTGCTTAATACCCAAAAGACTTGTGCCAACTTTTCTAGCATTTTGGGGTTAGGGTGAGTCATCACAATACAAACTCATAATATATTCATCTGCATTATTACCCTAGGTCTCTTCTAGTTCTAAGTCTATGATTTTGTGAGCAATTAATTAATAAGCATCTTTTGATAACCTATTTTTATGGCAGACAGTATACTTGAGCCTGAGGATACAGACAGAAAGAAAAAAGAAACAATTCCTTCCCTCAGTGGACTTACATTCTAACATCTATGTACCTCACAGACAGCACTTCATTCTATATAAATAATCTCATAACTAATTTTAAAAATCTGTTGCAGTTTTGATATTGCATTCCATAGCACTGAATATTTTGTAACACTGAGATTATTGGCATTATCGAGTTCTTAATTATCTAGTTTTTTATTGTTTCTGTAATAGAATAAAACAAATATTTTACAAAGACTAATTGTTCACTTCAGGAGTTTCTGCAGTTCTAGAAGAACTCTCTATACACAATAGGGTTCAGCCAAACCATACTAATATGTCTCTAAATTCCTGCCTGTGAACTTTTGTTTACACTTTTCCTATGCCAAATATCTCCTCCCTTTCCTTCATTTGATGAATCTGAACTATTCTTTTGTTATCTGAATTTCAGGCTGAGTCTGGGGCATGAAATCTCCTGACTGGTGGAGAGAATGCTGACACTATAATGTATAACTGAGAGATAGGGGAAGCTTGTTTAAACACTATGGAGAGAAGAAACCTTCTTTCTTCAAGAGAGACATGTATGGTTTTTTTGGGCCCAGTCACTCCAGTCACATAAAGAGAGAAAGGTTGATTTTGGAAGCCTTAGAAGGAAGAAGCTAGCTCTGCCAAAGCTCCCTGATTTCCACATTGTCTCCTTAGGGACTTCAGGGAATTTGTGCTTGGTTAAGATCAGGATTTCTCTTGGTAGAAATTAAATCTCATCTTGCTACCATCAAAAGAACTTATTTACTCTGTTTATTTTGTGACATAATCTGTATAATTTCTTTTACTACTGTTCGCTATCTACTTACATAATTACGTTTGCTCACTATTCATTATTTGCAATAGTGCAACTAGCATTTGGAGGAATGGAATTAAATCTGTGTGTGTAAGCTCTGGGCAATCTATGGTATCCCTAGTTCAACAATATTTAAGGATGCAGATAGATGTAATTTCAGAGAATGCTCAGCCTAACGATGCCAAGGGACTTGTCTGCCCCACACCAGGTATTTTCAAATTGTGGAATAATTCCAATGCTACTATTCTCTCCTGTTTCTTATTCTTTTCCTTCTGGTCTGGGTGACAGCTGATTGTCTTTTGATGACAAAAAAAAAATCAGCAATCAGGGTTATCTCATGACATTTGGCAGCACTATTTCATCATCACCACCAACTGCCAGGAACCTTTTTGATCAGAAAAACTAGCAGATTGATTGGGGTTCTTTTCTTCCTATTTTTCCCCCTTTGTTTTCTCCTTATGTTTCTTGCTGCCTGATTTGTATTTTTAGCCAGAAATTACAGAGTTTTGTGCATGCATGCCAGTGTACATGTTATAAAGAACACATGCATAACATATGTATCTGTTCATGTATTATAGAGGCTACATCTATACATGTGTGTACATGCATACACATACATGTACGTATGTTTGACTTTCCAGAGGTACTGACTCTATTATCTATTTTTTTAGGTTTTCTATGCAAATCAGTTAACCTAATTTCAACAAAATAATAACACATAGCACTGGCTTTACTCAAGACAAGCCTAGTTCAAATTTAATGCTAGTTATTAAACATTTAACCTATCAGCCTCAGTTTCCTCATATGTAAAATGAAGGAATAGAATAAGAAGGCATCTAAGGTCCCTTTTGGCTTCAAATATATATTCCTATGAAGCCAGGAGGAGATGATAGAGAAATTCCAGTAAACATAAACAAAAAGATATATTACCCATCTAAGATTAACTCAGAATATTTTCAGAACATATAACGAGAGGCATCATATAGTAGAAAGAAAGTTAGATTTGAAGTGTATTTATCGTCAGTCTGACACTTGCTGTGAGTGTGACCTTAGACAAAAACATTTATCCTCTTTGGGCTTCACTTCACTCCAAGCTCTACTCCTTAACTCCCCCAGGCCCACCATTGCTTTCTAACTCCTCTCTTCCCTGTTTTCCATCACCACTTTATATTTTGTTTCTGCTCATTGGAATGCAAACTCCTTGAGGGTAGAGAATGTCATTTTTTCTTATATTTGTATCCTGTGCTTATTATATAATATATACCTAATAAATGTTTGTTTCCCATCTTTTTGTTTGTCTAGTAGTCATCTCAAACTGAACTTCCCCAGAATAGAACTTATCTTTCCCCCTAAACCTCTTCCTCCTTTTTTATTTATATCATGAGCACTGTAATATTATTATAATTCTAAACTCCAGAATCATCCTTAACTCTTCTCTGTCCCTCACCTATCATATTCAATCAGTTGCCAAGTCTTGTTTGTTCTAAATCTGTAATCTTGTATTTACCCCTTCTCTATTCTAGGCCCTCATTATATCTTATTTAAAACAATTAAAATAATTTCTTGTTTATTAATCAAACTGTGAATATTTTCCCCAATTATACATATAAATAATTTAAAAATATTCATTAAATAAATCTTGAGTATCCAATTTTTCCCTTTATCCTTTCCATATTCATTGAGAAGGCAAGCAATTTGATATAGGCTATATGTATGTAGTCCTGAAAAATACATTTCCATATTACTCATGTTGTGAAAGAAAACACAGACTAGTTTTCACTCTTATTCCCTGTGAGAGAGACCTCTCATGCCAACCATCTAAGTTTTCTTGAGATGGAAAATTGTTTCACCCTGTGCTTTTGTTTGTTCTGTTACTCCAGAATTCATTTTGAGACATTATTTCAAAGTTGTTTGAAGGGGAATTTGGAAAGGCTCAAGAGAGTTCCTGTCTTTTCTCTGCCATCTTGCATTTTGATAGTTTCTTTATTGGTCCTTTAGCCTCTACTTTCTCTCCTTCCCAATTCCTCCTCTATACAATTGCTAATTAAATATGCCTAAAACATAGGTCTGACCATGTCATTCTCTTGTTCAAGAGGCTTAGGTGGCTTCCTATTATGTACTACGTAAAATATGTGCTCTTTTGACATTTAAATCCCTTCGTTATCTGACATATTTCCAAACTTTGTGGAGATTAAAATTAATATTAAATAACTAAATATTATATTTTATAAAGTTTTATTAATAATAAAGCTAACATAAAAATCTAGAGTGAAAAGGTGCTAAACTCACTTGACCTCCGCTCGGGAGAAGAGAGAAAAAGGGAGGAGCTACAGAACTAAAAAAGCAATAACATGACCACGCACAGGAGAGATTAAAGGGAATTTTAGGAAATACTAAGGGACCTATGGGGGATGAATTCCAAGTTTCAAAATTTACATCTATACACCTTACTCTCCTTCTGTATTCCAGCCATAATGGTAGAGATAAGCATGATATAAATTCATGTCAAGAACCATAACGTGTCAATAATGACACAGAAGACTGCTTCAAGCAACTAAAAATAAGAGGAATGGAAATCTGCATAAGTTTCAAGTTTTACCTTACATTTCCAAAAGTAGTAAAATAATAAAAGATAGAAATAGTAAATACTGGAGGGACTGTGAGTAGAAAGATTCATTAAGACACTCAAGTTATGTACTTGTCCTACCGTTGTGGAAAACAATTTGGAGTTAGCAAAAAGTCGCTAAAGTCTTTGTACCCATTGATCTAGTTATCCAACTAGTGGGCATATACTCAAAGGAAGTGAAAGACAGAAAGAATAGTTCCAGATATCCATAGTTGTACTTTTTGTGATAGCCTCTCCTCTATATTTTTCCCTTTGGTCCTAAGCTTAAGGCCTGGGTTTTCTACTTCCCATCAATCTCACTTCTCTTATTTTGAATTCCTATGACTCTTCTCCCTGTCCAGTCTTCCCTCTCCAAACATAGCACAATAAGACACTGGCTAATAGTAATCAGTGTAGGCTGCCTGGCTTTCCATGAGTTTAAGCTAACCCATATTTTTAAAAGAAATGCTGCAAGGCTTCATTAGAAAACAACTGAGTAGGATTAAAAATACCTGGTAATAGCCCTAGTCTTCATGATTAGACTTTGCTTTTGGAGAGCCCTTCTCTCTGAGGAACTCAAACACTTCACATACATTCATTCAGTTAATCCTTTTGGGAACACAAGGAGATAAAAAAGCCTCCATTTTACAGATGAGGAAGCTAAAGTAAATAAGAAGAGAAGTGACTTAATATACTCACATTAAAGCTTGAACTCATCCACTGGGCCACCCATGAGGCAGCCCATCTATTTGGGGCACTTTATTACATTGCATTAAGCACCTCACTATATGGGGTCTTCTACAAGTCTTTAATGATTTCTTGCCTGGAAGTTCAGTCTCTTTGATGAGACTATAATGTGGGTCAAAGGACCATATCATACTTTTCCTATATAGTGAAATGAGAAAGGCTCTATCTCTTGAATCAGAGAATATCAGTTCAAATCCTGCCTCCATGCCTACCACCCATGTGATCTTGAGCAGCCATTTCTCCTTCCCGAGTATCAGTTTCCTCATCTGTAAAATAAAGGCACTGGGCTAGATAGCCTCTTCAGATTCTAAATATGTAATACCACCATCCTCTGTCCATATACTCCATATTTAACATAGTGTTACACACTAAGTTAGAGGGATAAAAGACATACAATAAAAATCTCATTAAATATTTAGAATCACTTGGAAGTTCATAATCAAAGTAAAACCAGATAATACCATTAATGAAGCCAGTAGTTCTTTGAATGCTGACATATGCTAATAGAAATGTGCTTCAGTCATAAGTAGATTATTTTTCAGTCTAGACCTGTGATTTCAAAATCTTCAGTTAACAAGCATTAATGAAACATTTACTATATACTGGGGATTGTGTTCAATGCTAAAATATACAAAGAAAGGCAAACATAAGGTCTCTGCTCTCAAGAATTTCACATTTTAAAAGGATCAGTATTGGGAATTTCTTGGTGAGGGAATTCCCTCTAGCAAAGCAGATCAGCTACTGAGGTACAACTCATAGTTTTAGTGAGATGCCAAGATAATGAGAGGTAAAGTGACTTTTTTAGGGTGACACAATCATCAGGTGTCAGAGGTAGAAACAGAATCAAGGGTGTCCTGACTTTGAGGATGGCTCCTATCAATTACACCAATCAACTTCACAAAATTTTGTGGAAAATAGGGTTTGTGAGGGTTGCTTTTCACCATTTTTAAGAAGTTGGAGAAAACTGGAATGATTTCACCCCCAATCTTATAAATGGAGAATATAAATAAATATGCATACTGAGAGCATTTAAACACCTCACTTGTTCCCCCAAACAAATATGAATGCAGTAAATATACACAAGGACCAATCTGACGATGGATGGACAGCCCTAGTACATGAACCTTAAAGGGAATACAACCACATCATATGAAGAGGTAGGTCACTATTCTGCTGTCTTTAAGAAATTTTCTGAAAGACATTTGGGATACCATACATATACACACAAACATGTATACATTTACGTATAAATGTATAAAATATTAAGTATACACACAAATATATATATACGTGTGTCTATGTATATATATATGTAGGTATGAATACTCTGTGAGGAACTACCATGACACAGCAGTAGAATGTTGGACCCAGAGTCAGGAAGACATGAATTCAAATCCATCTTTAGACATATATTAGTTGTATGACTCTGGGCAAGTCACAACCTCTGTTTGCCTCAGGTTTCTCAACTATAAAATGGGGTTAATAATATCACATACCTTCCAGGGTTATTGTGAGGTTCAAATGAGATATACATAAACACTTAGTATAGTGGCACATAGGACGTTTTTTAATAAATACTTCTTGCCTTCCTTCCTATATTATATAAACATATGTTTTTATTACATATATAATTGTGTATATTATATATAATGTGTATATGTGTGTGTGCTTTTCCACATATTATTTCAATACCATCATATGACAGAGGAGGAAACAGGGCTTTACATGATCCCTAGAATTCACATGTTGAAAATATCCTCTGCCCCAGCAGCCTCTCCTTCTGACATGTTCCTTCCAGAACTTTCATTAAAGAGGGCACCCAAGCCTTATTCCTTTTGTTATGAGGGAATTAGGAAAAATTAAGCAATAGATACAAGTTAGCTGTCAGGGAAAAATGCTGAATGTTCCAAACATGGAAAAGTAGGGAGAAAGAGAGCTTTCTGAGAGACTCTCTAAATGAAGCTGATGGCAGTTAGGTGCTTACTTAGCTGCTGGAAGTGAAGAGCCCAGAAAAGTTATTGTCTCCTGCCAAAACCGTCTACCCTGTGAGAAAGGTCAGGTTGAGCAGAGAATCTAGTTCTGGTTGGTGGACATACCAGACTAGTTCATCTCCTTGACTTTACCTCTTTGTGGACTTATTTTCTGTGGTTCCTGGAAAGCTGTGATCATCCCTGGAGCTGAAGAGGACCCTGCAGTGAGACATTCAACCTCCCTCTGACCTAACAGGCTTGGTCCTTATAGCTTAAACTAGAGTCAGTGTAGTGTTTGTCCAATCTTCCAGTCCCTTGAACTTATCTCTAGACAATTAGATTTAGTGTGACCTTTACCTTATTTCCCAACCCTTAAAACTCATTATTAAACCATTTACTTTACTTCCTGTGTCTCCCTCAAAACCCAAGAAAGAACCCACAGAGAGATAACCTTGAGTGGGGACCACTAACTGTTTTTAACTGACATTTACCAACTAATGTGTTTTGCCCATCTCCCAAATCCCTTGTGTAGATTCCCAGTTTGCCTTGTGTATCCTAACACTTGTGGATTTGTGAGTGTGGACCTGTTTATGTTTGGCACCCTTGGGTTCCATTGTCAGGAGTCAGTTACTGTTCTTTCATTTTCCAGGTTGCACTCTGGGCTTCTTCTACCTCTGCCAACCTGCAGGGTACCAGTGTGCCCCCAAACAAAACTTTTCCACTTCTTTTTCTGTATTATTTTCTCCCATTAGAATATAAACACCGTGAGGGCATGCTTGATTTTTTTTTTCTAATTTTACTGGTATTCCCAATGCTTAGCACAATACTTGGCACATAGTAGGTGTTTAATGAATTCTACTGACTGACTTTGAAAAGTTAAATGCCTACCCAAAGTTAGTCAGAGGCTAGTTAGAGAAAACGCCAGCATGACTTCTGAAAGAGCATACCCCATTCTGCTCTCCATCTGTCTTTTAAGAAACATTAATATGCCAAACATCCAAAAGCAATCTGTTCTGTTCCTGTGAAAATCAAAAGTTGAAATGGAGACAAGAACAATAGTCAAATAGGCATGTGTCTCTTTCAGTCTATATATTCTTTCTCATTCCACACTTACCTTTACTGCACTAAAACAGAACGCATAGAGCACAACAGCAACTACAAAACTTCGGGAGATGCTATAGATGGCAGAGAGGGTGCCAGCAGCAGCTGAAATAAAAACAGTGCCAGTTAGTTCTTCCTTAGATCTGATCCCCTGTCCAAGCTAGCAAATGTAATACAGACACAAGAAGGTGGCAGGTGACAAATATGAATTGTCAGAATGATAAGCACTGGCTTAGCTTTGATTAGCACTTATCAATTATAGCAATAGCTTGGAAATGGAGCAGAAGGGAAGCCCAGGTCGAAGTCATCTCACTATAAAGGAGAAAGCCTGATCTATTAACTCAATGGCTATTGTTGTTCAATCATTCAGTCACATCCAATTCTATGTGACTGCATGGACTTTGTCCATGAGGTTTTCTTGGCAAAGATACTGGAGTGGTTTGCTACTTCCTTCTCCAAAGTGTCCCCATTTTATAGATGAATAAGTGAAACAAATAGGACCTAAAGGATTTGCCCAGAGTCTCATAGCTAGTAAGTGTCCAAGATCAGTTTTGAACTCAGATATTCCTGAGTCCAATCCTGATTCTCTGTTCACTGCCCCCAGCTTCCCTCACAATGGTGGTAGCAAATTTAATAAAAATGACCATGTGCCTGGTTTGATGGATGGTATAAGTCTTTAGTTGTAGACACTGGGGAGGCCGAGGATGGTGGATCTTCTGAGCTCAGGAGTTGCGAATTGCAGTGGGCTGAGCCTATAGAGCATCTCTACTGAATGCAGCATTAACAAAGTAAGCCTCTGTATTTATAAAGTAAGCCTCCAGGTAGAGGGAGGGAAGCCATATGCTGGGATTGTGGCAGGGAACCCTGGACATGCTCTTCCATAAGTGTATATTGGGAATTCCTCTGGAACTTAGAGTCATAGGATCATAGATCTCTATATCTCTATCTCTATCTCTATCATCTCTATATCTATCTATCTATCTATCTATCTATCTATCTATCTATCTATCTATCTGTATCTATATCTATATATCTTAGAGGTCATAAGATCATAGTTCTGGAGCTGAAAGGGACATCAGAATTATTTGTAACAATTCTCTTATTTTGCAGATGTATAAACTGAGGCTCAAGAAGGTGAGTCTTGGTCAATATCACATTTATTAGTGTCAAAGGTGAGATTTTAGCCTGGATCCTTTGCTTTCAAATCCAAAACTTTTTGTGTCTTTAGATAGTTTCTTGTTTCACTGAGACACTAAGTGTTCCTAATATTAACAATCAGTATGTGGCTGAGGCAGAATTTGAGCCCAGATATTCTTGACTCAAAGATTAGTCCTCTATCAAGGTTCATAGAATCATAAACCAAGTTGAAGCCTGTTATTTTACAGACAAGGAAACAGGCTGAGGAAGGTTGTGATTTTTCCATTGTTGTAAACACTGGGTAGGACTTGAAGCCAGGACCCAATCCAAAGGTCAGTCTTCTACTGTACCATGTGACATCTCTGGAAATATACAATGGGATTATCTAAAGTGTCAAATACAATATAGCAATCCTCTTTCAAAGTTTATACACGTCTCCCCTTCCTTTATGCTCTGATGGTATCTTGGGACCAAAGTGAATGAGTCACCTTGAACCGGTCCATATGGAGCAAGGGTTCTATACCTTTTTTGTCTCTTAGACCCTCTTGGGGGTCTGTTGAAGCCTGTGGAGCCCCTTCTTAGAATAATGAGGGTTTTTTAACCCTTACTTTCTGTCTTAGAATCAACACTAAGTATTAATTCCAAGGCAGAAGACCAATAAGGTCTAGGAAATTGGGGTTAAATGACTTGCTCAGGATCACACAACTAGGAAATGTCTGAGGTCAAATTTGATCCCAGGACTTCCTGACTCCAGACCTGGTGTTCTATAGATTGTGCTACTTAGCTTTCCATTCATTTTAAGAACAATGCTTTTAAATGCCTAAAATAAAAACAAAGGATTGGAAAGAAAATCAATCATATTGAAATAGTTATATATTTAGATATAATATATTTATCTATATGCATACATATGTATATATACACACACACATGTAATTTCACAGATTGAGAACCCTTGATCTCAGTAAACAAACAAATGAAACATCTTTTGAGTCCCCCAAGCAAACCTAACTCACTCAATCTTTCATTTTATCTATAGGACTCATTTTTTTTGGAACAATTTGATGACTTACCAGAACCACCAAAAACCAGCATGTCAATTTGTTCTAAGAGATAGATGCAGAAAGTGTTGATCTGAGGGAAGAGGCCCAGAAGAGAAATGGCAGGAAAGCAGTATAAGAATACTGAAAGATGAAACACAACATTATGATACATTTTAACCAACTGATCAATCAATATGCATTTATGAAGCACCTATCATGGGCCAGGCACTGAGTAACTCCACAAATTATAAGAAAAGATAAACAAAAATTTCAGGATAATAAATGACAAAATTTTGTCAACAGAATCTTTGAGGGGAGAAAGAATGCCAAGGCATTTCTCCTGGAAATTGTATGGCCAGTGTGCTATCTCTCTTCATTTCTGGGTTCCGTTTAAATGGGTCCCAAATCAGTGATGATGGTACGCCTCAGAAGGGCTGCATGCTTAAATCTATTTCTGTGAGTGTAGCAGCATTGCTTAGAATTAATAGATTTTCATTTGTTACAAGAAATCCTGAATATAAGTAATTGATGAAAATCTGATTTGGACCCTGACTCTCCACTCTCTATATGCCAAAGCTATTGTGGAATTTGGGGGTGAAAGGAAGGGTTCAGAGTCACTTTGGAATGCCCGAAGACCATGCTTATTTTTTGCAATGCAACTGTGGGAGAGGTGCCTTGCTTACACTTTTTCATCCCACTGTGTTCTGACTGAAAATAGATTTAGGTTAAATCCCACTACAACAAATGCTAAGGAACTGTCCCAATTCACCTCTTATACTGCAGACTTATTGAACTAAACATAGTCATAATAAATTCAAGAAGGAGTCTTTAGCCTGAGGCATGAAAATATTTTTTCTTGCTCACATACCATTTTATGTTGTCATATGTGATATAAATAATCTCTAATTTGGCCCTGACACATGTTATCTATATGGTCAACCATCAGAAAGTTTCCTCAATTTTCTCATCTCTAAAATGGGAATACTACCACTTCATATCTGTGTGAGCTTGGCCATTTCATCTAACCTCTCTGGGTCTCAGACTCCTTATCTGTAAAACAAGAGATATGAATTAGTTAATCTATAAGACCCTTTCTGAATCTACCTCTATGACCCTATGAAAGCAAGGAAGTTTATGGTGAAGATAAGTTTGTATTAAGAATTAAAGACAGCTCAATAAGCACAGAGAAGTAGTCTGATACAACAGACAGGGAAGCCAACATAAATGAAGTAAAGAGAACTTGGACACAATGAAGAATGGAATCAGAAGATGGAAAATGAGTAACAATTCATCTCTGGAGGAGGAAAAATGGTCTTGCCAGATGTGTGGAAATGGAATTTAATGACCCACTATGATGACAATCTAATCTGTAAACTGGTAGCACCAGCAGCTAGACCTTCTGGGGAACATCTAAAAGGATAGAAACTATAGTCTTTATTTTTAAAGTGTAGAGGTGAAATGAATGGCAAATGGAGATTGTAGCACATCTGTCAGGTTGCAGTTGTGGTGAAAGAAAAGCAATCAGACTGTTATTATGTTACTAGGGCTATTGGAAAATTGTACTTGAAATTACAGGCATTATCTTGTACTTTTTTTTCAAAAGTAAAAAAATGAAAAAGAAGTCCCTGCTGTTGTTGGCAATGTTCCCCGGAAACAAACATTTATTTGTTAGTACACCACTGATCAGGTCTGCAATTTTCTCTCACTTCTTCCCCATCTTCATTTTCCCTAATAATTACTATAAATGAAGAAACTTCTGGTTGAGCTCCCATTTCTTTTCAAGTGGTATTTGCAAAGGAAACATTGGTAACTTGATTTCTTTCTTTGTTAAATGTGAAAATATCATGTTATTATATTTACAGGTTGGGTTTTAAGCATTATGCAGGATTAAAATTATACAAAAGTTATAACCAAACTAATTTCATCCAGTGTGATTACATATACTCTGTGTTGTCTCCAGCCTGTTCCGACAATTATCTCCTCTTTTAGCTCTTGGGCTGCTCATAAAACAAAGACATCCAGAAGAAAGACATAGAACCAGCAAATTTGACTAGCAAGAGAGACAGATGAAAAGAAAAAATAATCATGGTTAAAATTTTAACAGTGTTAGGAAGATAATATCCACTCTTTCCACACAGGATTGCCTGCCTCTTGCTACTTGGTTCATTCCTATATTTTTGCATCATTCCAAGTTCTAGGGTTATTCATAAATATGTCTGGATGTTCTTTATTAATTATTTCCACATCTTAATTAATCAAATAAGAATGGAGTTCCTACCACAGGTTAAAAAATATTACTTTTAATGAATTGGAAAAACCTCCTTCCTACCAGTACTTATTTATATCTATTTCTTTATCTTGATTTATAAAATCTATGTTTTTAACTATCAAATCTATGTAGACCTTATCTCCTGGAATTAAACAAATATAAAAATTCCTACATGGATAATTTATTAGTAATTAATTTAACAATAAAATGCATTAAATGTTTCTAATATTTTTAGCTGTGAGAAAGATCAGTAACCTTATACCATTAGTATAAATGCAGAAGATTTCACTTCTGAAAATATAGTTCCACCATATCAGCTCCACCACAATATCAAGTTCTTTTATCAAAAATCTTCTTCATGAGGTAAAAATTAAAATGGTTTTGTAATAAAAGAAGACTCCTCTACCTTCTTTTTTCCTGTCTTCACCAGTTTCTGTCCAACATGACAAGAATACTTTTTTTCAGCTTCTTTTCTCCACATTCTTAACTGTTTCTCCCCAGACTCACCTATCATAAAATTCTCTAGGCTTCTTTTTAAAATAAATTGATAATTCTATGCCTTCTTCATAGGCAGAAACTCTTCTTAAATTCTCAAAACAGCTGCAAACCCCAAATCCTAAATCCTAAATATTCCATTCCATTTATTCCTTAAAACTATACTAATAGAAATTATGAACTCTTTTTAAAAAGGAATTACAAAGTGATTTCAAAAATCTCCTTAATCCCATGACATCAAGCTCTTTCCCTCATGGTGAAACACTAGATTCTACTGGTTTTACCTTTTTAGTCACTACTTTTCTACATTTTCTTTGACTTTTTCGCTTCTTGTCAATATCTTAAATTTTATGCCTCTATAGTCCAGTTCTTGCCCCTCTCCTCCTTTCACACTCGATATTGTCCTTTGTCAATATTACTTACCCCCATGGTTTCAAATACAGTCATTTTCATATAACTCCCAAATTTATATCTGTAGTTTTGACCACTCTCTCTTCTGTTTGCCATAAATCCAACCACAATTATCTAAAGGACCTCAAATTCAATATTTCAAATTGAATTTTCTTTCAAAAAAGCATGCTTCTTATTCTGATATCATGATTTTTATTGGTGACATCATTATTTATAGTTTCTTATGTTCAAAATTTTGGTATTTACTTTTTTACCCTTTTCCTAAACTCTCATCTTCACTCAAAAATTGAATCTTGTTAACTTCTTTTTCACAATAATCCTTACGTCCTTATCCTTCTTTCTATTACTATCATCACCTTCATAAAGGACCCATCCCATTGCCACCTTGCTATATACTACTGTTGTCGCTTCTTAACAAACCTTCCTGCCTCTACTCATTCCCTTATTCAATCAATGCATTCTTCATACCTCTGTCACACGAAAATTCTTCATATATGTGTATGTGTGTGTGTGTGTGTGTGTGTGTGTGTGTGTGTGTGTGTAGCCTTGTCATTTATCTCAAAACTTTTTAATGAAGCCCTATCATCTTCTGAGAAAAGTTTAGAATCTGTTGCCTGGTATTTGAAATCCTCCACAATCTGATGCCACTTGCCCTTTCCAGCTTCATCTTAAACTGTTGACAAAATGACTACATTTAATGGTACCTTTAAAGTCCATTAATCTTAATTATTTTTTGCTTATTTTTTATTTTATCATATCTTATTCTTTATTTATTTTTTGGTCCAAACCTTCAATTTTATTGGTATGAATAATTCTCAGTGAGGAAAGAGTCTACCAGTACAGATCAGGACCTGCCATGTAACTTACATAGTCATCTTAGAGAGTTGCCTTGGGCCACTAAAAGGGCAAAATATTTGCCCATGGTCACTAGCAAATAAGTATTAGAGGTGAGATTTTTATTCAAATGCCCCTGATTCTAGGACCAGATCACTATCTACCATGCCATTCAATTTCTTTTGACCAAAAATTTCCTAAAGTGGTCAATCAGAGTTCAATAAAATATCTCAAAGTAGATCCCACTACCTTCAGAAAAACTCCATTCCATTTTTGGTTGGCAATAATTATTAGTAGAAAATGTTTTCTTCTACTGAGACAAATCCACAACTCCTATCCAGTTTCCTAAGATTTGTGTTTTGGAGGTAAATCAGAGTTAAGTCTGATTTCCTTACTACATGGTAGTCCTTTAAACTGAGGGTATACTGAAATTCTGAACAGAAGAAGATGATCAGTGATAATGCATGTTGCAAGATGTGTTCTTGGTCACCCTTCTCTGGATGTTATACTGGCTATTTACCAATGCTGTTCCTATTGGAAATTGAAAGGATGTCTATCATTTGGGGAATGGTTAAATAAGTTGTGGCATATCATTGTGATGGAGTGTTACTGCACCACAAGAAACGATGATCATGTTAATTAAAAAATCACAAAGACCTACATGAAATTATGACGAGTAAAATGTGCAGATGAAGAAAACATTATACACAGCAACACAAATATTATTTGAAATTCGACTTTGTATGTCTGCCTTCAAAGGAAGAACTAATAAATAGACATTAGAAAGAGAGTTTTATTTATACATATGCCTTTTCCCCCAAATTATGCCTTCTCAAATGTGGGAAGGAGAGGAAAGGGAGATACCTGGTCATTTTAATGTAACAAACAGAAAAAATACTCTTCCTATAATGTGACACCAGAAACTAAACACAATTGTTTTGATATGGTACAATGAGGTGGAATCTGATAAAACTTTTATTTATCATGTTTTGAATATTATTCCTCTCATAATGCAGCCTAATAACATCAATAATAATAAGCATTTTAAGGTAAGCAAATTGATTTACAATTATCTCATTTTATCCATATCATAAATATAGAAAATAGGCTCTACTTGTATTTTTATTTTATAGATGATAAAACTGAGATAAAAAATTAAACAACTTGACCAGAATTATATTTCCTTTATTTAAGGAAAGATTTGAATTCAGATCTTCCTAACTCCAGAACAAGCACTCTCTCCACTATGTCATCCAATATTCTCCATACTAAGCTCTGCTAAACTGAGATGCTATTTGTCCCAGGACTTTTTACCTCCCTATCTTTGCTCACATTGTTCCCTTTCCTTGAGTGCCCTCCCTCCTCTTCAATTCTTGAATCCCTACTCAATCTTGAAATTTGAACTCAAATGTTACCTCCTTTATGAAGACTTTGCTGGCACTTTCAGTTAGCATTAACCTTCCCTGCTGAAATCTATCAGCTTTTCTTAAGAGAATGCCATGTATCAAGAACCTTGCTAGACCCTGATGGATACAAACACAAAATAAAACAATACCTGTCCTCAAGGAAGTTAAATTCTATTAGAAAAACAAAAGTTTCAATACTAGTAGATGAATTGGAGATATAATATTTAAAGAATTTATGACTATTTGCTACACTGATTTAACAGGTGTTGATAAGGCTAGTGCTGCCTTCCATCTTCCCTTAAATAAATAGCTCATTATTACAAGAATTGGTGCCCTTCTGCTCTCCACTTCAATCCCGAGGCATCACAAAGTAGTGAAAATTCTTTTTTCCCTCTACCTCTTTTCAGAAATGTAACATACAAATTGTCCAGTCTGACTACTTTTGGTGTCTACTCTATACAAGGTGCTGTAGAGATGCAGTTAGATATGTTAGAGATCCTTCTTTCATAGAACTTAAAATTGAGTTAAAGTAGGGGTAAAGGAAGCATCTAGTTGATTTCTAAGGTCCTTCCAACTCCAAAACTTATGGGCAGGTAGATAAAGTGTTACGATATGAGGGAAAGCAAGAAGTGAAAATAAGAGGTATAACTAAGGTAGAGCACTAGGGAAAATTTCCGTTTTGCAGAGGATGAATGAAATCCTCAAAGAGGAGGTAGTACATGAAATGGATATTAAAGAAAAGGAATCACTTAAAGAAATCAAGATTGAAGGGCATGGTGGATGAAGAATGATGGTAGAAAGGAGAAAATAGGATAAGAAAAGTCAGAGAAGTCTAGTTCAGTTAGAAAGTAGTTTATGAGGGGGCAGCTGGGTAGTTCAGTGGATTGAGAGCCAGGCCTAGAGACAGGAGGTCCTAGGTTCAAATCTGACCTCAGACACTTCCGAGCTGTGTGACCCTGGACAAGTCACTTGACTCCCATTGCCTACCCTTACCACTCTTCTGCCTTGGAGTCAATACATAGTATTGACTCCAAGACAGAAGGTAAGGGTTTAAAAAAAGAAGTAGTTTATGAATGGGAATATCAATCAACAATCTTTTGAAAGCACTCACTAAGTGCCAACTACTGTGCTAGTTCCTAGGGATACAAAGACAAAAGGAGAAAAGTCATTGCCTTGCAGTAGTATGAAATATGGCTGGAAAGGTAGGTTGGAGACGGATTTGGGACAGTTTTAAAATGCCAAGATCATGAATTTTTATTTTACTTTATTTGAAAGGCAAACAGGGTACCATTCTGAGTACCACTCTGAGGACAGGAGTAGCATGTTTAGGCAGAACCTGACTTAGACAGTAACAGGATAGGAGTGGGAATAAACTAGAAGCAAAGAGGCCAGTTAGAAGGCTAGTATGGTCATTAAGATGAGAAGAGATGAGGTTCTGACAGTTTCTGAGGCTGAGGCACCTTATCTAAAATATATAGAGAACTTCATCCAAATTAGAAGAATATGAACCATTCCCATATTGAAAAATGCTCAAAAGATCTGAATGGACAATTTTTCAATGAAGAAATAAAAGCTATATATAATTATATGAAAAAATTTAAATCATTATTGATTATAGAAATGAAAGTCAAAACTCTGAGATATCATCTATTTATTAGTTTGGCTAAAATGACAAAAAAGACAAAATGTCAAATGTGGGAGGGGATGTAGGAAAGTGGGAAAACTAAAACACTGTCTGTGGAACTGTTAACTGATCCAACCATTTTGGAAAACAATCTAGAATTATGCCCAAAGAGTTATAAAACTGTGTTTATCTTTTGGCTCAGCAATACCACTATTAAGTTTATTTGCTAAGGTGGTCAGAAAAAAAGGAAAATTATTTGTTCTAACATGTTTATAGCAGCTCTTGTTGAGATGTCAAAGATCTGGAAATAGAAGGGACGCCCATCAATTGGGAATGGTAAATGATTATGATGGAATAATATTGCACAAGAAACGATGAATAAATTAATTTTTAAAAAACCATGAAAAACCTACAAGAAATTATGAAGTGCAAAATGAGCAAAACCAAGAAAACATTATATAGCCACAGAAATAGTGTTTGAAGAAAGACTTTTGTATGTCTACCTCTAGAGAGAACACGGATAAATAGAAATAAGTAAGATATTGGTATTTATGTATATATGTCAAATTATGCCTTTTCTAAGTGGGGGAGAGAGGAAGTTACATGAGTATTTTAATATGACAAATAAATAATTGAATTTAAATTTAATTTTTTAATTTAAAAAGAGTGGCTTCATTGAGTTAAGAAAGTGAGATATACACAAAGGGAGAAACAATAGGTCTTGGCATCTGATCAGATTGTGCATGAGAGGGTGGTGAAGAAGGAAGAATCAAACATGGATGAATTTTACATTTTTTACATTAAGAGAGAAACTATGCAATTCTGTGTGAAAGAACACTGCAATTGGAAGCAGAATGCCTAGGTTTAATCCTACCTCTCTGCTAGATGCTACTAGTAGAATACCACTTAAACTCTTTGTACCTCAATTTTTCACAGAAGAAAGAGCAAAATCATACAGTTTTATGAGAATCTTTAAGGACTCTCCAATCTCTAAATTAATGATTTTTATTCTGACACCTTGTTAAAATAACTCATTTTAAACCTAGGGGCAATATTAAGGCCCCTGAGGTCCACATGGTTCCATCTGCTATTGCTTTAGGGAGTTTATATTCAATGAAAAGTTAGGAGTCTATCACAATTGCTTCAAGACCCCAGTTAAAAAAAAATTCCAAACATTTAAGCAGAGGTTTGACATTCTGCCTTAATATAACATTTATCGCTCTTTACTTCCTGGTCTCTTTGTGGTTGAAGCCAGTTTTAAGTTATTAAGAATGTTTGGAGAAAAAAGCAGCAGAGTACATAACAGTGTCTTAATAGACAATCACTGGGAAGGAAAATAGGGAAATGAGAACACTTTTTCTTAGAACTTCCCTCAGATCTTGAAGAGTTAAGTACAACTGTTAGCATTAACCTTAGTCTTTCACTCTGAGATGCTTATTTGGCCTTCTGAATCTCCCAGTTCTCTGACAGAGATAAGTGATCTTTTTTTCTTTTCTCTGGATGCCATTATTGCTTATTCTTTCCAGCTCAATTCCTCAAGGAAACACCCAGATTTCCAGCACACCACTCATTCTGCTCTGCTCTGAGTTCATTGATATTCCTCCCTGGTTCAAGTCCATGATTTTTTTTTTATGAGTTTCTCTGGGTATGGCCAAATCCATCATTCCATTAGGAAAGACTTCCGGTTGGACCCAACTGAAACATCTTTGATGGATTCCAGGAGGTGGCCAACCTTCACTGACACCTAGTTCTTTCTGATTGATTAAATCAAGAAGTGTTCTCACTTAACAAAGGTAATTGCTTTTGAATGAGGATAATCAACACACCCTTAAACTGCTTTTGCTCATTACTTTATAGTATAATCTGAAATACTGAAATATCTTCTAATTGATCAGAAGTGCCAAGAAACCAAAACTTGTAATAAACATAATCAATTATAATCAATATGACTCAAAATGGTATGTCCCAAACATTTTGTTTTACTTTGACACTAGCAAGGGGCACACTATTCTTATGCCAAAAGAAAAGCCAGAGACATATCTGATCTTAAGCAAAACTCCATTTAGCTTTTAAGACATTCAATAAAAATAACAGTTATAAACAAGCTTAAGTTCAGTTCATACAAACTCAGAAAAAATAAGTTTGTTCAATCATAATGCACCATCTGGCTTACGTCTAATACAAATCAGCAGAGACATAAGGAGCTAAAGTTAGGCATCTGATAGCAACACCATGACCACTATTGTTGATATGCACAGGAACCATATAGGATTTTAATGCCATACAGAATCTTAGGATCATCTACATCATTTTACTCTTGGGAAAAAAGAAGTCCAAAGGAATTAAGCAATTTGGCCACTGTCATTCTGTTCAGTTAGTGATAGCAGATCTGTTTTGAGTCTTTTGTTTCCTGTGCATGTGCTCTTTTTCAAACCATGTGTTCCCTCTCATCTATATACTATCAAATGAGATAATGTATGTAAAATAGTTTGCACACCTTAAAGTACACTATAAATATTAGCTATTATTATTATAAACAAATCTTTTAAATTATTCTTTTATCTGTTCTTTATTTCTCTTACTCTCTTTCCTCTTCTGCTCAGTTTTACATTTCCTTCCTATTTTTTAAAGCCTTGAAACCAATATTGAGTATTGGTTCCAAAGCAGAAGAGTGGTAAAGGCTGAGCAATAGGAATTAAGTGACTTACCCGGGGTCACACAGCTAAGAATTGTCTGAGGCCAGATTTGAAAATAGGACCCCACCCCATCTCTTGGCCTGACTCCTACTTCACTGACCTAGCTGTCCTCCTATTTCTTTTTTTAAGAGAAATTTTATTTTCTTAATTACATGTAACAACAATTTTTACTTTCCAAAATCATAAGACTCAAATTGTGTCCCTTCTCTTTCCATCCCACTCCCAGAGGTGGTAGGCAATTTGACCTGGCTTATATATGTATTATCATGCAAGGCATACTTCCATACTGGTCATTGTTATAAGAGAATATATAAAACCAAAATCTCCAAATAAAGGCACAAATAAATGAAAGCAGTTGATGGACATCCCCTCCATTTCTAATTTTAAGAGCTGCTATAAATATTTTTGTATAAGCAGTTCCTTTCCCCTCTTTTTAAAATCTCTTTAGGATACAGATGTAGTAGTGGTATTACAGGAACAAAAAGTATACACAGTTTTATAACCCTTTGGGCATAAATCCAAATTGTCCAAATTGGTGAATACTGTTTGTTCCTATCCTTTGACCATTTGTCAATTGGGGAGTGACTTGTAGTTTTATAAATTTGACTTAGTTTTCTATATATGTGAGAAATAAGGACTTTATCAAAGAAATTTGCCATTAAATTTTTCCCACTGTTTTTATCTTTCTAATCTTGACTACATTGGTTTTGTGGGTAGAAAACCTTTTTATTTAATATTATCAAAATTATTCATTTTACATCTCATAATGTTCTCTATCTCTTAATTGGTTATAAATTCTTCCTTTCTCCATAGATCTGATAAGTAAACTAGTCTTATGTTCTCCTAATTTATTTATGGTATCACCATTTATGTCTAAATCATATACCCATTTTGACCTTATTATGATTTAAGGTGTGAGATATTAGTCTGTACCTAGTTTATGCCATACTATTTTCTAGTTTTCCCAGCAGTTTTGGCAAATAGTGAGTTCTCCTCCCCAAATCTGGAGTCTTTGTGTTTACCAAACACTAGGTTGCAAAGGTCATTTTACCCCAGTTTATTGTGTACCTAATCTATTCCATTGATCTACCATTTAATTTCTTAGCCAGTACTAGATTGCTTTGATAATTACCACTTTTTTAGTACAGTTTGAGATCTGGTAAGGTCTGGCTAAACCATTTTTCTTCATATTTTTTTCATTAATTCCCTTGATTTATTTTTTTTCTATTATATGACCCACTCCTAGTCTTAATTATTTTAGTTCAATGGTTTTCTTATTTAGAATTTTATTAATTCCTCCTTTGATTTTTAGAATTTCCAATTTAGCCTTTGAATATTTAATTTGTTCTTTTTTCTAGTTTTTTTATTTGAATGTCCAGTTCATTGATTTGCTATTTCTCTGTTATTTATATAAGCATTTAGAGCAGGGGTCAGCAACCTTTTTGGCCATGAGAGCCATAAACACCACATTTTTTAAAATGTAATTTCGTGAGAACCGGACAGTGCTTACAGTGCACACTCCTGTAACAGCTCCTGAAAAAAAATTGACTTTATGGCTCCTGCAGAAAGAGTCACATCTGTCCCCAAAAAAGCCAGATATGGCTTGAGAGCCATATGTTGCTGACCCCTGATTTAGAGATACAAATTTTCCCCTAAGAACTTTAGTCTACATTCCATGAATTCTGATATGTTGTCTCCTCATTGTCATTTTCTTTAATTAAATTATTGTTTCTATAATTTGTTTATTGGCCCACCCCTTGTTAACATTAGATTATTTCATTTCTAATTAATTTTTAATTTGTCTTTCCATGGACCCTTATTGATTATAATTTTCCCATTATTATCTGAAAAGGATGCATTTATTATTTCTGCTTTTCTGCATTTGGTTGTAAAGTTTTATGCCCTAATACATGGTCAGTTTTCATGAGGGTGCCATGTAATGCTAAAAAGAAGGTATATTCCTTTCTATTTCCATTCAGTTTTCTCCAGAGACCTATTAAATGTAACATTTCTAAAATTTTCTTCACATCTTTTACATTTAGATTTATCTAGATTTCAGAGGAGGAAGTTGAGTCCCCCATTAGTGTGATTTTACTGTCAAAGCTCATTTAATTCCTCCTTTAAAATTTGGAGGCTAAATCTAGTCCATATATGTTTAGTGTTGATATTACTTCATTGTCTATAACACCTTTTATAGCAGGATGTAATTTCCTTCCTTATCTCTTATAATTATATCTATTTTTGCTTTCTTTGCCTGATATCATGATTGTTATTCCTGCTTTTTATTATTTTACTTGAAGCATAATAAATTCTGTTCCATCCCCTTACATTTACATTTTGCATATCTCCCTGCCTCATAAGTGTTTCTTATAAACAACATATCATAAGATTCTGGTTTTTAGTTCACTCTGCTATCTCCTTCCATTTTATGGGTGAATTCATCCTATCACATTCACAGTTCAATTATTATTATTAAGAATTATTGTTATTTTATTACTAAGAATAATAATTAAGAATATTAAATATGAATTATTATTATTAAGAATTACTAATTCTTAATAAGAACTTCACAGTACAAGAATATCAGGACAGTTTTCTTTGATAATTTCTTGTATTATGATGTCTAGATTTCTATTTTTTATCATGACTTTTAGGTAGTCCAATAATTCTTAAACTGTCTCTGCTGATTCTACTTCCAGGTTAGTTTTTTTTTTCAATGAAGTATTTCATATTGTCTTGTATTTTTTCATTCTTTTGATTTTGTTTTATTGTTTCTTGATGTCTCATGACATCATTATCTTCTACTTGCCCAATTCTAATTTTTAGGAAATTATTTTCTTCTGTGAGCCTTTGAACCTCCTTTTTCATTTGGTCAACTCTGCTCTCTAAGTTATTTTCTTCTTTCATCACTTTCATTTCTCTTCCCCATTTTTCCTTTGTCTCACTTATTTCTGAAATCCTTTTTAGTTCTTCCAGAGCCTAAGACTAATTTCCATTTTTTCTTTGAAGTTTTGCATGATGCTACATTGATCTCACTGTCCTCTTTTGAATCTGTGACTTGCTCTTCTTAGTCTCCAAAATAATTTTCTATGGTTAGGTGTTTTTTTTAAAATATTTGCTCATTTACTTTTGACTTTTGTTTTTATCTTAAAGGTGGGCTCTGTTCTCAGGGTAGATGAGACTCTCTTAAACTTCAGTACTTCCTTGTTACTACCTTCAACTCTCGTTCTTGGTGTCTGCACATTTTAGTTCTTCAAACATGGTATGATGGCCTATGGGCTGGGAGCTCTGAAGGCCATTTCCAGTGCTGATTCAGTCTCCCCCAGAGGATACTAATGACTTGTAGGATTCATCACATCTTGTGCTGGGGCTAGGATCACTAGGGGACAGCCTTCTGTTAGGGTTTGTGGCCTTACTTTGGACTTGGGTAGGAGGTCTAAGACTTACCCTGGCCCTATATCAGTCAGGTGAGCTGTGTACTGCCCTTCATTGGGGTTTGGGACCTCACTTCGGGCTTGTACTAGGGCTTGGAACATCAAAGGCTAGACATGGGGTACTCTGCTATAGGCTTAAGCAGGGTCTTGGAGTCTTGAAGTTGGCTTGGGCCCATTTTCAAAACCTAGAGCAATAGTGGTTAGGTGAGGGAGATTGCTTTTTCTTTGTGCCCATACTCCTTAGTGCAGCCTTGCTGTCAGCTCTGTGGCTTTGCTATGGGTTATACTTTCTTCTGACCCCCATGAACCTCTTTGCTTGCCTCCCAAGTTTTTTTCTGTAGCACAACTGTTTTACTCTATCTCCTTGTTGTTTCTGTCACTCTAGTATTCATTTTGAAGCTTTATTTTAATGTTAGTTGGGAAGAATTCTCAAGAGGCTTGAGCTTTCCAGGACTCTACTCCACCATCTTGCTTCTGCTTCCCCTTCCTGCCTATTTCTTAGACCTATAAGGGATGACCATGGGAATGGACCCTCAGAATATTGGAATTACCTCCAATTAATCAGTTAGACATCTTTGAAGGCTTCCTTAGTTCATAAAAATACACATAATCTAAGCACAAAAAATGCTTTGAAAGGAAAAGCCTCCGTATTTCCAATTTTCTATATTAATTTAGTTTATGTGCAAATATAAAGTGACATTTAGAAGAGGACAACTATAGTCCCTAATGCATAATAAGTAGAAAGTTGACTTCTTACAAACTAGAAAGAAAACTAAGTATAAAATAAAACATTTTTCATGAAATTTGAAGAACTGTTTGATTATCTTGTGATGGTGGTAGACAGCAACACCAATTTATATTTGAATTTTACATAAATATTTCAAAATTATTTCATAGATCTCCCCAAATGTTATCCTGTAACATATCATGTTATATCCTAGTAAAGCCATGGGGCAAATAAATTAACTTGTTGATGAAATGAATCAATGGTCAAGAGAGCATCCAATATCTTAAGATTCTTAGTACCAAAGCATAACACAAATCTCAAGATTAGTATCTGTACTTCTAGGGAAAAGAGACTACCTTTGGAATACTGATTCGCTACTCTTTTTCACATAGTTGAAATAATGTTAAAAAAGAATCCATCACCTTCCTTTCTCTCTTGTTCAGAATTTTCCCCCATAATCTTTTCCTGATAAGTCCAAGTTAATATATTTAACACATCTTTTCCATAATGATTACTATTGTCCTTTTTTTTTTCCATTTTATCATTATCCCAGAAGTCACTGAGTCTGCTTGCTGGATTTGTTTAGTTGCTCTTTTTACTTGTTCACTTTGACATTCAGACAAGAATAAAGCAATATATTTTACAGAGGGGAAAATCATTTCCAATGAAAACCACTAATGAGAATGCTTCATTCCATAACATTGCTTTCTCTCTCTTCCTAACAACCTGAGTTGAGGGGAAACAAAATAAACATGAACCAAAAGCTAGTAGTCCATGCTAAACCAGGAATTCTTTCTGAGAGAACAATCCTAAGCTTATACTATATATATTAAGGTTTTTAATTGTAAAACTCAAAGCTTAATTTTATTTTTCATGTTATTGTTAAGTTCTGATGTTTCTATAAGTTTTTGATGCTAAAATGCTGTTGCATTTTTTTGGAAGTAGAAATGGGAATAATGAGGGAAAATATATTTGGGGAAGAACTAGCTATAAAATCAATTTATCTAAAACAACTTTTCCTGAGAGACAGAATCAAAAGCATTTGTAAGATTAAGAGCTACATGGGACCTTAGGGGTCATGTATATAACCTCTCATTTTGCTGAAAAGATAACTGACATCTTGAGGATCACAATCTGGAAGAGAAAAAGACTTTTCCAAGGTCACACAGTTAAATCAACAGCAAAGTCAAGATTTGAACATATGCCTCCTGATTACAAAGTTAGGACTCTTTCTATCACACCTCACCAAATGTCATACTTCATATTAAATTACCAAAATATTGTGTTCTAAAAGTTCATTTAAATGCTTGTTGTTCAAATACACTTATCAATGGTGACTTTAGTCTGCAATGGTGCCCAAGCCAGCCTATAAAAATTTGAATTTTAATGTACCAAAATAACAGGAATATGAATTCTTAAATCCATGAAAAGAAGGCAGATGTGGTTCAAGATGAAGGAAAAGGGAGGTTTCTCTTCCCTTTCCTAATATAGAGAAAGCTCTAAAAATTCAAGCCAAATAAAATGTTATCATTCAACAAAAATATATTGAACATCTACTATGTGCAAGCAACAGCAGAGACGGCAGTGATAGATAAAATACAGTTCAGTTCTCATTCTCAAGATATTTACAAACTATCATACATGCAAAAAATTAAACTTAAAATGGTGTGGGATTGCACCATGTCCAATTGACCAGGACACTAGTTTAGTCAGAGTAGAATATAACAGTACCAATGCCGAGTTTCATTTTCTTTCAGCTGTGAAGATACTAGGTAGTAAAGTTTTCCCAGAAATAGTTGAATCATCTACAGTGCAAGCCTATGTTCCTTTACACTTCTGCTCACTGCTTAGGGGTATGTGAGGGCAAGGATCCACCTACTTGTATGAATTATTCAAAGTCAAATACTAGGTCATTCATAAGACTTGGATGCTTGGCATGGTGGTTTAGTACTCCCTAGGAATAGGATTGGGATTTGAATTCAAGAAAAATAATTTTTTCTATTAGGCATGACATTGGAGTGAGTTGGGTCATCTTGACTTGGGAAAGCCACTCTAGAATGGCATTAAATAGCCCCTTCAGATCTGCTCCATTCAGGACTCTTTCATTTCAGGGTGCCCAGAAGGAACTACTATAATCAACTACAAAACCTCCCCCTGTTGCCAAAGTGGCCAAATACATCAAGTAACCTAATTTTCTTTTACTTCTGAACCCACAGCTTCTCTAAACCTCATTGTTTTGTGGTGAGAATGGATGAGGGGAAGACATATGGACGATCTCTGATGAAAAGATCTTATTTGCTCATTGGAGAGAGGAAGAAGGGGTGGGAATAGAGGAGAGTAATAATGCATTACAGACTCCCAGCATTCCAAATAATAAGGATGGAGAAAATAGTAGGATAGGAAGCCATCTTCTTATCATATGCCCTCTGTCTTCCCTGCCTTTCCTTAAAAGTCCTGCACCTCTCTAGAGTTTGTACTAGTATAGTTCTGGCAGGAAATCTACTCTCATACCTACTCTTTTGTCCTTTTCCAACATTTTATTTATTGAGATGCTGCATGAGAAGAAATGCTTTGAGAGAATTGCTAGAAGTCAAGATGCTTTCCTTTTGCCTCAGCCTTGAATTTTCAATTTCAGCAAGGGATCAAAAATAGTTTATTTTGGTATCTCCTGCCCATGATCCTCTAAATCAGTTCTTAAGACTGAGCTGCAGGAAGTTCCTCTTCAAACTCCAAGTTTTAGTTTTAGTTTTTACCAATCACTATTAGAGCAATGGAACCCCACTAATAAGGTACAGTGGTTCAGTGGGAATAGCCATTTGTAAATGGAGAGCACTGCATAGAAGGCAGACATGCTGATAAACATTTAAATACAGAATTTATGTGACATCTCCATAATGTACAAGATAAGAGGTGAGTTCATATTCCTCCCTCTCTCTCTCAATATTTCTCATTCAGAATATTTCTTTAGTCAAAAGCTTTAGGATCTACTAGAAAGTCAAGGATGGATTCCTTTATAAAAAGGAAGTCCATTCTCTGCATTGCCACAAATCAGAAACAACTTACCTATTAACTGATCTCTGGCTGATTGAAGAGACCCTGATGAGAAGAACCTTAGGCCATACACAGTGTAACTGGGAGGATTCCTGGCCTTAGCAGCAATATCAAAAAGCAAAATAAGTCCACAGAGAACACAAAAGTAGATTGGTCTGCTGTATGTAATTATTTGGTTGTGTCCCTAGAAAACAAACATACAACTTCTGAAGAGAAAATATAAACTTCTATTGTGTTGGCATAATAAAGTTAATGGAAAGAGTGAACAAGTTAGAAAACATATAAAGCAAGAGGTAAGAAACATCCCCAAACATAATGGAATTCACTAGTTAGTCTGCTGAATCTGGAATCTCAACAATAATATCATGCTTTTTAGATTTGACAAGCCTGTGGTAATCAGTCCTGAAAATTTAATTACCCTCAATCGAGAAAATCTAGATCTAACATCACTTTCCTCTGTGCTGAAACATCCATTTTTTTATTGCTCATCTTAAGTGTAAAACTAATTTGTGACATTATTTGCTCTGTTTTCACTTTGGTTCCACCATTAATAAGATATGAAATTGCAAAGTAGGTTTCAAATGCCTGACATTTCATGAGCTTATGTAGGCTCTACCACAGATTAAACATCTAAATGAAGTGAGTGTGATCTAATACAGCATTGATGACCACCTCTTTATCAAGCACTTCTCTAAGGAATGCTAAATGCTTGTCAGACATCAGGTCCTGAACTTTCACAACATGATCATTGGAAAGAAGAAGCAATTAGTCATATGTACCCTTAAATAGATTAAAAAACAAACAAACAGGGCTTTGATGTGAAATTATTTTACCAAGGTTACCAAGCAACTTGATGGTAGAACCAAGAAAAGAATCCAAGTCTCCCCAGTCAATGATTTAAAGCAGTGGTTCCCAAACTTTTTTGGCCTACCGCCCCCTTTCCAGAAAAAATATTACTTAGAGCCCTGGAAATTATGATACTATTTATTGAATTCAGAATGTAATACAAAAGAAGTGTGACCATCACCGCCTCCTGGATCACTGCAGCACCCATTGGGGGGGGGCAGTAGCACCCACCTTGGGAATCACTGATTTAAAGGAACAACAAAGACTGGTTTAAGGAAGATCTCTAAAATCACTAAAAGAAGAGAAACATATTCTTTTGGCAGTGTGCTTAAGGACAAATATATCATTTTAAACTCTTGTAATTCATGGGATAATTTGAGCATGGTTAGTAAAGAGCATAGAAATATGGCTTCAGATCTGATTTCTTTAAAGTCACTGGTTTGGCCCGTTACATTTAGGAAATTTAATTTAAATGGCTACTTTTTCTGAAATGAAAATGCTCTTATTCTGAAACTACCTTTTAATACAAGGGGAAAGATACACTGTCAGTGGGAATGGGATATTTGGGATATTTTTGCTTGAAACTTATTAACACACTAAAATTTTATTTTTGATCTAACTAGGTCAGAGATTATTGAGTATGGGAATATTTTCTTTGCATCTCAAAATCATGCTACTGAAATAGAACTTAATGTAAACACATATTTATCTAAGTATAAAGAAAATTTATTAGTGTAGGAAAATATATGTCTTTGAAAAAAGAATTATGTCATTTCTTCTGATGATCTCTTTTCATATAATGGAAAAATACACTCTCCTAAAAGGTTGTAAATTTTTGGCACCAGACCAGATTAAGACTTCTACTATATTTGCACTAACCTGAACTTCCTTCGAGCAGCCAGAGATTACTAAGCATGGAGATGCATTTCAAATTAATTAATAAAAATTCAAGACAAAGCACAGGACCTCATTATCACATTCATTTTTAACTTCATTCTCCTATATTACATTGTGTCTTCACATCATTCTAAATCTATTCCTAATACAAAAGCGTTACATGTCACTTCTATTTTCTTTGATTCCCAAGAGCACAAACTACAAAAGTTGCTCTGCTTTTTAGTTACATTTTTCAAATGAATATAAATCACTGAAACCCTCAGGTTTGGTTTTTCCTTTTTCAATAGAAGAATTGTATGAATTCCCTTGGAATGAGAGGCCTATCAGGACATCTCAAAATGAAATGGAATATTTCCTGTATGCAATTAAAACTTCTTTCACATTTATCTTTGTTGGAACTGATTCTTCAATGATATATATATATATGTATATATATATAATATGTATATATGTAACAAATATATAACAATTATATATGTATATATGTACACATATATAATACAAATATTTTCATCAGACTGTATCACACATAGAATAGACTGCCTTTGGCAAACTTCTAGGAGGTCATCTCAAAAAATGTGATACAGAATGGGCCAGCATGGACAGGTTACAGTCTGTGGCATTGAAGGAAACTTCCAAATCAGTGAGATAAAGCTCCATTTCTATATTTGAGTGTTTAAGCATTTCAATTTCCCATCACACCACCATATATGTCAGATTTTCAAATTTGTATCTTATTCACCATGCAGCAAAAATACTGGTTGGTTAAGTTTTAACAATAGCCACTTCCCTGCACACCAATGATGAATAGTATAATCTCTGCAAGGCAAATTTTAGAGCAAGTTGATAAATTATTCTGTTGTGTATAGACTTTCTGAAGGGTGAGTCAGCTGGCAGAAAATGCTATGCTTTTTTTTCAAGAGTGGAATAAAACAACCATTTTCTGACTCAAGCCTTTCAGACTTGAGGAGGTCATATTTTTCAATAACTTTCATGCTTCAGGTTGAGGTTCACAGAGTTGTACGTATGACTACCCTACACCATTTTGGAAAAGCTTTAAAAACTGTTCTCCCCACCTTCCCCAATACTAAGATTTGCCAAGAAGATTCTTGGCTGCAGGAGAGGTCCCTGAGCTTGGAAAGCCTGCAGCATGTCAGAAACACTATCTCCTTTCCATCACCATGTTTGCCTTGTCACTGACACTCAGTTACTGGCATGGCACTCTGCTCAGATTATGGGACATTTTTACCTGTGGTCAGCACATTTGCGATTTGGGACTTTCTTCTGGATTGTCTATTCTTATACTTTCTCATCACAGCATAAGTTGGTCTTTTTGAATACTTAATTCTTTTGCATTTAATCAATCACTTCTATTATTGGCTTATACAATTTCTGAGCCTTGATTTCCCCTTTGAATGGTGAGGAATGAGGGGAAAGATAGAAGAGGAATGAGGGGGACCTACAGCTTCATGGATCTAGGGAATTACAGTTGAGATCCTTCTTCTGCAGATGGTGTCATCTTTGCCACTAAGAAAGGAAATAGACATGGGTCTTCGATATTTTTTTTACAGTATTCAAGTACTATATTCGAGAATAGCCCCTGCCTCTGTAAGTCACAATAGGAACTCTACTATGTGTACATAAGTGTGCCACAGCCTACTCTGGAGAAAACATGAACAGGCAAAAGGGTACATGGAAATCTTGTGTTACTTAAGAATCAGTTACAGCAGGTAGCACCATGTATCTTCAGATTACTGACTTTCACTATCATAATGGAGAGGGCCTCTAGTTCAGGAATATCTCCTATTTAAATGGCACTTTTCAATGGCCAAAGCACTTTCCTCACAATAACTACTAATAGGTGAAATGCAAATAATGATATTTTAATTGATCAGATGAGAAAACTGCAGCCCAGGAAGGAAGACTGGACCAAGGTCATAAAGCTAATTACTGCAGAACCATACCATTTGAACAAGAGTTGTACATGATACAGTGGAAAGCGAGCTGGTTTTGGAGCCAGAAGAACTTTCTTAGCTAGGTAGCACCATGGGTAGTGCTTTATTTGCCATCAGAATGACCATTCTCAGATATTTACTGGCTATGTGACACGGAGCAAGTCACTTAACCACTCTTAGCTACAATTTCCTCATCTGTAAAATGGGTGTAATGCCAGAACCTAACTTCCAGAGTTATTGTGAGTATAAAACAACAATGTTTGCAAAGTGCTTTGTATACCTTGATGCAATATATATAAATCCTGGTGCAGTTAGGTAGGTCAGTAAATAGAATGCTGAGCCTATAATCAGAAGACCTGAGTTCAACTGCAGATTTATACACGTACAAACTTTTGACCCTGAGCAAGTCACTTAACTCCTGTTTGCCTCAGTTTCTTCATCTGTAAAATGAGCTGTAGAACAAAAATGGGGAATCATTCCAGTATCTTTGTCAAGAAAACCCTAAATAGGGTCACAGTGGGATGGTACAATTAAACAACAACAAAATACTAGCTTTATTATTATTTATTATTATTTATTATCATTATTATTATTATTATTCCTCTTTCTTCACCTGTTACTACTATTCATGTGACCTTGGTCACCTGACTTCATCTCCCTCGGTTTGATGTGCCTTAATTATAAAATGAAGGGGTCAAACTAAGTTAACTTTGAGGTTCCTTTCCCCCTCCAAATCTATGATTCTATAACTATAAATAGCATTTAAAAAAAGAAAATATATAAGTGACAGTTGAAACCACCACATGATTTCAACAGGGAGATCACCTAGCTCTAAGTGTTTTTATTCCTGGGATGAAGAGATTCATTTTGCCTCATTTTGAAGCAGGAGTCCTGTTGATTCATAGCCTTCATGCTGAATGTTTGGAACTGGCAGATGATCTGCTTCTCTAGTTAATCATATGAAAGTTGTAAGAAATGTCATCTTCTGGTCATTAGATTTGGGAAAAGGTCCATTTTGCACTATTATGTGTGATCTAACAATTAACATTCAAAACGCCTTTCAAGGTAATTTTTGTCATCATCAGGTAGAAAATGACAAGGCTAGGAAGAATTTGTATTTCATCTGATTTATGTTTGCTGAATTTCTTCACTAGGTGTTAGATATTGCAAAGCTAAATAGAACATCCCAAAGATTGTGCCTGTCCTCTAGGAATTTGCAATAGAGACAAGTAAGGCAGACCAGATGTACATATCTAGATTTAGAGGATTTCTTTGTTTGAAGTATGCAGGAGGGAGCTCACATTCCTCCTTCCTCCCCCAGATTATTATTATTAGTTGTCCATAACAGTTAGGTCAGTTGTGCTTTGAATATAGAGACTAGTGTGAGGCTATTTATGATTAAGGATGTAGTGAAACTCTCCATATTTATCATTAGTATAAGAACACAATTAGATTTTTCCATTAAAACTCCAAGTTCTTAGCCTGGTTTCTTATAAGTCTGGAATCTTTTCAGTGTGTTCTTTTTGTTTAGTCCTAAGACTAAAAGCCAGGCAGCTAGGTGGTGTGCTGTACTGAGCACCAAGCCTTGAGTCAAGAAAACCTGAGTTCAAATATGTTCTCAGACATTTATAAATTGTGTGATCCTGGGAAAGTCACGTAACCCATTTTGCCTCATTTTCTCAGCTGTCAAAATGAGCTTGAGAAGGAAATGGCAAACTCTTCTAGTATCTTTACCAACAAAACCCAAGGTTTCATTGAGAGCTGTACATGACTGAAATGATCAAACAACCTCAACAGAATATATAACTCTATATTATAGCATTAAAGCAATAGTCACCAAAACAGGTATATTATAAACTCACGGAGGAAAGTTAGGCACACTAGTTATTCATGCATATCAGTACATTGTTTAAGGTAATAAGCCATTGCTTTTGATTCAATATTCTCAGTATATTTCCCTCCCTTTTCAGAGGTAGACAATGTGGATATGGAACCCTACATGACTGGGCTTGGTTGGTGATCCAGTTTTAGTCAATCGTTGTTTTTCCTGTTTCCTTTAAAACATTCTTTGTAGTAAGGGATGGTTCTTTGGGTTGGGGAAGGGAGAAATAGGGGAAAATGAAAGTTATATTAAAAAAGATATAAATACATCTTTTTGTAAAAAGATTCAAAACTTTTAAGAAAAAGTCATATATTCAGGAAATGTATGTTTGTTACTAAAACAGTAGTTCCCATACTAAACCCCTTCCCTCAAGTCATCCCTGGAGGTGACACTAACTCCAGTGTGATCTTTCAAGAAATGAGAATTCATTGAGGCAGGATAATGGATAATTTGGGACTTACAGTTGGCTTGAGTGATGAATTTCAGAAATGTATATCTCCACCCATTTTTACCTAACCCAGATTTCTGCTGATAATCAACACAATCCATTCTTAATACCCTAATTATGCTTCTTCTGCTTGTCTTGACATTCAGTCTCTAGGATAAAAGGAGTTGTATTATATGTAAACCAATTACAGGGAGCAGGCAGATTTAACAAGAAGGAAACATATCTTGTGATCATCCAATCATATGCTTTCCTTAATTACAATGAGAGAAACATTAGTTAAAGCAGATTTAAAATCAATTCTAAATCCTAGTGATGAATTTAAAAACCAGAATAGAGAATGGATCATGCTTTAATTCGGAATGGTTATTTCAGAGGCTCATGAGAATGTAAAATAACAAAGGGGGGGGGATTTGTTTAAATAGTAGAGATTTTGAACTGCCTATTTGGCTGGGTCAACAGTGAGCTAGCTGGGCAGAATATGACAGGCTATATTCCATAGCATATGGATATATGAATATGGACAGCAACTGATAAAAACAAAAAAAAATCCCATAAATATAAGAAACAATTTTATCTTAAAAAAACTAACACAACTTTAGCTCCATATAATTGAGCTTAGAAAGTTCCACAATCATCTATAAAATGGGCATATCTGTCCTAACTACCTCAGAGGGCTGTTGTAAGGATCAAATGAGAGAAATTTGAAAATACTATGAAGAATGTAAAATATAGGGCATTGTTTTTATGATTGATTTATTAGAGTTAGTATAATACAATCATATCTTTTGTATAATAGCTTATAGTACCATATAATAATTAAAACATATATTATATAATATCCAAATATAATTTTCAATAATTACTAGGCTAAAAGACAATAATGGGCTCAAAAGTAGGCAATAAGGAGAAGGGTGTCTCATATAAATTTAGACTGGCATTTTCTGCTTGTATAACAATGAAAGAAGATTTTATCTTCTTTCCATATTATTTGTCTGACTGTGAAACCAGGAAATTGTGATAGTGAAGCCTTGGATGGCTATTACAAGCTCTTCTTTCTCCATATGGAGGGCTCTTACTGACCTCATAAATATTCTTACAGCAAGGAGAAGCTTCTGCCAGAAAAGGCATGGGAATATGAATGTTTCCCTTTGTCCCTTAGCCATTGTCACTTTCACCCAAGCAAGAGGAAAAATACAGGAAGCAGTTTGGGCAGTTAAAAGTGAAGGAGGAAGAATCAAGTTTCATCCCTCCATCTATCCATTCATTTGCCAAAGGAACAAAGTTTTGTGCATATTGGACCCAGCAAACATTTGTTGAATGACTACAAGAGGCTAAGCATTTCCCAGAGGGCCCCCTGTAATACTTTAATTTGACATCATCAAAGCCTTTTGACATAATTACATTCTACAAGGTGAATAGTTTTGGGTTTTGTCTTTAGTACAAATGGGCACGGCAAATTACTTGTCTGTGTTTTGACACTTACATGTATTGGTGAGGCAGGGTCAGGCTGAACACTCTAAAACACAAATCAGAAGTGTCAGTGAGATCATCTGATGTTTTAAATTACATGCATGCACAAGCACATTGACCCGATAAGAAATAGCTTTGGTCTTGCCTTTAAAAGGGAATACTGGCAACTAGCCATGATGAGGCAGAAGAGCAAGAGCCATACATCTTTGTAGAAGCCTTGGTTCAGGGTTAAAAATCCAAGCAGAGATACCAGGATGATTAGTAAAACAGCAAATATATTTTCCTTAATGTCTTCAGTTCTATGGAAAAATAAAAATAAAAGGAAATTAAATACATCAAAAACTAGTATATGCTTCTGAAGATATTAATAATCTAAAACTGTTACCACTCAACTGAACATTTTAAGCTCTGAAAAGAAAGAGAACAAGACTTTGTGAAGTTATGGCCAATTATGTCAGGCACCGTGCTAAGCACTTTACAATTATTATCTTATTTGATCCTCACAACAACCCTGCAAGGTAAATGTTATTATAACCATTTTACAGATGAAGAAATTGAGGCTGATAGATATGCAAAAGGATGCATATTAGCCCTGCAAAGCCTTACTGCAGAGTTTTTGACAGTTGAAAAAGGGTTTAGAATCCTGAGGTTAGTCAGTCAACTGAACTAAGAACTTAGAGAACTAAGAACAAAGAACTAAGTGACTTGCCTAGAGTCACACAGCTAGTATGACTCTAAAGCAGGTCTTTAACTCAGGTCTTCCAGATTTCAGACCCAGCACTCTATCCAATGTACCATCTAGTTGCCTTGTAAATAGCTTGGGAATTTGATACCATTTTATATAGATAGGGAACAGATAGGTAGAATAGCACCATAGAGAGTTCTGGTTTTGGAGTCAGGATAACTTGAGTTGAAATTTGACCTCATACTTTTACTGTGTGATCCTGGATAAGTCACTTAAGTTCTCAGTACTAAACTAAAACTATCATTTACAGATAAGCTCCCAATCAGGTAATGAGTTTCTACAAAGAGTTCTCATTGGTGTGGGAAATTCCTCAAAAGTAATTTGATTCTAATGAATTTCCTTATAAACTTAAAGTTAAGTGATTTGTTTAGTGTCCCACAGCTAACATGAATTAGAGGCAGGGTTTGATCCCAGGTCAAAGGATCATAGGTCTAGAATGGAAAGTGATATCAGAGGCCACCTAGTTCAAATCTCTTGTTTTAAATGTGAAAAATTGAGGCCAAATAAATTAAATTATTTTCCCAAGGTCAGACAGGTAGCAAGCACTAGGAGCAGAATTCGATCCCATGTTCTCTTTCTATAGAGCTTTTTTCATCGTACAATGTCCTCCTGACCAAGGAGGTGCTGTTTTAGAATTTCTTACATTAATTTAATCACAGGAGACACGCACACACACACAAACACACATACACACAATGTGCGTTAGGATACCCCTTTGCAAACACACACATACATATGTACATATATATATATATATACACATATGTGTTGTTTAGGAACACAACTTGTATGATTCTTTGTATCAACCCCAATTAATGTGATTAATGAAATCATCTCAGCTCTGATATGTTCATCAAGAAAAAATATCTCTTTGATTGAATTATCAAATGAATGAATCAAATATATAAAACTGGAGTGAAAAATTACTAGATATATCTATTAATTTATCAAAAAACATAACCTAAGTTTGAAGTAATCCTTCATAAATTGGGAAGGAGTGAAGTGCTTCCATCTATCGGATGACATCAGATGACCAAATGCATTAGAAATGGTAAAAATACTTAGACTTGTGGACCTCCGTATGTAAATTCAGTAAAAGGAGTATTACTTGAAGCTTTGCAGCAACTGTGTTGGTAATATTATGAGAAGGTAGACCCTTTGAGCCTGTACTAGGGGCCAGTAAAATATGAGAGACAGGGAATGAGCCCAGAGGAAGTGTCACATTTCTCACACCCTTCCCTCCCCTTCAAGACATTATCCATGTCTTGAAGAGCCTGGGCCAATAACAATGGATCCCAGATGGAACTTCAGAGAGGATAAAGTACACACTGAGGGAAAGCAGCTTCAGTAAGCGTGATCTTTCTCTTTGGGATAAGAGAAATGCAGTTTCCAGACTATATACAAATGTCCTGATCCTCAGGAGAATTACCAGCACAGATAAAAAGGATTTCCCAAACCAGTAGCTGTGAGTTTCCCTTTGGTCACATATATTTGTTAAGCCTGAGCTCACTTTCCCCTGCATTATATATACACCTGTAGAAAAGTATATCAAAGATTTTTTTGGGGGGTGGGTGGGAGGTAGGGGCGATATTTCTCTACCAACAGTTTTATGACATCATCTCAGTAAATATCCTTTTCTGAAAGCTAAATCTGGGTGGTGGTAATCCATGAGATGCATATTAATATGGGCTCATGATAGTATTGAGTTACCCCTCAAATGTGTAAGAATTATTCTTGAATCCCAAAAAGAGAAGTAATCAACTTCTCTTTGTGAACTTAGTCTGCCAATTTAAGAGAGATTTGGGAAGTAGCTTCAGGTATATATGCAATTAACTCTGCAGATATCTTATATGCATGTAATCTCTCCCATTAGGCTGTAAACTCCTTGAGAGCTTGGACAGTTTTTACCTTTCTTTTTATCCCCAGCTCTTTAGCACAGTACCAAGGCACTTTATAAAATAATTCTTCACTTGACTGACTCCAAAAACTAGTATTCTTTTCCACTGCACTACATTGACTAAAGCTCTGAAGGTTAGAAACATTAAAAATTTTTCCTTCTTAAAGGTTTAATTTTTTTTTACCAAACTTAGGTTTTAAATTTTAGAATAAAACGCATCCTTTCTGCTTCATACATTTTGTAAAAAGACATAAAACTTTCTACATAGATGAAAGATTCCAGCTGGTTATGTGAATATTGAAAAATTTAAAATTAATAAGGAACGAACATCATATGTTTACAAAGAATGTTCAAGCAAAATCTATTATCTAGGATTATCAAGTAAGTGTTAAACTTTCCTTTTAAGGGAGTAGCTCTTGAGAAACAGTATTGCTAAAAGGGACCATTATCATTCCATTCTCTGTCATTTCAGTACTGATATTTATAGTCCTAATTTTGTAGTACTATATATATATTTATATATCTACAAATATATATTTAGCATGTGATCACACAATTAAAAATTACCGAAAAGAGTAGTCACTGGGGGAAATGATAAAGCTGAGCTAGCATTCAGCCTTTACTGTACAGTTTCATGCTTTGTATTCAACTATGAAACCATAGCATTTCACTGTATAAATTTAGTAATAGCACCATATGTTTGCAAAGCAGTATTATAATCAGGACATCAATTTATCAATACTAGATTCCTTTACACTGATTATACTGTCCTTGCCACACTTTGATGTGAAGAAGAAAAATAATTGAAACGTTAAGCTATCTTCTACTCTACCCTAAAATATCATCACCATTATCAGAAGCTGAATCTAGAACTAGATGAGAAGCCAAAGGCTGATCTAGGAAATCCTCAAAAAAAGTCAAGAGGAAACCTAACCATCTGCTTGATTTACAGAGTTTCTCCAGACCACGCCAAGCCTTTGTCCTCTTTAAGCATATAGAAATAATAAAGCTGAAGAGTTGGTGGTGGTGGTTCTCCTCCTCCTCCTTCACCTCTTTCTCGCCTCCTTCTACTTTCTCTTCTACTTTTTTGGGTTCTTCCTTCTTCTCCTCTACTTCCTTCTTTCCCGTCCCCTTCGTTTTCTTTTTCTATTCCTCCTCTTTATTCTTTTTCTTCTTTATTATCATCAAAAACAAGCATTCCATAAATACTAACTACATAACAGGCACTGTGCTAACCACCAAGGAATAAAAAAAATAAAAACAAAAAACTCAAGGCATACTCCCTGACCCTAAGGAGTTCATATGCATTAAGTTGTATGTACAAGAGCCATACAATGTAAATGGAAAGTAATCTAAGATGGAAACAAAAATAGTAAACAACTATGTACATACAAGGTAACTTGAGTTTGTTCACTAAACTTGCCAACATCATTGCCTTTCTATCTCTCTTCCACTTTGAGCAATAGGGTAGAAGAGATAAAACAAAAGAGGTGAACCAATGAGAAAAAGGTAAAAGGAAAATTTGTCATCTCATCTGCATTATCTCAAAAGGGAGGCAGCAAATTTAAGGCTGTCCTCCTAAATTAGAATAACATTTCCCCTAGTTTACAGGTCTTCTCCTCTTTCACCCTATGTCAAGAACTTTTCTTTATTGCAATGATGCTGGGTTGCCAAATTTTTTTGAAAAAAAATGTGTGAACCAGGGGCTAGGTGGTTCAGTGGATAGAGAGCCAGGCTTGGAGATGAGAGATCCTGGGTTAAAATCTTGTCTCAGACATTTCCTTAGTTGTGTAACCTTGGGCAAGTCACTTAACCCTCATTGCCCAGGCCTTACCATTATTCTGCCTTAGAACCAATATTGCTAAAATGGAAGATAAGTGTTTACAAAATGATTTTTTTAATATGTGAACCCATCCTCAAGATCACATAGACTCAGAAACTAAACCTGTAACTACATGAAGAAATGGGGGCTGCTCAAAAAAAAAAATCTTCAGAAAAGCCAAAACTAAAGCTCACAGTCTGATTGATATACAGAGCATTTTCCATCAGATCACTTGAAGCCCTTTGCCCTCTTTTTAAAAATGAGGAAACTACCGCTGAAAAGATGCGCAGGGTTATTTCTGATTAGAAAGTACTCTAGATTATCATTGACAGACCAAACCACGTTGCCCAAAGTAATTCTAGAAGTCCCATTCCCAAATATCCTGCACTAATTACTAAACCATATTATTTCTTAAGCTTTCATGATCTTTTTGCCTAGATATTAAGTTTCTAAAAAAGGAGGCATATCATTTTCAAATATTCCTGGGGTTCCCAGCAGTGTCTAGCATTCTTCTTTTAAATGGGGTGCAACTCTATACTGCCTATTGGGTGCCTCTCTTATACATCAGCATGAGCAGGAGCTTACCTATCCAGCAGTGCCAACAAGGTAAGCCGATCATACCAGACTTTAATCCACTTGCCGGGAAAAATGATAAATTTATAGAACTGCTCTCGGTTAAATTTTTTGGGGGCTGAGGAGCATGAAGACTCTTCCAGGTCTTGGCTCAAATGCTTTTACATACAAAAGAAACAAAAAAAAGAATTTTACGTTCACATATTATTATGATCAGAAATTCAAACTTTAAAATGTGAAAAGCAGATGTTCAGTTTCAGAGTTTCTATGAATGTGTTTTCATAAAAGATAGGGTAAGAGCAAGGTTTTGACTGATGGGAGAGTATTTCTTACCAATGAAATTGATTTTCTGTAGACTTTAAGATACATACCTGAAAATACGCCAATAATGTATCATATCCATATACTATTGCTAATTAAAGACAGAAATTCCAAACAAAAACAATTTTGTATAAAAGGAGAATTTGGCAACAGAATATTTTAAGGACTTACTTTAGAAATGCAGCAAGATATATCTATTAACAAATTTCAATGCTTTAAGGATCTGTGATTTTGTCAGTAAAGGTACTACAACCAACAACACTTTTCCAGGATGGTAGGACCCAGAGACTGGGTACTTTCTGGTGTATCCTTCCAGAACCTAGAGTCAGCTACACACCCGAATGAACCAGTGCTACAAAACTTGAGCTAATGTCCAGTGGAGATAATAAAAAACTTCAAAGCCTAATTGGGAAAAAATATTTAGTTGATATATAATCAATAAGCAAATATTTACAATGTCTACCCTGTTCTAAGTACAAGGCACTGGGGGACATAAATACAAAAATGACTTCAAGGAACTTCAATTTCTTGGAATTTCAAGGAATTTTAATTCCATTAGGGATATTACAACATATTTACCCATAAGGAAATATATGATATTGGCAAAACAAATACACAGAAACATGACAAATCGCATATATGCATTACTTTAAGGCTGAAAAAGTGCTTTTCCCCCCTACAATCCTGCAAAGTAGAAAGTATAAGCCTTAGTCACTCTAATCAACCATCCTCAATTATCTTCTGGACATCTTGAAATGGACAACCTGTAAGCATCTCAACTTCAACATTTGCCAAACAAAACTGATTAACTCTTCTCTCTTACTATTTTATTATTGTGAAAAGCACCATCATCCTCCTAATCACTGTAGGCTGCAACCTTGTTGTCATCATTAACTTCTCACTCTCACTCCTCATAAATCTTGTCATTCCTACCTTCCCAGCATCTTTCACTTACACACACACTATATATTTATTATGTTACTTCATATTACTTCTTCTCTGGAAGGCCTTCTTACCAGTCCGGTTGGGGAACAAGGGAAGAGTAAATTAACATTAAAAAAAAACTCACTGTGTCAGGTCCTAGTCTAAGAATTTTACAAATATCTCACAATAACCCTGGAAGGAGGATGCTATTATCACATCCATTTTATAGCTGAAAAAACCAAGCCAGACAGAAATTAAGCAATTTGCTCAAAGTCATACAGGAAGTATCTGAAGCTAAATTTGAACTCAGCTCTTGACTTCAGGTTCAGTGCTCTACCCACTGCACTGCCTAATTGTCAAAAGTCAATTCCAAGTTTCTCTCTGTTCCAATCTATCCTTTATTCATCTACCAAAATGATTTTCTTTTTTTCTTTTAAAATATTTTATTTTTCCCAATTACATGTACAAATTTTAAATATTCATTTTTTAAACCCTTTAACTTCTGTCTCAGAGTCAGTACTGAATATTGATTCTTAGGCAGAAGAGTAAGTACTAGTGATCTGTCCAGGGTCATACAGCTAGGAAGTGTCAGAGATCATTTTTGAACCCAGGACCTCCCATCACTAAGACTAGTCTTGAGCTAACTACTTTTTTAACATTCATTTTAAAAAATGAACTCCAAATTCTTTCCCTTCCTCCCTCCCTTCCTCTTTCATTAAGAATGAAAACAGTTTGATATGTTGTGCATTTGCAAACATACAAAACAAATTTCCATGTTAGTTATGTTGTGAAAGAAAACTGATCCGAAAACAAACAAAAATAGAATAAAAAGTATGCTTCAATTTTCATTCTGACTTCATCAAAACTTCCTCTGAAGAGTGGATAGCATTTTCATCAGGATTATTTTGGAATTGTCTTAGATCAGTGTATTCCTGAGAGTAACTAAATCATTCACAGTTGACCATCATACAATATTGCTATATTGTGTACAAGGTTCTTCTGGTTCTGCTCATATCATTTTGCATCAGTTGATGTCTTTCCAAGTTTTTCTGAAAGTATCCTGCTTATAATTTCTTACAACACAATGGCATTTTATCACACATAATAAATCACAATCTGTTCAACCATTCCCCAGTCAATGGGCATCCTCTTAACTTCCAATTTTTTGCCACCACAAGAAAAAAAGTTGCTATCAATATTTTTGTACATATGGGTACTTTTTTAAAGCTCTTTGGAATACAGATCTAATAGTGCTATTGCTAGGTCAAAAGATATTCATAGAATTATAGACCATTGGACATAATTCTGAATTGCTCTCCAGAAGGGCTGGATCAGTTCATAATCTCACCAGCAGTGCATAAGTGTTCTAGTTTTCTTACATCTCTTCCAACATTTATCATTTCCATTTTCTGTCATATTAGCCAATTTGCTTGGAGAGTGATCATATTCCAGAGTTGTTTTAATTTGTATTTTTCTAATAAATAATAATTTAGGTTTATCTAGCTCTGAGAGGAGAAGATTAAAATTCCACTCTTATAGTTCTCTTATCTGTTGCCACCTATAACTCCTTTAGCTTTTCCTTTTAAAATTGAGATGCTATGATATTTGGTATATACAGGTTTAATATCAATAATCCTTCATTATCTGATATGCTTCCCACCTCTGCTTATATATTGTCAGTCCCCTGCATACCTCCTCCTTCACCTCTGTCTTATTAGTTTCCTGGGTTTCCTTAAATGACCAGTTTAAACCTCACATTCTACAGGAGGCCTTCCTCTTTTGATTATCTTCCATCAACCCTTTATGGATTGTTTTTTTGTATCTAGTTATTTAACATGTTGTCTTTCCCATTAAAATGTAATCTCCCAGAAGGCAGTGACTGTTTTCCCTTGCTTTTTATCCACAGTGCTTAGTACAGAGCCCAGTACCTTGTAAGTGTTAATTAATGTTTGTTGATTTAGAAATATGACCCACTTTAAGAAAATTTAATACAAAAAAGAATAAAACAGATAAAAGTATGCAATGAGATTCAGATTGCCAGGAGCTTCAATTCCTTCATTTTAAAAATACTTGAAGTAGATGGACTTTATAAGTCTACTAATACCCCAGGATTCTAGAAGTCTTATCATTACAGAAAGTTTTCTTCCTTATTCACGTAATGAGTTACCCAAGTATGTAGCTAAAATGTACATATCTATTGCCTTGAAGTATGCTTTTGCTCAAAATCAGTCATTAAATTAGGTTAATGCTAAATAAGGGCAGCAGGTAGGTAGAGCAATGGATAGAGTGCCAGGGCTGGAATCAGGAAGACTCTTCTTCCTGAGTTCAAATCAGGTCTCAGACTTAAGTAGCTGTGTGACCAATCCATGACAAGTCACTTAACCCCATTTACCTCAGTTTCTCATGAGTCTAATGAACTAGAGAGGAAAATAGGAAACCACTCTAGTACTTTTGCCAAGAAAACTTCAAAGGGCATCACAAAGAGTCAGATACAACTGAAATGACTGAACAACAAAATGCTGAACATAGATATAGGAAGAGCTAGAGAAAAGTCTGCCTCCAAAAAGATAGTGTTGGCACATTTCATGGTGAGATGGTACTATAGGGACTTTCAAAACACTGAATGCAGTGATAGAAGTAAGCAATAATATCTGAGACAAATGACTCCATTTTTCTGACCTTTGACTTCACCATCTAATATATATGGTGAATCTTAATGAAAAAATGCTTGAAATGAGCTCTAAACTATAGTAATCACCTCATTTTCTATTTTTAAAAGTTGATTTTGTAAATAATAAAAATGTATTCTTTTAAATACTTTAACTCATTTTATATTAATCTTTATGGATGGAAATAATCCTAAAATATATTAACTACTTCTCTGACTTCTTAAGTAATATGTAGTGGATTAAATCTGATATTTCCTTAATGTCTGATACTAGTCATTCTCAATGTCAGCTGCTTTTTTTATTTTTCTACTACACTCTGGAAATATCTCAGAACGTTTTGTCTCTATCCTTAATACCTCCAAATATCTATAGGTTCTGACTTCTTTTGTCTGGCTTTTAAAGAGAGCCTTTCTATGTAGAATATAAGCTCTTTGTGGGCAGAAGTTGTTTCCTTTTGTCACTGTCACTAGCTCTTAGCACAGTGACTCCAATATTTATAAACATTTAAAATTTTGTGTTGAATTAAATTTGTTTTATTCCTGTCAAAATGTCAGCTGTTATTTCTGCATGTTGTTGATTTGCATGTTCTAATTTTAATTTCTTATTTCTAATCTTGAGTACACTAGAATAAATATGAAAACTTGCAAGTTAATAGGATCTGAGTGAGGTACTAAGAGGTTTCGATGTGACTAAATGATATGATTTTAGTTTTTTTTAGTAGTGACAGCTATTACAGCTTCTCAGAGGCCTTTGATGCTTACTTTCAGATTCTCTATTATCTCCTAGATATATGAAGTTGTGGAATATGTGATCTCTGTGTGAGTGGTTATTTATTTCAGTTAGATAGCATAGTTGAATTTGAAGCCAGGAAGATCAGAATTTCAATCCTACCTTAGAAACCTATTAGTTGTGTGTCCCTAAACAACTTATATCATTATCATCACAATTCATATTTATATAATGACTTGAAGTTTAAAAAGTATTTTTATAATTATTATCTCATTTTATCCTTGTAACAACCCATAGAAGTAGGTGCTTTTATTAAAATAAGAAAGACTTAAAAAGACAGGGATTAAATGACTTATTCAGGGTCACAGAACTAGAAAATGTCTGAGGATGGGTTTAATCTCAGTTCTTCCAGACACCAGGTCTAACACTCTATCTAGTGTAGCATCTCAGGCTCAATTTTCTCATCTATAAAAGAAACAATCAAAGCAACTACTGTTCAGGATTGTAGCGAGGATCAAATAGATAATATGTAAATCATTTTACAAACCTTAGAGTGATACATAACTGTTAGCTTTTATTAATTCTTTTATTGTCAGAATGATTTAATATAGAAATATAATACAAGGGGGCAGCTGGGTTGCTCAGTGGAGTGAGAGTCAGGCCTAGAGACAGGAGGTCCTAGGTTCAAACCCGGCCTCAGCCACTTCCCAGCTGTGTGACCCTCAGCAAGTCACTTGACCCCCATTGCCCACCCTTACCAATCTTCCACCTATGAAACAATACACCGAAGTACAAGGGTTTTAAAAAAAAAGAAATATAATACAGTCAAAATTCAGTTATCTGGGATACAATTCTCAGGATCCTCAGGTTTCTGTGATAGCTCAAGCCCCAGAAGTAGAGGCAGGAGATAAGAAAGTGTTAAGACATATCTCCCAAATGTCTTTGTAGGCAGAAGCACCTCGTATGCCAAGAAATACATGATAACAGCTGACAAGAGCCTACGATTTTAAGATCATGCTTGATATTCTGTGATTGGTGAGTTACCTGAACAAAAGAAAAAAGAATTCTCTGATTGACTGGTGTTGACTACAAAGGTCGGCCTTTTTTTTTTTCGCTGAAAAGCATGAAGAAGTGACAAGTGACCAAAGAAACTAGAACAAAGAAAAGTGGGAAAAAAAAGGAAGAGAGCCACGGATGCCAGAAATGAGAACATCCATACTTGTGGCAATTAAGAGGAGTGACAGGGGCAGCAAGCAGCAGACACTAACTAGAGAGAAAAAGAAACCCCGGGATGAAGAGAGAAGTTAGACAGCTCTTCTATCTGGAAGGGAAAGGGGTTGGTGGTTGAATAACCAGATCTCTGTGCTGTATTTTATTGCTCTCAAAGGCATCATTATGACATTCTGATGGGATGCTGATCAGAAGAGGTCAGCAACTCAGGGCAGGGGAAGAAATTCAGAGTATAAAATATGATAGTATGTTGCAGTGATAGCTAAGCAGTAATACAGTAGAACTACAGTGATATAGTAGCCTCCAAAGTGTTTATGTACAAGCAATCTAGTATGTCCTCAAAAGCCATATTCCGATATTGATTCTTTCCCAAACTCCACAAGCAAAAGGTTAAAGGAAGAATCATAAAATAATCATGTTAAAACTTCAAAGAGAAAACGGACCTTGTACATGTCTCTAGTTTCCCTCAAATCTCATCTCAAATAATACCTCTTGCAATGAGGTCTTCCCCAGTTGTTCATGCCTCACTTCGAAAAAAAATATCATTGTGTCACCTCCCTAGGTAGAAAGTCAGTACCATAGGGCAGAAACTCTCATTTTTCTTCCCTATCCCCCATGTCTATAAATGCTGAATAAATATTTGTTAATTGATGATTTCTCTACCTCAAATGATAATGGAACTTTGAAAGGGCAAATGTTCCATTGTTTGGAGATTCCTAAATCATCCACATCTGGAGTGGTGCCAAATGTTGAACTCTTCCTAAATCAAACCACCTGACTATGTGTTATTTGAGTAATTCTCAATGAATAGAGCTGAAGAGTTTCTATCTATAACCAGTATTCATCTAGAAGACAAAACGCTTTTATAATAAAATATAGTTAATTGAGCTCATTGTATTTTCAGAAGGGTAGCTTTGCTAATTCAAAATGAGAGACAACATTCAATGGCTAAAGAAAGATAATTCAGCAAATTATGAAGGAAGAGAATTTTGTGGTATCTTTAGATAACTAATTTCTGAGCATAGTCTATCCTCTGAATAGCTCTATATTGGTGAAAAAGTCACTCTATATTGACATCTTCTCTTCTGGTAGGGTTCAGCAAATTAAGTCTCCGAGGATGTAAGCAGGAGAAACAAATGACTTTCTTCACATGCTTTTATGTTGCGGGCACTTTGGGTGTTTGGAAATTTGGATCATTCTAGAATTTTCAAAGATATTAGTAATGTATATGTTGTTTACAAAGTGCAAGTGTGTGTATATACTTATTCCCCAAACGATAGCTTTAATTAAGAAACAGAAAGTTTCATGTGTTTTTAAAATCATCTTTCTCAATCTAATTTTACTTTGTTGATTGATTCAATCTATAAACCGTAGTATTATCTAGAATGTAAAATATTGTTACAAAAGAAGTTCCATGACAAAGTTCATCTATCATTCAAAAACTACACATGATTTTCAAAAATGTTAAAGACATTATTTTCCCCCTTCTTTCTTTCTTCCTTTCTTTCTTTCTTTCTTTCTTTCTTTCTTTCTTTCTTTCTTTCTTTCTTTCTTTCTTTCTTAAAAAACTGTTGCTTTATCAATGAATTCTGTTCAAAATTTACAATTAAGGGGGCAGCTGATTGGCTCAGTAGATTGAGAGTCAGGCCCAGAGACAGGAGGTCTTGAGTTCAAATCTGATCTCAGACACTTCCCAGATATGTGATCCTGGACAAGTCACTTAATCCCCATTGCCTGACCCTTACCCCTCTTCTGCCTTGAAACCAATACACAACATTGATTCTAAGATGGAAGGTAAGGGTTTTAAAAAAATCTACAATTAAGGAGGAATGGTTGAGGGGGAAGGGGCAAACATTATTAAACACCTACTATGTTTCAAGCACTGTGGTAAGCACTTTAGAAATATTATCTTGTTTGATCTTCACAAGAACTCCAAGAGATAGGCATTATTATTAGTATCATTTTTCAGCTGGGGAAACTGAGGCAGATAGAGATTAAGTGACTTACCCAGGGTCCCCTAGCCAGTAAGTGTCTGAGAAAGAATTTGAACTCAGGTCTTCTTAACTGCAGGTCCATAAGTCTAGCCACTGCCCTACTTGTTGCCTCAATCATATCAATAGAAATGTTTTCTTCTAGAGATCTGTAGTTTTCAGAGTAAGCTCTTCCCTAAATAGCTTAGCAAAATATCTTAAAAGGCTAAAGAAGCCTCCATGAACAAAAATTTAAAAATGAAATAAAAAGTGTGGTTACAAGCTGATAAACATGTCCTTTGGTGGGCCTGTGTGTTAGTGATGGAGATATTAAGATATTTTTAATAGTACTGATGAAGCAGATTCCTCAGACAAAAGCAAAGATTCTTACAAAAATAAGAAATCCACAGGGAGAAAACAATAGCTATAGATAACAAAAACTTTGGCTGAACAGTAATGATGATGAAAATAATGAGAAGCAACTTGGCAAGGTAGAGATAGGATTCATTTTACAAGGCAGGTAGACTTGTCTCTCATGCATGGAGACTGCGTGATCCTGAGCAACAAAAATCTCTCAGAGTGTTGGACAACTGTCTGAGGCTACAAATTGCAGTCAAATTGCCCATCTACACTAATGGAGAGAATTGTGAGAATGGGAATTGCACATGCCAATGAAATTCCAAGTCAGAAGAAGAAAAGAAATTTAATAATAATGATAATGATAATAATAATGAATCAGACTACAATATTTTATTAACCATTTGGTTTTGATGGATTATAATATCAAGCTATATGTTTCCACTGAAAAATATTTCATGAAATCTTCCTCCAATGATGAAAAATACATTTTATATTGTTTAAAAATATAAAATTCTTAATATATGCTAAAAGAAATATAGAGATCAAAGGGTGCAAGCTTGAATCTGGAAGGCATGTTGAATCATTGGAAGAAGCCAGTAGCTACACATAATTTGAACTCCTCCAAGCCTAACATGTTGATCAAAAAGATATTTGGAAGAAGACTATGAATACATTAAAGGGCATATTAGGGGCAGCTAGGTGGCTCAATGTATAAAGATCTAGGCCTGGAGACAGGAAATCCTGGGTTCAAATTTGGCCTCAGATACTTCCAAGCTGTGTGACTGTGAGTAAGGCAATTAGACCCCATTGCCTAGCCCTTACTGTTCTACCTTGAACTGATACTTAGTACTAATTCAAAGACAGAAAGTAAAGGGTTTTTTTGTTGTTTTTTTTTAAAAGACATATTGGTATCCTGAAATAAAAAATGAATGAGAAGAATGCATGTAGAGCAAGTAAACCTTACACAAGTCATAATTTATACTTTAGGAGCTATACTGAGTACTGTGACTTATAAGGAAAGTAGCATAATAAACATTTGTACAATATTAATGAAGAGAAATGTATAGTACCATTATAGTACCCTAAGGTAGGTACAGAAATATTAATACTTCCTTGCTAAAAAAAGAATAAGGGACATTTGTAAAGTACATAATAAATAGAAGTTATAATTCTTTTAGATCAAGCAGATCCCATTTCATGAAGCAATAGGAAAAACCAATAATAGGTTTGTGCTAATGGATTTGTCAAATATAACTGGATGGAGCCTATGAAATGTCAAAGATCTGAGTGGAATTGAAAGGTTCCCCCCACCCCACCCCACTATAGGTAACATCATCATGAACTCAGACAACAATATGTTGACACAAAAGTATTGGATAAATGATGGTGTCATTTGAGTTTCTTTGTTCAAATGGAAAAGTTTATTATGACACTTCAGGACTAGGTTATTTCCAGTGGAAATTATGGAAGGGTTATCCTTACAAAGAAGGATATATTTCACACCCAGAAAATTGGCAAAGGTAAAAAAAATATGAGAATTATCAATATCAAAGGGTATGGGGAAAAGCAGATACTCTAAAGCATTGTTGGTGGAGCTGTGAATTCAACAATTTTGGGGAAGAATTTTGAATTTTTCTTATAAAGTGACTGAAATATCCATGTCCTTTAACTCAGAAATTTCACTGTCCATACTCAATGATTACTGATAAAAATAAAATTGCCATATATTCCAAAATATGCAGTGGCACTTTTTATGGTAGTAAAGAAATGGAAGCAAAGTCATAGAACTTATATGGATATGAGTTGTCTCAGTTGTCAAGTGGGAATAATAATGTTTGTCCTACTTATTCCATGGTATCTATTTGACAACAAAATGATATAATAAACAAGGGCTTCAAAAGTAAAGAGCCCTATCTGAACTGAAACTAGGGAAGATGATTCAGAGGGTATTAAATGTAGAGGGAGGTGAAAACATTTGCAATCCTTCAGCAGGATATTAATGTCAATGATTGGTTCCTAGCTAGCAATGATTACTTTAAAAAGGAAGCAACCACGAGTCCTTCATCTATCTCATTATCCTCCAATTTGTCTCTAAAAGTTGCCCTACCCTCATATTTCTAAGTCTCTGTTTCTTCCCATAGATTGCTATCTTACCCCAATAGTTTATTTCATATTCATATTCTTTTGTTTCATATTCAATTGTTGTGGATTCTTCCTTTTTATTTCTGATAAAATTTGCTTTTCCTTTCTATTTTTAATCAGCTTAGATAAATACTTTTTAAAAATCACCCTAAAGTTGTGGGGGATTTTCGCTTTCAGTTTTCTTAATCTCTCCTTTGATTTTCAGAATTTCAACTTTGATCTTTATTTGAGGTTTTTTGATTTGTCCTTTATCTACTTTTTAAAATTGTATGCTCAATTTGTTAATCTGTTCTTTCTCTATTTTAATGATAAATTGTTTTGAGATAGCTATTTTTCCTCAAGTACTAATTTTGCTGCATCACAGTATTGTTTTACCATAGTCATTTTCTTTGATGACATTTTCTATTGTTTCTATTTGTTCTTTGATTCACAAATTTTTAGGATTAAATTATTTAGTTTTTCAATTAATTTTAATTATTTCTTCAAATATCTTTGACTAAATACAATTTTATTGCATTAGGGCACCTAAGGAAAATACTAAATATTTTTTCTTGCATTTGTTTACTTTTTTTCCTCTAATACTTGGCCAACTTTTTAAAGGAATCATACTATATATATGCGTATATATATTAGATACTATGCCATTTATAGAGTGATAGAAAAATTGATAGATAGGTAAAAAGATACTGATTTGTTATTTATGGTATTTTAAATGATTTCTCCTGTTTATCTTTTTATTATGTTTTATGTTTTTATTTATTTTTATTGTTCCCTTATCTAAATCATGATTGCCACTCCAGCTTTTTAAAGTTGACCTAAAATGTAAAAGACTTTACACCAGTCTTTTATTTTTAATTCCACATGAATGTTGTTTCAAGTTTCTTGTCTTAGCTCTTAATAAAGGAGTGGTTTAAAGAAAAATTTGCTTAAAACTAGTGATTTATAATTGAAACGATCTGTTTACATTTTTTGCCTTTCTTTTCTCTTCCTTGCCCTAACCCTGATCATACATCTTTATTCTTTCTTTCCTTTTGACCCTTACTTCATACTCGACACTCTGATTTTGGAGTTTGTTTTACTTATGACTCCTTTGTTTTACTTATGACTGATTTTGGAGTTTGTTTTACTTATGACTCCTTTCTCACTTATCTTGCTCTCTCCTTTGAAACTCCCTTTCCTCTCCCTTTGTCACCACCTATTTCCTTGTTGAATTTTATGTATTTCTAAACTAAGCTATTTGTGTATGTTTGTGTGCACACATGTGTTCAACTTGTATTTTTCTAGTTTAAGTGAAAGTGATGTAACATTTCCTCTACTCATTTCCTCCATGTCTGTATATTCTTTAACTCCCTCATTTCTGTTACTTAATATCATAGACCTCCCTCCTTCCTCTCCAGTGTATTCCTCTTTCCCTTCTATTTCTATTTCCTAAGATCATTAGAGCATAAAAACAACCCCCAACAAATAATTACAGTTTATTCTATTTAACTTTCTCTGTAACTCTTGAAGACATAATGTTCCAAGAGGATACTTACTTTTTCTCCTCTTATTAAAAAGGAGACAATTCATTATCATATAATCCCTTCAAATCAAAGATCTTCATTTTGCAATGTTTTTCTTAATTCAGAATTTCATTTCAAAATTTCTATTTAGTTTTGGACGTTTCATAAGGAATACTTGGAAGTCCTCTGTTTTGTTAAAAGTCTACATCTTTTCCCTGTAGGATTATACTCAGTTTTTTTTGGATATTATTCTAGATTGTAATTCATTATTTTTGGCCTTTTTGAATCCTTTTTTCTAAATGATTCTCTTCTTTATAGGCAACTGCCAAGTCATATGTAATCTTGACTGTGGCTCCTTAGTATTTGAATTGTTACATTTTGGCTACTTGTAGTAGTCAAAGACAAGAGTCTATAAACCTGAAAGGTCTGGATTTTGGTTATGATAATACTTGGAGTTTTCTTTTTCTTTTTCCTTTTTCCTCTCTTTCACTCTCTCTTTAATATATATGTTTGATTTCTTGAAATAGGTTATCAAGGTTTTATGATCATGATTTTAGATGTTTCATTGAGTCTTGGGTTGTCTCTTATTGACCTGTTTTTTAGTTAAATCATTTTTAAATATTTTTTCTGTTTTTAATCTTTTTATTTTGTTTTTCTTATAACATTTCTTTTTGTCTCATCAAATTGTTGTATTCTCTTTAGACTGGTCTAATTTTCAGAGAGTTCAATTCTTGGATAAGGTTTATCAATATCTACTCTAAGCTATTAATTCCTCTTACTAGTCTTTCCTTCTTATTTGTCATTTCCTTTTACATATTATATAATTCCTTCCTTCCAGGTATTGTTGTAGTACTTAAGACCAGAGCAGTCTTTTTTCCCCCACTCTAAGACTCTCTTTGGAGTTGTCATAAAATGATTTCCTTTTTTGGAGGTTTTTTTTTGTGTGTGTGTGTGTGTGTGTGTGTGTGTGTGTGTGTGTGTGTGTGTTTGTGTGTGTTTTCTCCTAATCCACAGTAGCTCTCCATTGTGCCCAGAGTCTTCTCTTTACTCATCTTTCCAGTCTCAGTTTCTGATCTGGTGTTGTGGCTTAGGTCAAAATCTGCTGCCTCCCACACTCTTAGATGGTATGGATAGAACTTGCTTCATACTGAAGACAGTGGTAAAGAGCAGGCCCTATTTCTGGCAGAATTCCTGAGTTTTAACTTATGGTCACAGTGGTTCAACTTTTGTTTTCTATACCTCTTTTTTTTCACAGTTCCAAATTCTGGAGTTGGTTCTGCCTACTGATATAAACCTGACAGTCTTCAACAAGATGCCATTGGAGGTTCTTTGACTTCTGGTTAAGATGGCGGCAGAGTAAGGAGCAGCTGCTCGATCTCTCCTAACCAATGCATACAAAACTCCTCAAGGGGACATAAAAACAAACCCAAATGATCAAAGGAACACCACAATGGGGTGTAGCATTGAATGTAGGCAGAATTGGGGCATTTTCACGCTATAAAGGGGTGAAACAGCTCTCACTAAAACGTTAGAGGAAGAAGCTACTCCACACACACACACACACACCACGCACAACACCAAGGCCAACACACAAGAGTGAAAACAGGATTGGGGCAACCAGTAAACCACTAGCAGCCCCAGGGCTTGTACCTGTGAGCAGCCTGCTGTGGGACCCCAAGAGCCTGGGGGGGATGCATGGACTTTCCCCTGCAGCGCTGCCCCAGGTGTGAATCTCTAAAACAGGGAATTTCCCCAGAGTCTTGTGTGGGTGAAAGCACTGCCTCGGGTGTGAATGAAAAGCCCTAAAGCAGGGACTTTCCCGGGCCTATGTGCTGGTGAAGGCAGGGCCCTGGGAGTGAATTGAGATCTCCAGGGCAGGATAGGTCGTTGAGTGAGGACCCAGTGCAGACAGGAGCCTGGCTGTGGAAGCAGCCCCCAAGACTGCTGAAGAAGCCTTGGGCAGAGGGGCAGACCAGGGACTACCGGGAGGCCTGACCCCAGGACAAGAAGACCGGAGCCATCAGGAGCTTAGAGGGGGCAAGCCTTTGTGTGAAGACAAAGCTGAAAAGGGTCAGGGCTAACAATGGCAACATAGAAGAAAAAGATTAGTAAGAAAAATGCTGGAACACTCGACAACTTTTACACAGAGAAAACCGGGACCACAGAGGAAGACAAACAAACAACCAAACCTTCCCCCCAAAAAAATGAAAGCTGGTCACAAGATATTGAAGAGTTCAAACATGAGATGTTGAGGAAGATGGAAGAAATCTGGCAAGAAAATAACAGTTTAAAAGGCAGAATTTCGCAATTGGAAAGTGAGGCAAGTCAACTGAAGACCGGAAACGACCAGACTGAAAAGGAAAACCAAAAGATTATAGCCGAAACCCAAAAGATTATAGCTGAAAATCAAAAGATTATAGCCGAAAACCAGTCTTTAAAGGCTAGAATGGAACAATCAGAAACCGATCTCTCAAGACAATAAGAACAAATAAAACAGTCAAAAGACTGATAAAATAGAAGGAAACATGAAATATCTCAATGACAAAGTGACAGACCAAGAAAACCAGGCTAGAAGAGACAATTTGAGAATCATTGGTCTTCCGGAAAAGGCAGAAATTAACAGAAACCTGGACTCCATACTTAAAGAAATTATTCAGCAAAATTGCCCTGAAGTTCTACAACATGAGAGCAATATAGACATTGAAAGGATCCATAGAACACCCTCTACACTCGATCCAGATAAGACAACATCCAGAAATATAATTGGCAAATTTCAAGAGCTTCCAAGTAAAAGAAAAAATCTTACAAGAAGCCAGAAAGAGACAATTCAAATATCAAGGAGCACCAATAAGGATCACACAGGATCTGGCAGCCTCCATGCTAAAAGACCACAAGGCTTGGAATACAATATTCAGAAAGGCAAGGCCATCAGCCACAGATCAACTACCCATCGAAACTGACTATATACTTCCAGGGGAAAGTATGGGCATTCAACAAAATTGAAGATTTCCAAGTTTTTGCACAAAAGAGACCAGGACTAAATGGAAAGTTTGATACCCAACCACAAAAACCAAGAGAAACATGAAAAGGTAAATAAGAAACAGAGGGAAAAGAAAGAAAGCTCATAATTTTTTAATTGACTCTTTAAGGGCTTAAAAAAGATCTAATTATCTGTAATACTAGGTGGAGAAATCCTATGTATAATTCTCTGTAGTGAACTCTATTCATTATTATAATATTCACTATTATAGCAACCAGAAGAATAATTCATAGGGAGAGGACAGGATACTGAATGGTCTAAGATGACATGGGGGGGTGAGAAAGAGGGGGGAACAGTAGGGGACACCAAGAAAAATCTGAGTAAATAAGAAAAATAGGATATTCTATTACACACAAAGAGGGCATGGGAAGGGGAGGGGATAAATACTATCACAAGAAGGAGAGGAAGAGAGCATTAAGAGGTAATAATCAAACCTTACTCTCAGTGTAATCAACCAGGAGAGGGAAGAGTGACTTTATTATCCATTTGGATAAAAAACTTTATCTAACCCTACTGAGAAAGTCAGAAAGGATAAACCAAAGGGAGCAGGGGAGTGGGGAGGTCAAAAAAGGGAGGGGAGAAGAAGGGGGAGGGAATTCATTAGGCCTTTAAAAAACAAAAAGAGGTGAATAACAAGGGAGGGGAAAGAAAGGGAAGTCAATCAAGGGAGGGGATAAGGAATACTGGCTCAAAGTAAACCACTGGTTTAAAAAAAAAAGAAAATAGTGTAAGAAGAAGGGGTGGGTCTAAGGGAGGATACAAAAATGTCAGTGAATGTACAACTGACAATTTTAACTCTGAATGTGAATGGGATGAACTCACTCATAAAATGGAAGCAAAATAGCAGAGTGGATCAGAAACCAAAATCCTATCATATGTTGTCTACAAGAAACACATATGAGGCGGGTAGACACACACAAGTTTAAGGTTAAGGGCTTAAGTAAAATCTTTTGGGCGTCAAATAAGAAAAAGAAGGCAGGAGTGGCTATTATTATCTCTGACAAAGCCAAAGTAAAAATAGATATGATTAAAAAAGACAGGGAAGGTCATTACATCCTGATTAAAGACAGTATAAACAATGAGGAAATAACACTGCTCAATATTTATGCACCAAGTGGTATAGCATCCAAATTCATAAAGGAGAAACTGGCAGAGCTCAAGAAGGAAATAGATAGTAAAACCATAATAGCGGGAGATCTAAATATTCCTCTTTCAAATCTAGATAAATCAAACCAAAAAATAAATAAGAAAGAGGTAAGAGAGGTGAATGAAGTCCTAGAAAAATTAGATTTAATTAATATGTGGAGAAAAATAAATAGGGACAAAAAGGAATACACCTTCTATTCAGCTGCACATGGTACATTTACAAAGATTGACCATGTAATAGGTCACAGAAACATTGCAAACAAATGCAAAAGAGCAGATATGATAAATGTAACCTTCTCAGATCATAATGCAATAAAAATAATAATTAGTAAGGGCACCTGGACAGGCGAATCAAAAACCAATTGGAAATTAAACAATATGATTCTCCAAAACCAATTTGTAGAAGAAGACATCATAGAAACCATCAACAATTTCATTGAAGAGAATGACAATGATGAGACATCCTACCAAACTCTGTGGGATGCAGCCAAGGCAGTACTCAGGGGGAAATTTATATCCTTGAGTGCATATATTAACAAATTAAAGAGGGCAGAGATTAATGAATTGGGTATGAAACTCAAAAAATTAGAAAGTGAGCAAATTAAAAATCCTCAGAAGAAAACTAAATTAGAAATACTAAAAATTAAGGGAGAAATTAATAAAATTGAAAGTAAAAGAACTATTGAATTAATAAATAAGACTAGAAGCTGGTATTTTGAAAAAACAGATAAAATAGAGAAAGCACTTGTCAATCTAATAAAAAAAAAGGAAAGAAGAAAACCAAATTGACAGTATTAAAAATGAAAAGGAAGACCTCACATCTAATGAAGGGGAAATTAAGGCAATCATTAAAAACTATTTTGCCCAATTATATGGCTACAAATATAGCAATTTAGGAGATATGGTCGAATATTTACAAAAATATAAATTGCCTAGATTAACAGCAGAAGAAATAGAATACCTAAATAATCCCATATCAGAAATAGAAATTGAACAAGCCATCAAAGAACTCCCTAAGAAAAAATCACCAGGACCTGATGGATTCACAAGTGAATTCTATCAGACATTCAAAGAGCAACTAATCCCAATACTATACAAATTATTTGATATGATAAGCAAAGAAGGAGTCCTACCAAATTCATTTTATGACACAAATATGGTACTGATTCCAAAGCCAGGGAGATCAAAAACAGAGAAAGAAAACTATAGACCAATCTCCCTAATGAATGTAGATGCAAAAATCTCAATAAGCCTTCTCAATAAGATCAGGAGTGAAGCAAGCATGCCCATTATCACCTTGTTATTTAATATTGTAATAATAAACAGTATATACCTAAAACCATCAACAAGCATTATATGCAATGGGGATAAATTAGAAGCCTTCCCAATAAGATCAGGAGTGAAACAGGGATGCCCATTATCACCTCTATTATTCGACATAGTACTAGAAACACTAGCAATAGCAATTAGAGAAAAAAAAGAAATTGAAGGTATCAAAATAGGCAATGAGGAGACTAAGCTATCACTCTTTGCAGATGATATGATGATCTACTTAAAAAATCCTAGAGAATCAACTAAGAAGCTTGTAGAAATAATCAACAACTTTAGCAAAGTTGCAGGATAAAAAATAAATGCACATAAATCATCAGCATTCCTATATATTTCCAACACATTAGAGCAGCAAGAGGTAGAAAGAGAAACACCATTTAAAATCACCCTAGACAATATAAAATACTTGGGAATCTATCTACCAAAACAAACACAGCTACTATACGAAAACAACTACAAAACACTTTCCAGACAAATAAAACTGGATCTCAACAATTGGAAAGCCATTAATTGTTAATGGGTAGGACGAGCTAACATAATAAAAATGAACATTCTACCCAAATTAATTTACCTATTTAGCACCATACCTATCAAATTACCAAAAAACTTCTTTACTGAATTAGGAAAAACTATAACAAACTATACTATATAGCAGCAGTCACCAAAACAATATGGTACTGGTTAAGAGATAGAAGGGAGGATCAGTGGAATAGACTTGGAGTAAATGACATCAGCAAGACAGTGTATGATAAACCCAAAGAGCCCAACTTTTGGGACATGAATCCACTATTTGACAAAAACTGCTGGGAAATTTGGAAAACAATATGGGAGAGATTAGGTTTAGATCAACATCTCACACCCTATACCAAGATAAATTCAGAGTGGGTGAATGACCTGAATATAAAGAGGGAAACTATAAATAAGTTAAATGAACACAAAATAGTATACCTGTCAGATCTCTGGGAAAGGAAAGATTTTAAAACCAAGCAAGAGTTAGAGAAAATTACAAAATATAAATTAAATGGTTTTTATTATATCAAGCTAAAAAGCTTTTGTACAAACAAAAACAATGTAGTCAAAATCAGAAGGGAAACGACAAATTGGGAAAAAATCTTTATTACAAAAAACTCTGACAGGGGTCTAATTACTCAAATATACAAGGAGCTAAATCAGTTGTATAAAAAATCAAGCCTTTCTCCAATTGAAAAATGGGCAAGAGACATGAATAGGCAATTTTCAGGCAAAGAAATCAAAAGTATCAATAAGCACATGAGAAAGTGCTCTAAATCTCTAATAATTAGAGAAATGCAAATCAAAACAACTCTGAGGTACCACCTCACACCTAGCAGATTGGCTAAAATGAAAGAAGGGGAGAGTAATGAATGCTGGAGGGGATGTGGCAAAATTGGGACATTAATGCATTGCTGGTGGAGTTGTGAACTGATCCAACCATTCTGGCTGGCAATTTGGAACTATGCTCAAAGGGCTATAAAAGAATGCCTGCCCTTTGATCCAGCCATACCATTGTTGGGTTTGTACCCCAAAGAGATCATAGATAAACAGACTTGTATGAAAATATTTATAGCTGCACTTTTTGTAGTGGTAAAAAACTGGAAAAGGAGGGTATGCCCTTCAATTGGGGAATAGCTGAACAAATTGTGGTATATGCTGGTGATGGAATACTATTGCGCTAAAAGGAATAATAAACTGGAGGAGTTCCAGGTGAACTGGAAAGACCTCCAGGAACTGATGCGGAGCGAAAGGAGCAGATCCAGGAGAACATTGTACACAGAGACTGATATACTGTGGTAAAATCGAATGTAATGGACTTCTGTACCAGCAGCAATGCAATGACACAAGACAGCTCTGAGGGATTTATGGTAAAGAAAGCTACCCACATTCAGAGGAAGGACTGCAGGAGAGGAAACATATAAGAAAAACAACTGCTTGAACGCATGGGTTGGGGTGGACATGATTGGGGATGTGGACTAGAAACAACCACACCAATGCAACTAACAACAATATGGAAATGGGCCCTTAACAAGGACACATGTTACAACCAGTGGAAATGTGTGTCAGCCATGGGTGAGGGGAGAGCGGGGGGAGAAGGGGAAAGTAGCGGTATGAAGCATGTAATCAGGTTAAAAATGAATATTAATAAATGTAAAAATTAAAAAAAAACAAGATGCCATTAATTGTTCAGGCCTTTTGTAAGACATCAAGTGCTTTGCTTCTCAGATACTGCCTTGACCTTTTCTCTTGCTCTGTTTCTAACTCGGGCTGCCAATATATTAGGCTTCCTGGGTGCTATGCTGCTTAGGTTATCATCTGCCCAGAGCTGCTTTGGTCCTGTCTCCTGCATGGAGTCATTACTAATTACACTCTCTCCCTCCTACCTTTTCTTTTCTCCACTTAGATTTTCTACACTATTTTGAAAATCTTTCACACAGTCCTAGACTTGATGGAAAACCTTATAGCTATCTCTAATTGCTTTTCCTTACCATTATTCCTTCTGGAAAAATTTTAGCACTTTGTTTTCTGTCTTTATGGGAGTTCTGGCCTCCTCTATTTCCTAATACCTTTCTATCTTCTCAATTACATAATATTAAAATTAATCTATTAAAGATATAACTTATCATGAGAAATAGACTTCCTTAAATTCTAATACTGACTTAAAATTTGTGTCTAAAACATAATATTTGCTTGAAAAAAGGCTTTCTAAAGGTACAGTTCTATAAGTAAATATTTTTCCCTTTTTAACATGAGAGTTTATATGACATAATAAAAAGCTTATAGTTTATGTTCATAAACAATAGAATTCCAAAGTCCGATACCAATAAATTGTCATTCTACCACACCCTCTGCCAACTCCGAAAGTTTTTCTTTGCCATCACTGTGACCTCAAATCTTTCCCACACTGAGTTCTTTCTCAAGCCATCACCACTGCAAGGTCTCAACTCTATTCCATTCCCTCTCTTGATCTATTAGTGATCCAGCTCAACTCTACAATATTCTCTTTTCTCCAGTCCCTTACAGCTACTCTATTGTTGATCTTAACTTGCCAAGCCTCAATCTTGAATGATTCCCCTCATCAGCTTGCTTTGTGCTTACTCACATATTGCTGAATAGAGCTGCAGTAAATTAAGAAATCAGGCTGACTGGGTCTACATAAATTTACATTACATAATCTCTACTGGGCCCTCAATGAAGCAAGGAAATCATTTTATACTTCCCCAGTTAAATCATTTCTATCGTCTTAACATCTCTCTTATAGGTACCTTTCTCTTCTCTGAAACTGAACACCTGTTGCAGAATCTCAATACCTTATACCAGGATTATTATAATGCACTGCTGCTGGTTCATTTCCCTTAAGTTTATCCTCATTCAAATCTATTCTCAACTCATCTATCAGACTGATTTACTTAAAGTATATCTGATCATGCGACCTCCTAGTCAATAACTTCAATGGCTTCCAGAATTGAATATAAAATCCTTTGGCATTTGATGCCCTGCATAATCTGACCCCATCCTACATTTCCAAACTTTCTACATATTATTCCTCCCACCTCAATGTATTCTGTGACCTAATGACATTAGCATCCTTGCTATTCCTCCAACTAGACATTCCCTCTCTTGACTTCAAGCATTTTCACTATCTGTCCCCCATGCCTGGAATTCACTCCCTCTTCATCTACATCTGTTGACTTCCCCCAAGTCCCAGCTAACATCCCTTCTTCAATAAGAAACTTTTCTCAATCCCCTTTAAGGTTAATGCTTTCCTTCTACGATGATCTCCAGTTTACATTGTCTATAACTTGTTTGTTCTCAATTCCTTATGTATAGTCTCCCACATTAGATTATGAACGCGCTGAAAGGACTGTTTTTCATTTTTTCTTAGTTTTCTCTGTGTCCTCAGCACTTAGTATAATGCCTGGTATATACAAGGTACTTAATGTTTGTTAACTGACTGACTGACTAATAAAAAACTGTCCTTGCAGTCAGGAATACATGATTGACTTTAACCTCTTAGAGCCCTCAGACAACTGTCTAAGGCTGTGAGTTGTAGGGCAGTTAATGATCTGCCTTGGTAAAGGGAGTTCCTTGTACTTATCATAAGTCTGAGAGAAAAAGAAGAAAAAAAGAAAGAAAAAACATCACTGGAGAGAAGACAGTTAGACTAGTTAATCTCAGTTAATTGGATTGCTAAAAAATTATTACATTTAAGGAATAAATAATAAATGAGTACATTTCACATTAACTGATACAGCTTACTAGCAAAAGTAGTTATTACAGTAGCAATCAAAGCACATATATAAAATATAAAACTATCTTCCTCAAATTGTGCTCCATAGACTCCTAATGTACTAGATAATGTGAAAAGAAGGTAAATGAGAAATTTTCAATATTCCTATTTCCTCTCTATTATACATATATAATATAGATTATATATTACATATAAATTATATAAATGTATATAAATATAGAATTATATCTAAAATGCTTATAATGTACAACAAATTTTCAATATGAAAATAGGTAAAATATCCTTTCCTGTCGATATTCCAAACCTTATAAACATAGATCAGCCTTTAGGAATTTCATCAATATATTTAAAATATGAAAGTATTACACAGGTAAATCAATTTTGAAATCTCTAAAGACATTTTTCCCCACCGTATCTTAGTGGAGTACCTTCCTTCTATTAAATGACACGGAGAAAACATGATAGAACTGTGATGCAACTACTATAATTGAATAGAGAGATAGGATTCAATTTGACCTCTTTCCCAAGAGACCCCACAATAATCCCATAGCTAGAGAATATGACCTACTGAAATATTAGGAGCAGTGATATTACAGTGTACCCGAGGGGTTTCCGACTGGGTCCTCCGAGCAACCATGAGTAACAGCTGTTGTTGGAGGGCACTCAATGCTGGCTCCCCAGAAGATGGTTCTTGACTTGCGGAAGTCGTAGTGCTGGAGGAGCTGAAGTGTCTTTCACTACAAATAGGCACAACAACAACAACAAAAATAATGTTTTGGAAATGTCAGTAATCATTTTAGTGCATATATATGCACTTGAACATACCTAGGAGTAAGCCAAATGGCTCCTAAGAGTCTCCCCCCTTGGTGCATGTGAGGTTCTGAAGGACATAGATTTTTATCCTGGCTTTGTATCTCCATCACCAAGAACAGGTTCATCTACAATTTAATAAATGTTTACTTTATTAAATTGAATATTAACAGTGGATGGACCATAATGCATGGTAAAAACATTCCACAGTGAAAGAAAATAAGCAACATCAGCCAGCAGAGAAATAGTCTTGCATAGTAAGTATATTATATGTTATATATACATATATATAACTTTATTCTCTCTATATATAATTCTATATGATATTTGCACTCCCTCCTACGGCCACTGGATATTTGTCTGGTAGTCTAAGGGATAAACTCAACTTTTTGTGCCTTAATGCACAGGAAATAAGCAACAGTTATGTTATCTCTTTGGAAATGTGAATAGTGGCCTGGAATCTTGGGAATGTACCTGCTTTGCAGAAGCTGTCTGGTCCTCATGACAGTCTATTTTAAACACTGCCATTCTCCTTCCCACCCTCTGAGATACATCTTTTCACCAACCTCTCCCCTTGAAAACAAATTTTCTCAAATCAGACAATTAAGTTACTATGGGTTAAATTCTATATCCCTCCAAATAACCAATCATAAACACATTTTTATTAAGCACCTATTATGTGCTGGAGAAGGAAATGGCAAAATGCTTCAGTGTTTTTGCCAAGAAAGTCCCAAATGGGGTCATAAAGAGTCAAACATGACTAAAACAACTGAATAAAAATGTGTCAAGCATTCTGATAGGGCATTGGGGATACAAGTATAAAGAAAGAAATCATCCATACTGGGAATAGTATTAAGCCCTAAGAACCTGAAGAGTGGCTGCTTTCTTCAAATACTTTTCCACTTTTCTCAGTTCTCTAAGTTTCATGGACCTTCTCTCTCACACATTCTTGCTTCTGACTTATGCTGCTCTGGGCACTTTCTTCTCCATATAAAGACTACTAACATGACAGGAAGAATCTTTGTTTTATATGTTTCCTATAAAAGGGGCACAAATGTTTTAGAATATGATTAGTCCAAAGGACTAGTGTTTGCATCACTGACATGGCTTCCTTGTAATCAGAGCATAAAAAAAACTACCTAAAGGAAACCTAGAATGCTGGAGATTTAACAGAATCCTCACTGCCGTGCAAAATGCCTTACTGAACATGCACTGCTACCATAATAAATGTGTAGATAGAAAGGATTAGGACTTATTTGGTTTTTTAAAAATAATTATACAGTTCTCATTTTAATATTTTATGACAAGTAAAGTCATTTTATTGCATTTTTACAGTCTACAAGTATTTCATCATATTTCAAATATAGACTTGAATCACTGTTTGAGCTAAGTCTGGCCTAGAATATTTGGAATTAATTTCTAGGTTTTGGTCTCATTGATATTGTGGTTCTCATAGTTGAAGTAGGGGAAAGGAAATGTGGATAAAAGAGAAAGCATCTATTCAGAGACATCTGTAGATTCTATCATCGCTGCTCTCAAAATTGGAATCTTATCACGGGGCTAGTAGGTACCAGCACAAGGTCAGGCTCACTGACTGGGCACAAGAATACAGCTGCCAGCCTCTATATGCCATCATAATGCTTACTCTCACTCCCTTGGAGTGAACAAATGCAAATGAAGAAGTATGATAAATGTGGTCCATACAGAACATTTTTTTCTTTAATAAGATGTTGATATCAATAAGTTCTCTTTCTATTTGTATGAAATGTCTCAAAAGTCTTAGTTTAGTTTAAGCTTTAACAAGCTTAAATGTTTAATAATAATTAGTTATCAAATTTAAATCATAATCAACACAATTAACTAAATAATATGATTTTAATGATAAATAATTATTTAATAAGGTTAAGCTACCCTAGGATTTTTGGAATACTTCATAGATGCATATCTACATACATATGTATGTACTATAACAGAGGACTTAGGATGAAAGATTATTTCATAGGATTATGGTTGAAATAGAAAAATGGGTAGAATTGGGAAGAATTTTTTCCATGACCATACCGATAACATAAACTCAAGGATGGAAAGCAACATACAGGTTCTCTCTTCCCTAAATTATTTGGGGCTTTATTTATTTCTTAGACCCTCCTCATTTGTGGTTCCTCCCATCTAGCACCATATCTGGGATATGTCAAATTTCTATTGATTTCACTCTGATTTTATGTAAATGAGGGAATTTAGCAACTGCTCAGGTACAGAGTTTGGCTCACTTCTAACTCCTCTATAACTAATTCTCTATGACATTTCTTCCCCTGTTTTTCTCCCTAGAAATAAAAGGAGAGTGAAGATTAAGATTCATCTTCAAAAGCAATTCAAATCTTTTAGGATTCTCACCTAAAAATGATCATAGTTTTTAGGAGATCCTTATCTAACACATCTTCAAATTGCTCAGTGGTCTGTACTTAAATAACTCCAATACACAAAATCCTTGATTCACATTCTTTCAGAGACCATCACATGATTCTCTAATCACTCTGTCTTCTTCTAGTACTCACACAAATATTCTACTTCCTTTCTCCATTCAATATGTCCATTCAATGTTCAATGTCCAAATCGTATCACAAAGGCAATGCCAGGGGCCATCTTCCTAACATGCCTACACTGATTACCAGCATCTGGAGAACATCCTGAGCATTCCTTTATATCTCAGTGGGCAATTCATAACAACAGGCAGCTGGGAGACTTTTTGGATTTGGATATACAACTGTCTTCCCTATTAGCTTTAACAGCACTCAGGAAGAAACAAAGAGTATAAAATGAATACAAACCAGTGGAAGTGAGGAAGGCAGGGGAAAAGGGCACAGATAATAAATACTAACAGAGAGCATACAAATGAGTCAAGCTCTGTGCCTGGATAGTTGCCAGATTCCCTCAGGTCATTTGTATTTTGGCAGGGCAAAATCAATGGGAATTTGACACATCTCAGATATGGAGCTATATTGGTGGAACTGAGAATGAGAAGGGAAGGTCTAAGAAATAAATAAAACCCCAAATGATTTGGGGGAGAAAAAACTGATCTCTTTACTTTTTGCTTTCAAATGCATGCTGTCAATACAGAGATATAAACAAACCTCCCTTACATGACAACACTGAAATAGCCTATAGCAGATTGTCTGTTGCCTGGGGAGGGAGGAAAGTAGGGAGGGAGAGAATTTGGATTGCAAAATGTCAGAAAAAAAGCAATTGTTAAAAACTGTTTCTACATATAACTGGAAAAATAAGAGGAATGAGTTGGTTAAAAAAAATTAAAAAGTAAACAGATCTCTATCTCTTTCTCTATTTTCAGCCATCATTCTTTACTGTACTAGCCTAGAATCTACTGCATATATACATATACAGATGGACCACATTTAATATACATAATGATTTTAAACATGTTCCACATAGAATATATATCATTAAAAATGTAATATATTATACATGTAATATACATTACATGTATAATGATTGGTAGAATATAGTAAGTGCCCTGTATAATTGTATGTATATGTACAGAAGTTTATCTGCAGATATTCTGTGTGCATATGCAAACACCATTTATTTCAAGTAGAAGTCTGTATTTATATACATGTAATATATACATATATCATGTTATACATTGAAGGTTACCTAATAAGAATTTCCAGCTTTTATAGTGGAAGCCAGCAATAGTTTTTTTGTTTTGTTTTTAAAGAACTAATCAGCAGCCATCACATAGGAAGATAACATCCCACCAACTGATTCAGGAGAGGCGATGTGTAGAAAGCCAGCTTTGAAACCAAGAACTTTTGCATTTAAATCCTGCCTCTGACAATCTGGCTGTGTGAGCCCAGATAAGTCACTTAACAGCTCAGTGCTCCAGGTAATTCTTTAAGATTATAAATAACAGAGGAGGTGATGACTAGCCCTTGTAGAGGGAGGTTCCCTATTTAGGAGTTTCCTATATCAAATTAATTTAAATCACAGATGTAGTCCCCTTCCCAAAGAAATGATCATGAACTTCAAGTACTATGAGGTCGATTCTGGGTGTTTGAAAAGAAAAAAGAAAAAGAATTTCTATTTTGCCATTGTTTGGATAAATGATCATAGTAAAAATAAACAGGGCTTTCTATTACTGAGCCTAGTATGGTGATGGCAAAACTTTTAGAGACCATGTGCCATGCCCCTCAAGACCACCCCAATAAGTGCTGGGGCATGCCACACTTCCCCTTTACTCCACACAACTGAGAGAGAAAACACTCCCATTGGGCTACTTGGCAGAGGGATGGGTGATATGAAAAAATGTCATCCAGCTTGGTGGAGAGAGGTAGGGGATCAGCTCCACCAGAGTCCCTCTGCCTTTCTAGTAATGAACTCTCACTACATGCCCAAAGAGAGTGTTCTGTGTGTCATCTTTGACATACGTGCTATAGGTTTGCCATCATCAGCCTACTACCAAATTTTTGGAGGATCAATACTCTTCTCTATATCTTTTGAGCTCAAGTTGGTAGGAGACTTCAGGGGAAATACTTAATGAAGGCATAACATTAATTGAAGAAGGAATATTTAATGATAAGAAACATGACAAAGTTTTGAACAAAGTTTCAACATGAACTTTTGGACAAAGTTTAAAACTCATTACCAAAATAAAAATGGAAAAGAAAATTCCTAGATAATGAAATAGAAACTTTAGCAATAATTTCTTTACAAAGGCCCCCTTACTTTTGAAAAGATCACCAATTGACAACTCACTTAGGCAAAGAATGATGGAAGAGTCAAAAGATTTAGAGAGAGGAAAGAAAGGGGGGAGAGAGACAGAGAGACAGAAAGACAGACAGAGAGACAGAGAAAGAGAGACAGAGACAGAGAGAGAAGTCAGAGACAGGGACAGAAACAGAGAGAAATGGAGAGACAATGAGGCAAAGACAGAGAGACAGAAACAGAGAGACAGACAGACAGAGTCAGAGGGGACCTAAAGAGAACTTTACTTTCCTGTTTGGCTAGAAAAGGAGAGAAAAATGACTCAGAGCCTCTACTGTCCTGGAGACCAGAAAGAGGAGAGAATTATTTGGAGCTGAGCTAAGCCTCAATATAAATACAAAATTCTGAAAAATTTAAAATAATTAAAGCCAGGAACTTAAGATGCTAAGAGAACAAAAGAATGTAGGTTTGCCCCTTCACAGAAGTTTTTCTTCTCTCTCCCATCATGGGATAGATGGGTAAGGGTGGGAGGGTGGGAAGGAGAATGGATATAAATGTTTGAAGTTTAGGGATCAGAGTCATTGAGAAATTTTAGAAGGTAGTTACAAGATTACTGTTTAGTGCTCTAAGAGACTTCTGAAAGTTGGGAGAATGATGAGGGTGTTCAGGAAGTGAGTTTATGAGAAACTGGAGGTTAGCACCAAGAAAATCAATGTGGGTGTGGGTTAGGGCAGAGTTTGGGAGCTGTAGCTTCCAATTCAGGTAATTATACCTGAAAATGAGTATAGATATAGCAGGAAATTTGCACACATGTGATACATTTGGGGAGTGGTCAATGAAGACAGTTATATGATGGAGACAGAATAATGATGATGATAGCATTTATATGGTATTTTAAGGTTTTCATATCATTTTACTATTATTTACTTTGATTCTCACAACTCTGAGAGGTAAGTGCTATTATTACCCTCATTACATAAATAAAAAACCTACAACTGAGTTGAGTAACTTGTCCAGCATCACACAAATAGTTAATGTCTTAAGCAGGATTTGAACATGTGTCTTCCTAATTCTGAACTAAGCTCTCTCTATTAATTGAACTACCCAGAGTTTGTGCAAGGGATTATTATGGTTGTGAGCTGAGTCCTAGTGACCTCCTTTTAGAAACATAGATCAGTTGGAAGTGAGCAGTCATGACAAACTGTAAGATAAAATTCTATCCAAAGCAATATATCTGAGTCATGGGGATCTGTGCTCTCCAGTTTCAGGTTTCGGTGGAAAGTATCAGAGGGGCACTGAATAACCAGCACTGGGTGATATGACAACTACAATATAATGGGACTTCAATAGAACCAAGACCAGAATTAAATTACACTTTAACAAATAGCTATAAATAGATCATAGTTGAATGATGAATACACACAACATATGTGAGAAATATGGAAGTTACATAGCATCCTCTACTGGTGACTGAAAGAAACTAAAAACCCACTGTAGTAGGACACGGAAAAGATTTATATGGCATACTTTCCCTCTCAGGTCCAGGAAATATGATATAAAGAAGGTCATGAGGAAGAGAAGGCTAGAGGGAGTTTTTCCTACAAGTATCATACCTCTTTCAAGTACCTGAATGATCCATAGACTATTAGGGGACAAAAAAAGGGTAGTCACAATTATAGGAAGTGGAGCTAAAGGACTTGGTTTATGTAAGAGACCGGGAACCAATAGGTGGAAATTACGAGGCAGATTTTGGTTAAACATAAGGAAAATATTTCTAATAACAGATCTTTCTTATAACAAGACTCATCTTCCTGAGTTCACATCTGGCCTCAAACACTTACTAGCTGTGTAATCCTGGGCATGTCACCTAACTCTGTTTGCCTCAGTTTCCTCATCTATAAAACGAACTGGAAAAAGAAATGGCAAACTATTCTAGTATTTTTGCGAAGAAATACCCCAAATGGGATAATGAAACATTTAAGACATGACTGAAAATGACTGAACAACAATAATTATCACCTACAAATGGGACCTTAAGCCAATGCCTTGATTTCCTTTTTAATAGAGAAAATTAGATTAGAATAGGTATATCTCTGGTTAGAAGACAAATACTATTTCCCATGTGAGACATTTAACGTTCAAATGTGTAATTACAGATTTTAGAAGTCTCTTGTTGATATTCTACTCATTCAGGGTAAATATAACTTTATTGTCAGTATTATTTTTTAACTAGACTTGTGATTTCATTTCTGTAGAGAATTACTGGCAAGCAAACTCCTTTTACCAATGCACATTAGTACATGTTTTGCAATCGACAAGACAGTTGTCTTTGGCTCTGAAAAGTGAAGTGACTTCACCAAAGTCACACAAACAATATGCTTCGCAGGGAAGACAGGAAATCAGGTCTTTTCGGTCCTGTAGGCCACGAAATTACTATGCCAAATAGTTTCTTATAATTTTTTTTATCCTTAAACAGTGCTCCAACAGTCTTAGTTCAGTTTAAAGCTTAAAGTCTAGTGTTAATGAAATTTAAGTCTGTTTGAACAAAGGCTTCTGGGATATCCCATATTAATCAGCAAAATTCCCCCTCCCTTCAACCTCTCATACTCCTTAGGCTCTGCTTTGAAGTTTTCCCCAGGAGCAGGAAGCAAGAAACAGGAAAACAAGTGATTGTTTTCTCTGATCTCGCATATTTTTTAATGTTTTTTACAAGGCTGAGAGTAATGAACTGCATTTTAACATGTCTCAGAAATGGCATTTTTAACATGAGTTGGGTTTTATAAAGAGAGTATGACAATTTTTGAATCAGGTTATAAGAAATGCTCACTTATCAGGTCTGGGGCCAACATTTCCTTTAGACTGGTCATAAATGCCTCCATTATACCCTGTATTCTAGTACCGGGTATTGGGAGTATTAGGGAAGACTAGTACCTTAAGTGAGATGGCTTACTGATCCCTTTTTAGCAGTGCTTTCCTCCTTTGGTGCTCATCTGCCACTTAGCCCTCTCCTGTGGCTCTAAGATGCCCAGTGGCCACACCCCGGGAAACCATCTTGGCAGACCAGCCAAACCAGGTGGAAGTTAATTGACAGGGCTCAACCCTGTTGGTGAATTAGGGGGTTACCTTCCCAAGGCATGTGAAGACTTTCCCCCAGTGTCCTTTGTTCTAACAGCCCTTAAGGTAGCAGAAGCAGGTACTGTGAAGCACTTAGGGCTTGGTTAGACACTGAAGACACCAAAGTCATCTACTGCAACCCTGGACAGTCTTCTTGACTTTTATCTTGCCACTAAACTTCAGTGAGGTCAATGAAACTGATGACTGTACAACTGTGCTCCACAGAAATTTAATTCTTGTCTAAGTCAAAGCATCGCTGCAGGATGTCATTGGTCTTTTTTGAAAATGAAGGATGAACAATACACCCTATGCAGAGAGAGAGCTCTCTACATGTTAATGGCAGCTATATTCCATTTGCTGGGGTTTCGCTATCTCCTTTACATCTCTAAAAGTTTATTTTTCACATAATGTTTATAGGCTCATAGGATTATGGGCCACTAGTAAGAGGTCTAACTCTCAAGAAACATGGGTTCAACTCCCTCTTCGGAAATAAAGTACCAGTATGAGCTAGGGCAAGTCACTAGATCTCCCTGGACCACTCAATTTCTTCATTCAAAAAAGATGTAAAGAAGTTAGCATAAATGCCCCAAATCACAGGGATAGTAAGTATCAGTCAAGATTTGAATACAGGTCTTCTAACTTGTCATTATTCACATTCTTATTTGCTCAGACCTAATTTTATAATCATTATGGAAACGTGTTAGAATAACTAAAGCTGACAGGACTCTTCTTTTCCCATCTACCTTATCCTGAACATTAGTTCTTGCTAAATGTCACATGCTTAGTAAGTACCTTCTACTCTTTCTACATCCTCCAACAATACTTTCTTTAAATAGCTATTGAGAATTACCCTGCCTCTTTCTTAAGAGTTGTTGTTAGGTGGCGCAGCTGGGTAGCTCAATGGATTGAGAGCCAGACCTAGAGACAGGAGGTCTGGGGTTCAAGTCTGACCTCAGACACTTCCTAGCTGTGTGATAGTGGGCAAGTCACTTAACCCCCATTGCCTGGCTCTTACTGCTCTTCTGTCTTGGAACCAATTTACAGTATTGATTCTAACACAAAAGGTAAGGGTTTAGGGGGAAAAAAGACTCAATGTGGTTCCAACAGTTATATCATGTTATGGAGAGGCAGCTTTGGTAGAGTGGATAAAAAGCTGTACTCCAAGTCAGGAAGATTTGGTCCAAGTCCTACCATTTCTGCCACACAGTGGTCTTGTGAGGCTGAACACATCAGTTGACCTTTTAGTGCCCCAGGCAACTTGCTAAAACTATAGATTACAAAGCAGAACACAATCTACACTGGTGGAGGGAGTCCCCTATAGCAATGAAACACCAGATTAAAAATTGAAAGCAAATCACCTCCTGGCTGCTATTTTTTCCATCATTTGCTAGCGGTTGTAAGATTTGTTACAGTAGTGGCAAGTTTCAATGCATTTTAAAAGTTAAATTGTATTCCATTTGATTGGAAGCTGTTTGAGGACAGGGATCTTTTTTTGCTTCTTTTTGTAACTGCAGTGATTAGCATAGTGCTTGGAATATAGTAGGCATTTAGTAAATGTTTATTTACTGGTTGATTATTTGCTCTAGGATAGACAGTAGAAGTAGATATTTAAAACGCATCTACTCTGAACCATACTACATTAGAATATTGCATATCTAACTCTATTTAGAGCTTTGGTTTATCTGAACTGGTTTTGAATCAAGATTTACTATAAAATCTGTTCATATCTTTTGAGCATTTATCAATTGGGGAATGGGTTGTATTCTAATAAATTTAACAAAGTTCTCTATGTATTTTACATATGGGACTTCTATCCAGTAAATTATCAAATTTTCCTCTCACTTTTCTGCATTCCTTCAAATCTCATTCTTTTAGTTTTGTCTATATAAAACCTTTCTAATTTACTATAATCAAAATTATCCATTTTACAGTTCACAAAGTTTTGGTTTAAAGTCCCACTTATGACACATGCTGATTTTATAACCTGGGGCAAATCCCTTAAATTCTCAAAGTTTCGTGCAGTTTTCTAAAGCTATAAATTGTTGAACAGTTGTCGGTTTGCTTTGGTAAAGGAAATCTCTTCACCAAGAGTTCCCTAAAGAAATGAAATCACACATCTAGACCAAAAGGTTAATCTATACTATCATTGATGTGGGGTCAAAGCAGAGACAAAGAACAATAGTGAGGATGACTGAAAGGTATAATCCTGGGATTGGTGACTAATAGAAATAGAACTGAGACCCCAAACTAGACTTTTCTGGGGCTGGAGTTAAGAAAAAGGTAGAAAGAACAGCCAATAAAAAGCAAGATAATCCACTAAATTCAATTATCCACATGATCACTCTCCTGGGCATTTGCTTATATTGAACAAACTGGATATCTAAGATTCTAAAACTTTCTGCTACTGACATGAGGAACACTTTCTGAAATTCCCATATGTCATCTTTAACTGGGAAACTTGACTGTTATACACTTACCATCAGACTCCTGCACATCATCCCTCTGAGCTACAAAATTAGACTCTTGACTTCACACTTGGTTTGGGTACCGTTCAGACTCTGCATCTCAGTCTACATCATCAGGCAGTAGTAACAGTGCTTTAGAGCTGAAAAGGACCTGATAGGCTAGCTAGTACAATCTTCCCAGGCTTATAAGCCTTATAAGAGATGCAGGAAGGATCATATCTATCTGACCCGTATGTAGGATGTCTTAAAACCAAATTCTTAGAGTCCAAAAGACAAGTTCTATAAGTGACTGGGGACATTTAGGACTAGAAATGAGATCTGCCACAACACACTGAATGTGAAGGATTTTACACACACACACACACACACACACACACACACACACACACACACACACACACAAAGTCAACTGAAAACTCCATCCTGAAAAATGAGTCTGAATTGGAACAATTTTGAGAGGACTCCTTGTTTAAAACTTTTGAATACATGCTGCCAAAAGCCTTCCAAATTCTGTGAAATAGAAGCAGCAATATCTAGTGCTGCGTACTTTCCTGTATAGACTATGGCTGCCATCTTGTGGCCAATAGAGGCTACAATTTCTCTTGCTCTTTCGATGTGGAATTCATGCAGGCTTCTTTGGTGCTGAATGGTCCAAAGTAGGTACTGCCTTGTCTAGGGTGAATTCTCTTTAATGTAAAATTGGCCAGGGACCCCTCCACCCAAGAATAAAGAGAAGTTCTTAGGTTTGGAGGGCTTTGTTTACAGAATAGAAATGAAGAGAAAACAGAAAGGAATAAAAGAGTTTTCTGGGAGGACTCCATCAAGAATTATCTGATCCAAAAGTGGATGCTAGTTCAAGCACAGCAGTAATATTATTTTTCCCTATCAGAAAGGAAACACTGGCATTCTTTTTTTATTGAGAATATTTTTCCATGGTTATGTGATTCATGATTCCCCCCTTCTTCCTTCCCCCTTCCCGGAGCTGACAAGCAGTTCCACTGGGTTATACAAATATCATTGTTCAAAACCTATTTGTATGTTATTCATATTTGCAGGAGAATGATTTTTTAATATTAAAACCCTAATCGTATCCCTATTGAACTACATGATCGATCATGTTTTTCTTCTCTTTCTGCTCCAACAGTTCTTTCTCTGGATGTAGATAGCGTTCTTTCTTAGAAGTTCCTCGGGATTGTCCTGGATCATTGCATTGCTGCTAATAGAAAAGTTCATTAAGTTCAATTCTGCCACAGTGTATCCATCTCTGTGTACAATGTTTTCCTGTTTCTGCTCCTTTTGCTCTGCATCAATTCCTGGAGATCTTTCCAGTTTACATGGAATTCCTCCAATTCATTATTCCTTTTGGCACAATAGTATTCCATTACCATCAAACACCACAATTTGTTCAGCCATTCCCCAATCAAAGGGTATCTCCTCATTTTCCAATTTTGTGCCACCACAAAGAGCACAGCTATAAATATTTTTGTACAATTCTTTTTCCTTATTATCTCTTTGGGGGGGGGGTACAAACCCAGCAGGAAACACTGATATTCTACTGATATAAAGTAATGATGCTAACTGCACTGGGTAAGTCATATTTATAACTACACGGAATCTTAGTTTTCTCACTTGCAATATGCAGATAATATATTTTACTACTTACTTGCAGTTCTCTAAAAGTGTAATTGCTGAAGAATTGTTAGTTTGCTTTGGTAGAGGAAATTTCTAAAGGCTAAAGGGATATTAAGATTTCTAAGGGTAGAGGGATATGTTGAGGAAAGCACTCCATAAGCTGAAAATTGCTAAGTAAATGTAAATTATCATTACTCTTCTTAATACACATAATTGACTTCATGTGACCAGAAGAGGCTTTTTTGCATTTAATATGTATACCGAATTATAGATGAATAAATTGAATTAATAAAAGCCAAGTGAAAGATAGGAAAGGTGGCACTGGATTTGGAAGACTTGGGATCTAGTTTTGGCTCTCAAGCTTTAGAGTCTTAGGCTAGTCATTTGTTATCTCTGAGTTTCAGTTTCTTCATATACAAGAGAAGGGTTTAGGTGAAATCATCACACTTTCCTTCTGGTTTTAAGAGTCTGAGGCTTTATTTCATCTGCTCAACCTCTTCTTTCCTTTATCCTTAGCAGAAAAATATCTTTTCTACTTCTTAAACTGGATATCCCCTTTGAATATCCTGATCATATTTTTTCAAACATTTATTAATATTCATTTTTAACATAGTTACATGATTCATGCTCCTACTTTCCCCTTCACCCCTCCCCCCC
>NC_058133.1:154516049-154530514 GCF_016433145.1 Gracilinanus agilis | reverse complement strand
TATATATATATATATATATATATACAGATAGATAGATAGATAATATATAATATAGATATATATATATACATATATATATACAGATAGATAGATAATATATAATATAGATATAGATATAGATATAAATTCCATGACAGCTTTCAGAAGGATTGACTCAAAGCTCTGAATGCTGCAATCCAAGTTGTGCTTGGATTTCTTCACTTTGACCACCAGGAGAAAGAAATCACATTAGATAATGTTATAAGATGTACCTGCTTTACAAACAGTAAATGTAATGCCAGAAAATGTTACTCACATTTCTTTGTCAGTCAACAGAATAATATATTTGTTCCCATGGAAGTTTTTGCTCTCCTGGTTTCTTTCATGAGTCTCCAAAGAGCCAATGGAAGTTACATTATGTACACAATTCTCTCTATTCATGTTCAGGACACGGTTATAAAACTGTCACATGGCAATAAGGGATGGTCAGTGGGAAAGAGTTCTGGCCTATTCACCCATGTTAAAAATCAACAACTTAATAGCGAAGCTGGATGTTATCCCAGTCATTTAATTCAACTTGCAAGGAGAAACTGCTTTTGTGATAACTTCCGATATTGAAGTATTTATAATGATGTCAGAATTTCCCTACAAATTCTAAGTCAGTCTCTCTTTACAGTGGTAGGGGGAACTCAGAATCTGATGGAACTAAAAACCAGAAAAATAATATTATTTACCCAGACAATGCTATTGATGTTATAATAAATATTTAACAGCTATCTGAACTCTAATAAAGTGGTGTATGTAAGTAAAGGTGTTCTGTATTGACTATGATTAATAAGTAAGGAGCACCTGTGATTTAAAACATTTATAAATCTCACCCTATGCCTTTGGTCCAGCAGGCACAATTGTGATGGATAATACAAATTAAATTTAAGATCATAAACTGACTCTGACTCTGAAATAGAGAACCATTTCCTTTATAGAACAATGAACTGGAAGATATCATTTGAATCCATGATCTGATCCTAGTTTTATGATGAGTGATTTCAGAAAGTCATTTAATTCTCTTGTGTCTCTATTTCTTTACTGGCAAAAGGGGGTTGGGTAATACCCTATGGTCCAGAACAGTGATATAAAACTAACTGTTGGTACCTCAAGTGCATTCTTCACAATCTTAAGTTAATCATGAACCAGACTGATGAATTTGTAACAGAATTTTAGCATTTCAGACTTCTACTCAGAACTTTCCAATGATTTCTTTCTCCTCTCTTATTCCTCGATTTATTTCAAATTCTTTAGTCTGTCAGTCAAAGTCTACTCTTACATACAGTCTAACTGTAAGAGAAGGCAACAGGAAGAGCAAGTACAGATGCCAGTGTATGTCATCCTTTTGCTATCTACTCCACAATGAATGGTTGGCTTCTGCTTAAAAACAATTCCTCATTTCTGGGGAAAAGAGGCTGGTGTGAGAGGCCAGTAAAACAGTAGTAGGGTGGGCCTTGGTCAATATAGTCACTAGGTGACATAAGCCTTATCAGTTTCTATGTTTTAAATATATTTTATACTGTACGGTTTCCCTTTATCACCTCTTTAAGAATGTACAGATTAGCCTATCATCATGGACTTATGCAACATCAGGAGTTATTGCACATTTAAGGAAATTAATTTCCCAAAGATCCATAGTGCAGCTTTTCAATTCAAGGAGCCAAGGGAAGAGTTTAAGACTATTAAAATATTCAGTCATGAGGTAGATGAAATTCTAGAAGAGGATCTGGTTTTGCATGGAATTGAAATGTTTTCTCCTGAGTATGAACAGAGCAGATGGCATTGCTTTAACTGCTTCTCCAGCATTGTCTGGGGAAAAACCTGTCTGTATAAGCAGATCTTTGCCATTTTAATGGCAGCGATTGATATTATCATAGGAGACAAGAAGCATATCATGTAAATTTGTTTATCCAAACACATCACTGACTTTGTAGAACATTCCATTATTCCCCCTGCCCCAAATCTTCTTTTACAAATTGTTTAAAGGAGAATTTCATAAATCTTCTCTTTTAGTCTAAAGAAGTAGTAGTAGAGGGAACAGATATGCTCTCAAGATATTACCTTGGACCAGCATTTAATTCCTGAAGTACAAGGAAAGGCTCATATACATTTGCAGGTACCACTGATTAGTAAAACAGGTGAGACCATACCTCCTCAAGTTATCCAGGGGAATAGTCAGGGAGTCAGCCAGTAGCTGAGCTTCAGGACTTGGCACATAGATAGTGGAGCATTATCTAATTGTTTATTTGTACTCAGAAAATATTAAATAATAATAGAACTATTTCAAAGTGTTCTTTAAGGTAGCAAAGGTCATTTGATTGTTTCTGTAATACCTGAAAAGAGTAAATAAATTGTAGTCGAAAGAGTAGCTAGACTTGGGAGTCAAGAAGATCTGAGTTAAAATCCTTCCACTGACATTTGCCAGCTGTGTGTCCATGAGCTAGCCACTTAACTTTTCTGAGTCTCAATTTCCTCATGTACAAAATGGGGACAGCAGTATATATTTCAAAGGATTTTAGGGAAGCTAAAATGAGCAGCTGGGTGGCACAGTGGATAGAGTGCTGGGTCTGGAGCCAGGAAGACATGAGTTCAAATTTGACCTCAGACATTTACGAGCTGTGTGACCCTAGGCAAGTTACCTGTTTGCCTCAGTTTGCTCATCTGTAAAATAAGACGGAGAAGGAAATGGCAAAACACTCCAGAATCTGCAAAGAAAACTTCATAGGAGTCACAAAGAGTTGGACACAACTAAAAATAGCTGACAACAACAAATTAAGAATGCATATAAATACTAGACATATTTAAAGTGCTAAATAATCCATTATTAACATTACTTTATAATTATGATAGTTATTATAGTTTAAACAATGAGGATCCTGATGGGAGGAAAAGGTAGATGAAACAATTGGAACTTGAACTCAATGTTAGTGAGTCTTAGTCTCTATATACAATCTACTAAAATTACCTTGTTTTACAGAAAACTTTGTAGCAATAAGGCCATTTAGCAATGTCACACCATATTTCTTCAGTGCCTATAATTAAGGCAAGAAAATATATTCTAAAATGAATCTCCATTTTGACTTTGCACAAACTCCCTCACTAATCTAATTACAAATATAGTGTGATCTCAAGCTATGGGGACCCTGGATCCCAGTTTCTCAGTTGGAATGTAGCCACCAACCCAGAAGAAAAGCCCTTACAATCTAGAGTCCCAAGACAGAAGCCCAGATGGGGCTTTAGATTTAGAATTAGATTTGATGATATTAATGTTTGGTGGAAACTGAGCTAAACTGTAAAACTAATCCCTCTCTCATCACCAGAAACTGAAGAGGTATAAGTGGCATTGTCTGTGTGTGTGTGTGTGTGTGTATGTGCACACACGCACAAAAATGTTTATATATTTATTGTGGCTAGAACTTTGAAGTAATTGTTTCTTTTAAAAGTCATCAGACTGCTAAGTGAACATAGAATAGTTTACTTGTCAGATCTCTGGAAAAGTAAAGATTTTAAAACCAAGCAAGAGTTAGAGAAAATTACAAAATGTAAAATAAATGATTTTGATCATATCAAACTAAAAAGCTTTTGTACAAACAAAAACAATGTAGCCATGGGAAAAAATCTTTATAACAAAAAATTCTGACAGGGGTCTAATTACTCCAATATACAAGGAGTTAAAGCAACTGTATAAAAAATCAAGCCATTCCTCAATTGATAAATGGGCAAAAGACATGAATAGGCAATTTTCAGATAAAGAAATCAAAAGTATCAATAAGCACATGAGAAAGTGTTCTAAATCTCTAATAATTAGAGAAATGCCAATCAAAACAACTCTGAGGTATCACCTCATACCTAGCAGATTGGCTAAAATGAAAGAAGAGGAGAGTAATGAATGCTGGCGGGGATGTGGCAAAACTGGGACATTAATGCATTGCTGGTGGAGTTGTGAACTGATCCAACCATTCTGGCTGGCAATTTGGAACTATGCTCAAAGGGCTGTAAAAGAATGCCTGCCCTTTGATCCAGTCATACCATTGTTGGGTTTGTACCCCAAAGAGATAATAGATAAACAGACTTGTATGAAAATATTTATAGCCACACTTTTTGTGGTGGCAAAAAACTGGAAAATGAGGGTATGTCCTTCAATTGGGGAATAGCTGACCAAATTGTGGTATATGCTGGTGATGGAATATTATTGTGCTCAAAGGAATAAGAAACTGGAGGAATTCCATGTGAACTTGAAAGACCTCCAGGAATTGATACAGAGTGAAAGGAGAAGAACATTGTACACAGAGACTGATACACTGTGGTAAAATAGAATGTAATGGACTTCTGAACTGGCAGCAATGCAATGGCCCAGGACAATTCTGAGGGACTTATGAAAAAGAATGCTACCCACATTCAGAGGAAGAACTACAGAAGTGGAAACAGAAGGAAAACAACTGCTTGAACACATGGTTTGGGGCGGACATGATTGGAGATATAGACTCGAAACTATCACACCAATGCAACTATCAACAATTTAGAAATAGGTCTTGATCAATGACACATGTTAAAACCAGTGGAAATACACATCAGCCATGGGGTGGAGCTCTGGGGGTGAAGGGGAAAGTAAGAGCATGAATTATGTAACCATGTTAACTTTTCTAAAAAATAAATATTGATAAATGTTTAAAAACATTTAAAAAAAAGTCACCAGACTGTTCAGTGGTTAAACACAGCTTGACTGCTTGAACCCCCCAAATTGACAGACTCACATGGTTCAAGATTTGAATCTATGGAGATGAGGAAAAAAACCAATCCCCTCGAGGATTCTGAAAAACCCTGGGAAGTAGGAATGAAAAGCAACACATCTGACTTTCAGGCAAAATGGAACCCCAGTAAGCACTGATACATGGAGAAACAATGAAACTCTACTACATCATAGATAAATGAAACTATCTGGACACAAGATAAGTGTCAAAAGTAATTCAGTATAGAGAGGAAATGGAAGGAGAAGATGAAGGAGACTAAGGGGACACAATGGATATAGATGAGAAATAAATGTGGAAATATCAGTAAGAAGAAACTAGGAAGAAGGATTCTTATTGTCACTGTCCAATCATTGCAATGAGGGTGGCAGCAGCATGTCAATAACAGAGAAATGGCAAATTTGAATAAAGTTTGAGGTTTACTGGATATGATTCTTCAGTGGATTTGGAACCTGAGGCATGTAGGTATGCAACTTCTCTTTACTATATTATCTCTATGCTATCTGTTGTCCTATATGTTCTTGCCCCTAGCCCCAAATATATAGGGAGCTGAATGCTGCAGAAAGGAAAGAAAAGTACAGGATTTGGAGTCAGAGGACCTAGGTTTGAATGTTGTCTCTGCCACTTACTACCTGTAGGATTTTGGACAAACTGCTCAACTACTTTGGGCCTCAGATTTCTTATCTGTAAAATGAAGGGTTTAGGCAAAATGACTTCTAAAGTTTCTTCCAGATTCAAATTGTGTTGTCTCTTAAATTGTCATAGAGGATAATGGCAGGAAACTCAATCTCTCTGTCTCTGTCTCTGTCTCTGTCTCTGTCTCTCTGTCTGTCTCTGTCTCTCTGACTGTCTCTTTGTCTGTCTCTCTGTCTGTCTCTGTCTCTCTCTCTCTCTCTCTCTCTCTCTCTCCTCTCTCCCTTTCCCCTCATTCCTTCTTCTTCCTCCTCCTCCTCCTCCTTGTTTCTCCTTCTCCTTCTCTTCTTCTTTTAAAAATATGTGAAAAAACTGAATCTCAAAATAATCGGTGTCCTTTGTAATCCTGTGTTTCCTATTGTATTCATTTTTAAAAATTGTTCATAAGCTTCTCCAGACTGTCAAAAGGGTTCATAGAACAAAATAAAGATTAAGAATCCCTGCTGAAAGGTAATGTAAAGTGCTTTGCCACTCTTATTACATGATTCATTCACTGACTTTTATGATCACTGGATCATACATTTCCTGGATTTTACATATATATGTATATAAATGTCTCTTGCATATAAATGTGTACTTTTTATCCTAACACAAGAAATACACATAACTGTAAAGTATTTTGTAGTTAACAAACTGATTAAACTTTCTGTTAAACCCTATTATCTCTTTTGGTGCCTGTACTATAGGAGCCTTGCCTATGGTTTGATGCCACATGCTTTCTGAAGAATCAGATGAAATTATGGCCCCATTCTTCTAGAACTGTAGCCTGTTACATAAATCTGGTGAGTTTAAGGTCTAACCTGCAGTTTGATCTAAAACTGGCTGCTGAATCTCTCCAGAAGACTTGCTGGTGCTGCATAGTGATAATGACATCTACCTCATCCTAGTTACCTTTTAGAAACTCTTCTTTTGCTATAATGGTCCATGCTCCCTGATGCCATTGCCCTGCCAGTGATACGACAGCTATCATAGCAGACCCTTGCGTCTGAACACTCCTAGAGTAAACCTAGGCTACTAGTGCCTTTGGTGTCTTCAACTAGAAAGTACAACTCACTTTTCCATTTAGTCAATTCAAGACAACAAACGTTTATTAAGCACCTACTATTTGCCAGGAATTATGTCAAGTTCTGGACTTATCCAAGGTGCTCAAGTAGAAGAGTTTAGATATGAACCCACTTCTGATGAAAATTAATTCTATGTCCTTTTTTTCACTACAAGAAAACGCTAATTGGTATCAACAAAGTATGGCAAATGCAATTAAGCCACTTTCCTAGCATGCTGGAACTTAATGGAAAAAATGAAACACATTCAGCCAACCTTGACTCCACCAACCCCAACAGCAAAAAAACAATTACAATGAGAAAGAATACTTTCACATTTTAGCTTTCCATCATTAATTTGTATTAGGATTCCCCGCCACCCCATTATAACACATCTGTGCTTTAGGAAGGTGGCTTGGAAAATACACTTTTGCTTGTGGTCAATAAAATATATGTGCTTATATGTGTATGTATACACATAAACTCACACATAAATGCAATATTTATATGTTTGTGTATATTCATGTGCATATATAGTTGCAGAAAAATACATATATATGTATATGTATATATATATATATATATACATATACACAAACATGGATAACAATCACAAGGCCATTATTTGAAACTTTTTCAGTTTAATAGATCTGTCACTCTTATCATCTACTGGCAGAAGCTTTAAGAAGGTAAACCAAAACCAAGATGATGTCTTAGAATAAGCTATTACTGAAGGACAACACAAAAAGAGATAAATGCCATTAAATTATTAAAAATACTACTTTCAAGTGAAGGTTCTGAAATGGCATGACTTCTTTAAAAGCTGTCATGCTCTAGCTCAACTGGGCTAACAGTTATTTCCCAATCCTGTCCTCCTTTCTCCCACTTCCCGCATTTATCTCTCTCTAAAAAAGACTCCCATCAGATCTCTCTCTGCCTTTAGAAAGATTTTCAGCTCTTCAAGGCCTAGGTTTAGATACCAACTCTTCTGTGAGTCCCTCTCTGATTCCCAAAGTTAGGGGTGAACTTTCCCTCCTTATATCTCATGCTCTGCTTAATGTTTCTTATGTATTTTCTTAATTTGGACTTGTATATTTATTGGCACTTAATTACTCTATTAAAATTTAAACTCCATAAAGGCAGGAACAATGTTATCTTTTATTTTTGTATCTCTTGTACTGATACAAAAGGTACAGAGGGTATCAGTTCTTTACCTGTGAAAGAAATGAGTGTTGTGGGTTGGAATAATCAGCCTTTAAGCCCCTTCCAGCTCTAAATTTATATTCCTATGAACTTACCATATAATAAATGCTTAATAAATACTCATCTGATTGAATCATCTCAAAAATACACATAAATAGGCATTATAGTTTTGTAATCTTGGATAACCCCCATTTTAAAATCCATAACAAAATGATTATTTATGAATCCTCAAATACAAGTTATTTTGAACTTAAAAGAATCTGTACTCAAAGCACATTTCTAAGTTAGTTGTTTAGATTTCTGCATGCCTATTTTTCTCAGAAACAATGTTATTAATGGCACATTATCCTGAGCCAGTACTCACTACTAAACAACTTAATCACTATTTACAACAATGTTTCTATGGGAAACCTTCACTAAGAGCCTCCTCCAATTCCTCATCAGGGCATGAATGCAGGACTATGACTAAGACTATGTCAGTGAAACACAAACTTCGTTAGCTTCTGGAAAAAAATTTAAGCACAGAACCAGTAATGGCTACATGTCTGCTGTCAAAATTCAAGCCTAAGTTTAAAGAGATTCCTTACTAGACTGGCACAGGGACTCAAAAAGACATCTCCCCTTCTCAGGTCCTAAAACCTTTTTCCCATTCTCCTGATTTTTCAAAAATCTTTAGTAAAAGCTCTGCTACATTTATTCATTTTTTTCTAGTTCTCTAGAATGCTGTTCATCTAGACCAGTGATTCCCAAAATGGGCGCTACTGCCCCTTGGTGGGTGCTGTAGCGATCGGGGGGGAGGGGGGAAGGGCGGTGATGGCCACAGGTGCATTTACCTTTCCTATTAATTGCTATTAAAATTTTAAAAAATTTATTTCCAGGAGGCTAAGTAATATTTTTTCTGGAAAGGGGGTGGTAGACCAAAAAAGTTTGGAAATCACTGATCTTTACCAAGTGACTTTAACTCATCCTAGGCATCTATATGTCCTTTTAATATGTCCTATGTCTTAGTTAACATCTCTCTTTTAGTCATTTTTGTTTTGTCCTTGTCAACTCAAAGATTATTTTCCTAGATAGAGAAAACAGAAATAAAATGTGAATTGAGCAATTCAACTTTCTCTCTATCACCCATTAAATGAATTGTCTTATCAACAATGAAAATTTGCTCTAGCTCTTTTTTTCAATCCTTCTGTCTTATAAACAAATCCAAAGAGTATTCTATTAATTTCTGGATATTACAGTTTAGGAGGGCCATTGATGATCTGGATAGTGTTTCAAGGAGGGTAACCAGGATGAAGAGTATGAGTCTGTTTCTTATGAGGATTAGTCAAAGGAACTAAGGTTGTTTGGCCTAAAGAAAAGAAAATTCAAGGGAAACGAGAGATTCTTTCAAGAAATTGAAAAACTATTATGTGGAGCAGTTAGGTGGTCCAGTGGAAAGATCACTGGGCCTGGAGTCAGGAATACCTGAGTTCAAATCCAGCCTCAGATAATTACTAGCTCTGTGACTCTGAATAAGTCATTTAACCCTATTTGCCTCTGTTCCTTATCTATAAAATGAGCTAGAGAAGAAACCACTCCAGTATCTTTGCCAAGAAAACTTCAAAAGAGGTCATGAAGAGTCAGATATGATTATAAATAGCCAAACAACAAAATATCATATAGAAGAGGGACTAGATTTGTTCTATTTAGTTCCAGAATGTAGAAGCAGTATAAATAGATGAAAGTTGAAAAGACACAAATTTAGAGTGGATTTCAGTAAGTTTCCTAACAACCAGAGGGACCAAGAGTGAAATGAACTGCCTTAAGAAGTGATGTATTCTCCCTTCTTTTGGGTCTTTAATCAAATGCTGGATTCCTATGTGTAAAGTATATAGTAGTAGTGATTTTTTTTGTTGATGGGTTAAGTTAGATAACCAGTGAAGTCCCTTCCAACTCTCAAAATTCTGAGATTCTGAGGTCTGTGTTATTGTATTATTTTTATGTAAAATTCTGTAGTAACACTTGCACATTCTATTTTAAATACATGTTTATTGCTTTTTAATGTTATTGTCATTTCCTAAGAACAACTCTTCCCCACTAAACACATAGAATTCTCCTTTATAAGAAAATAGCATATTTATGCAAAACAGACCAACATATTGGCCATGCCCAGCAACACATGTCCCATTCCACACCTAAAGTTCACCACCTACATTTTCAGTTTTAGAAATACTCAAAATTTCTAGCTGATTTATAACTATCATTAAATTATAATTCCCTCTTTTTGTTCCTCAATTAATCTTAGATTTTTTTCTTTGTAGAAAAAAAAGCCACAAGGCTTAACACTTAAAACCTAATTAATATGTTCATTCTATGTTAGGCCTCCTCACTTCACTTTCACAGCCAGAATAAGTCGCATATCCCCCAGCAATGTGAAGTCTAATGAATTTCAGATTAACTCTCCACTTACCGAACATTTGAAACACAGTCACAATTTGATGGTTGACGGAGTAATTCTCCCTCCTTCTGATTCCCAGACTTCAAATAACATGATCGAATTTCCCCTTTAAAAAATGTCAAAATATCCAACGTAAAATTATGTATATGTAATTGCACTTTATGTCTTTATGTTATAGAGAAAATATTTAAAATGATTTTCTAGTTTTAAAGATGGCAGCGTATATTTTTAAAGTTTTCTTTAAGAAGGAAGACTCACTTCCCCACTAAAATATTAAGAAAATATTCAATCTTATAATTTGCATTTAAACTATAATTAACCTATTGATTTTCTATACATATTCTATGTAATAATGTCAATATCATACTAGATTACATATAGTCCCTAAAATGTTCACATTGCTTGTTAAATTTTAAAAAATGAATTGAAGGTATTTCCTACATATTCCTTCCTACATATAAAAATATGTAGAGATGAGATGGTATCATTATCTAATTGGTTATTGTTCTTTGTTAATAATGATAATAGAATAATGAAACTCAGAATTACAGCTATACATTTTGCACAGGACATCATGAATTGATATGTTCCAGGAAAACATAATCAAATTGCTTTTTACATGCAAAATTTCTCCCTTCAGAAAAGCTCCCCAATGCCTTTTATTCAAGTAAAGAGGTAAGAAAATGATCCATGTGTAACATATGCAACTGAAATGTGGTAAGCTGTACATGTCTATATGATATCAGGATAAACATCATCAAGAGAGACACTCTAAAGAATTGGTTCCATATATCAGCCCTCATAGAGTGTTTTGATGTGACTTTTGAAGTGGTTTCTTTAAGCATGGAAGCCAAAGTAAGTTCCCTAAGCTTTCTATAATCTGAGGTTCCATACAAAAGTAGCACAAATGCAATTGTTGGCTGGTAGTGTAAAGAGAGAATCAATGGGGAAGTACATGACCTTGAACTTGCCACTTGAGTGCTTTGTAAACACCCTGAGGCTTTATTTTCATCTGTAAAGTGACAGAGCTGGACTACATGTCTCTTCAGACCTAACAATGTCTTTAGAACTAATAATCTATGGCTCTAAATATATGATCATTTTCAGGGAAATCTATTATATCTAGGCACTAGAAGGTAACAGATATCTTAAGTAGTCAATGATCTTTCTGGTGGAATCAGAGTCGTAATGTATGTTTTTGGCTTATTGTATCTGTCTATGAAAAAGCCAGGAAGTGAAAGAGTAAGAAATGGTGACCTTGCCCCCTGGTCACTGGACAATTATCTCTCTGCTTTTCCTTCGCTAACCTTATACGAGGAAAAAAGAAGAGACTTAGAGTTTGAAAACCAGAAAACATCAATCCTTAGAGCCGTTTGGTAGTTAATATGATTATAAGATAATATATTTAAAAGTGTGAGGAAATTTAAAGGCTGTCAAGCTCAACCCCAGAACTTTACAGTTAGGGAACAGAAAGTAAGTGACTGACCCAGGGTCACAGAGCTAATGTGTAAGGTGAGAATGAAGTTATCTCTCTGACTCAGTCCAACCATTTCCCGATTTATAGACTATTCATCAAAAATTAAAACTGAAACGTATGTGAAGTGTTATAAAGTAGGATGAAATCTCTCACAGAGTGACCCAGACCACTTCATTAGAAAGTGAAGACTAAACCTGAGGACATTAACTATTTAGGTAGATCCTTTTCTTTGGTCTAAAGTGCTATGTGCCTGAGACCTAGAATCTCTTACAGAGATGGTAAAAGACTTGCATAGCCTTAGATCAGATGCTAAGACTCTTAGATCAGCAGGACAAGAAAGGATAATGCAAAAAAATACTTTTTTGCTAGTCTCAGTAGAGTTTCTACCTTTGCTTTAAAAAAAGTTAGAAAAAGTTTAAAATGAAGACTAATGGCAGCACTCATTCTTGATTAAAATATATCCAAGGATTAAAGATTTCAGTTGACCAAGAAACTGGAGGCAATAGGGCACTGTCTGGTAAAAATGAGAGCAGAGTAGCCTCAGACAGAGTAATGGTGGAAATCAGGTCAAACAGTATCTAATGAGTCAACCTCCAGAAAAGCAGTCAGGGTCCAATGGGGGCAGCATGATAACATTAATAGAAGACACCAGCAGCTCTGTAGTGTCAGAGGCATGAGTCAAGTCTCCATGTTTATGCCACATCTACTCTCTATATGTATGCCCTGGCTGAACATGTTCCTTGTGTGTGTGCTTCTCCACATATATTCCCTACATGTTTTCAGACTTTCCATTCATTTTATAGTCAATTGAGGGAGAATGTTTATAGATTTATGGGTCCCCAGGTTTATGGGAAAAACATTTTGTTAATTATTTTTCTGACTGTACTATTTCCTATTTCATAAAATGCCTTTGCTATTAAACTATTTAACTATTAAAAGTAAATACAGGGGCAGCTGGGTAGCTCAGTGAAGTGAGAGTCAGGCTAGAGACAGGAGGTCCTAGGTTCAAACCCGGCCTCAGCCACTTCCCAGCTGTGTGACCCTGGGCAAGTCACTTGACCCCCATTGCCCACCCTTACCAATCTTCCACTTATGAGACAATACACCGAAGTACAAGGGTTAAAAAAAAAAGTATATACATAGGTAAGGGCTCATGAACTATGTAAATCTATAGAAAATCTTGAATCTAGTCTAGTTACTTCCTGAAGAATCAACCCTGTGACTTCTAGATGCTTGACAGGATAAATCAGTGTAAAAGGCTGACTCAGTTCAAGAGCTGGAAGAGACTTCATCCAAGAAATCTTCCCTTAACTCTAATGGCCTTCTCCAAGGAAGGTAATTTCACACAGCATTTTGTTCTGCAATTCCTTAATAAAATTTCCATGAAACATTATATTTTAATTATGAGTTTGCATTTTATTCCCTTATCAGTCTATGAACTCCACAAAGGCAAGGACTGTCTCTCATCTAAACATTCCATCTTTCACAGTGTTTAACTGTGACGATAGCATGTTGTAGCTGGAAGGAATACTATATATCCCATTCAGCTTACAAGTTTTTCTGATGAAGACAAGGGACAAGGTTTATCAATTAGTTACTTCATTTCTAAGATGAATAGCCAGGATCTGAAACTGGGTCTAAAATTTGGCAACACAGAGTGGATGCTCTGAACAAATCATAGCTGAGCTGGTAAGAGAACTGAGGTTGACCATGCCATATCCCAGCAAATATTTGCTCTCTATGATCATGGATTTTCTATTCGAAAACTTGGAGACCCTTCCTTGATTGTGTGTTAACAACTGCAAAGACTTACCATGTTCATCAATGAAAACGTGCATAGCATCTACAGGTATCTCATCTTGAAGAGATGTCTCAGGCCCACTTATTACTTGCAAAACAGAGCTATCTTGCTGGGAAGTAACCCGGTAGATTATTTGTCTTTGCCTATTGCCCTGGAAACTTAACACACAAAAAAATTTCAAAACTATCATTAGGAGTTTCTTAAATAGTAAACAGACACCCCCCCACACACACACACACACTACCCATCACCACCACCACCACAGAGTGTGATTATAAATCAGATAGAGCATTATGACTCATTGTACAAGCACTTTAATTAGAAAATGAGTAAATTGTTCTTACAGTGTAGTAATCTTGGTGGGCTCAGTAAGTGCCGGACTAGCACTAGTATGATCTTGGCTCTGTACATCTCCTTTTCCTTGTTTGGAAATATGTTCACTGGGCTTTTCACTTTCCATGATTTCTTCCTTTTTCTCCAAAGGGTGGAAATCTGAAAAAAATTACATTTAGTGTTAAAAAAGAGAACTTGAATGTATCTTGGGTTAAGTCCAAGGGTATTAACAGAATAGAAAAGTTGAACATTCAATAAATAAAACCAGATTTGAAGGTCCAGTTTATAAACTCTCCTGGTAAAATTATTAAAGGTTAAAATTCCAATAACACTCTTTCCCTTACCTCTCTTCCCACTCCCTTCTACTTTGCCCACACATCTATCAGGAAATTTGACTCCTCCATCTTCTCCAGAAGACTCCATTCACTTATTAATCAACACATAGTTATTATGAACCTAACTGTGTTCAGGGCAGTGTGTCTTAGGAGACCTCTGTTCAGGTGCTGATTCTATGTGACAAGCTGTGTGACCTCTCAGAGCCCCAGGCAATTCTCTAACACCAATTTGTATGTGAGCAGAGGTGGGATCTATATCAGTGGGGTATAATATTAGTGGTTTTCCCTCACAGTGATGGAATCATAGATGCTAACCAAAAAAAATGGGAGGGAGGGAGGGAGGGAGGGAGGGAGGGAAGGAGAAAGGGAGGGAG
>NC_058133.1:154321337-154515712 GCF_016433145.1 Gracilinanus agilis | reverse complement strand
GAGAGAGAGAGAGAGAAAGAGAGAGAGAGAGAGAGAGAGAGAGAGAGAGAGAGAGAGAGAGAGAGAGAGAGAGAGAGAGAGAGAACGAGAACATTATTTTGGGTACCTGCTAACAAGAATCTTAGAATATAGATGGGGAGAAAGCAATCATATTAAGTTAAACAATTTGAGAGATAAACAAAAATTCATCATAAAAACAAGTCTTCACCCTACTAGGGACCCTGTTTTGCAGTAAAAAGACAAAAAAAAATTCAGTCATAATGATTTAGTGGAATAAACACTAAATTGGGAGTTAAGGGACCTGACTCAAAGTCTTTATTATTTATCTGTTATGTGACTTGCATTCAATTCATAACCATTAAGCATCTAAGCTATAAAAATGGGCATAATAATATCTTCCTCTTTATAAGAGGATGATTCTGAGGACCAAATGGCTATGAAGTATGTGAAAAAAAGTAGAAAACAAAGCCCTAAAGCATAAAAATATAAGGTATTCTTATTACTGAATGAACACTTGAAATCCTACCAGCTTATACTCATAGCAGAACAGATTAAACCATGCTAAATTATTTTCAGTGGATCATTTTAAATTACTTAAATATCAGATTTTGAGAATTGGAAAAGACATTACAAGTCATCTTGTCTAACCCCTAGACAAAAGAAATTTAGTATAACATAATGGACAAGTGGTTGTCCAGCTTTTGCTTGAAGTCTTCCGATGTGTAAGAGCCCACTGCCTCTCTAGGAAGCCAATTATCCTTTTTTAAAAAACATTTATTAATATTCATTTTTAACATGGTTACATGATTCATGCTCCTACTTTCCCCTTCGCCCCCCGCACTCCCCCCACCCATGGCCGATGCACATTTCCACTAGTTTTGTCATGTGTCCTTGATCAAGACCTCAATTATCCTTTTAAATAGCTCTAATTGTTTTTCCTAAAATATTCTCTACATTTACCTCATTCCAATTTCCACTTATTTTTCTGGAGTTCTGCCCTCTGGAGGCAAATAGAAGAAGTATAGTTACTTCTCTACATGACAGCCCTACAAATATTTAAAGATAGTTATCACATCCCTCTAGATCCTCCTTTACTTCAAGCTAACTCTGATTCCAATAGATCCTCATATGACATGAACTCACAACTCTTGACCATCCTCATGGGCTTACTCCAGACCTGTGTTGGTGAACCTATGATATGAGTGCCAGAGGGGCACTCAGAACCCTCTCTTTGGGCATGCACGTGTCACTATAGCACAGAGTTCATCAGAGTTTGTTACTAGAAAGCCACAGGGACACGAGGCCAGACTGCTTCCCTCCCCCTTTCTATACAGTTTATAGTTTGGGCACTCCATATCTAAAAGGTTTACCATCACTTCTCTAGACACTCTTTAACTTATCAATTGTCATTTTTAAACCATCATATCCAAAACCAAGCACAATATTCCAGATGAAGATTGATTAGTATGGAATAAAGTATGACTATTTCCTTCTTACACATGTAAATCATGACTGACCTCCTTTAATATGCCCAAGAGTATATTGGCTTTTTTTTTGATTACTACAACTTACTCCTGAAATAATTTAATTTATAAAGCAAATTTCAGTAGAAATAAGTTAATCTCTCAAGTAGAACACATACCTTTCAACAAATGTATGTATTAGTATTTTAAGTATTTTTAAAATGTTGAAGTAGAATGCCCCATTTATTCTAGGCAATGAGTAGGAAGGGTACATGTTCATATATTCATAGTAAAATCCTAGTAAGAGAGATGCCCTAAAGAATTGGTGCTAAGCAATCCTTCTATACTTGTTTAAGCAACTCATTTTCCCAGTCTCCATAACAGCTCTTCAAAATTTCTTCATCTCTCTTCAAACCTCCTTCTCTCTCAGCTGAGAACCTTCTCCCATATTTTACAGAAAAATTGAGGCTATTCACTATGAGAGCCTTTTCCTTTCTTTTTCTCATCTAATATCTCTTAGATACCTTCTGTCACTATCTCCTCCTTCACAACCTTGTCTCAAATGGCAACCTTACTCCTTACCAAGGCTAACTCTTCTACCTGATTAAACAATGCCATTCCTTACCATCTCTCCAATAGATTGTCCCTTCTTTCATCTTCACTTTCACTTGTCTTCAATATCCCTACCTATTGACTCATTACTTACTACCTACAAACATGCCCATACCTTCTATCTTCAAAAAACTTTCACTTGATTCTTTCATCCCTACTATTATCCTATATCTCTTCTGTACTTTCTGACTAAACTTCTTGAAAAAGTTATATAGGGGCAGCTATGTGTTTCAGTAGATAGAAAAACCAGATCTAAAGATTGGAAGTCCTAGGTTCAAATCTAGCTCAGACACTTCCTATCTGTATGACCCTGGGCAAGTCACTTAACTTCCATTGCCTAGCCCTTACAGTTCTTCTATCTTGGAACCAATATTTAATGTCAATTCTAAGACAAAAGGTAAGGGTTTTTTTAAAAGTCTCCTAAAGTGAGTAGTTCCACTTTCTTTCCTCTCACTCTTTTTATCTCCTTATAATTTGGTATTTGACTTTATCTTTCCAATGAAACATCTTTCTATAAAGCTACTAACTATCCCTTAGTTGCCAAATCAAATGATCTTTTCTTAATCTTCATTCTTCTGAACCTCTATGCAATCTTTGAAACTGGATTTTCCAATAGCCTGCTGGCGAGTCTGACTATCTCCCCTCTCCTCCATTTCCTCACTAAAGAGATTTTCCTAAAGCTCAGCCATTTCCCTACTCTTCTTGATAAACTCCAATAGTTCCTTGTCACTTCCAGGATCAAATACAAAATCCTCAGCTTGGGGTTCAATGTACTTTATAACCTATCCCCATCCTACCTTTATTATCTTCTGTCACATTATTTCTGCCACATACTCTTGTGACATTAACCTGTTTGTTCCATGAACAAGTCTTATCTTTTGGCTCTAGACATTTTCCCTAGCTGTCTTATGCTCCTAGAATGCTCTATCCTCACCTCTGCTTACTGACTCATCTGGTTTCCTTTAAATCTCATTTAAATTCCATCTGTTGACCTAAACTCTCTTAATTCTAATGCCTCCCTTTGTTAATTATTTCCAACTTGTCCTGTATATAGCTTGTTTTTATATATCTGTTTATTGTCTCTTCTATTAAATTGTGAACTCATTAAGGGCAGAGAGTGTCTTTTAACTCTTTTTTATATTTACAGTGCTTAACACAACACCTGATACATAGTTGATGCTTATTAAATGTTGATTGATTGATAACACCAAAGTTCTTTTCGGGATGCATCATTAAGAAAGCTACTAAACTGGATCCAAGTTCTTGATGGGCTATTTCTCAGGGATAGGTAAAGCAGACTTCCTTTAAATGCATACAATCAGTATGTCGGTGTCCTAGATTGATTTTCAAGTGTCATTTAGACTAGGGAATCATTATTTGTTTTGGTTTCTATCTGATAACAAATACCCCAAAATATCCTTGCAAAGTATCTATTAGTGTCAGCTCAACAGAAAAATGTTCAGATTTCATCTGTAAATTTTTCTGGGTTTAATGTCTATTTTTAAATAATAACTTAACTGACTAAGTGCAATAATAAAAAGACAACTGAAAATCAATGATAGATTAAAAGTTATGGCCCTAAACATATGAATGATGTAAACATGAATTTATAATACATATATGAACCCCCTACTCAATCCATAAATATACTTCTAGAACTATCTCATTGGGTATTCCTAATAAAAAATATTTTAACTTTTTCATATCTTTGTCTCTGCAAATTCAGTACATTTACTTTTCTAGTACATGACTTTTTATAGACATAAACTAGAACAAACCCAGGCTCAAGGTCTTGAGAGAAATTAGGCTAGTAGAAAAAGTCAAATTTAAGTTCCTTGAGAACAGGGACAGTTTTTGATTTTCATTTTTGGTTCCTCAATTCCAAGGATGGTGCCATGTATATAGCTATAACTTTTTAATAAATGTTTGTTGGATTTGAGTGAAAATTTCAGATAAATTAGGCAATCTGAAATGTAGTATAGTTGAGGTTTTACAGAGATTATTGCTGTCATCACTTTCATCAGCATTGTGTTGCTACTATTCCCTAAGAACATGCTTCTCTTATTCTTTCACTCCACCACTTCATTTTGCAGATATATGTGATCCCTTTAACATACCCATTCCACCATTTTGAGTGGGATTTTTAAAACAACTAAATGTTTGAGCTAGAAGAGATCTTAGAGATCAAATAATTCTTGTACAGTTTAGTTGAGAAAAATGAAATCAAGAAAAAAAATTAAGTGACCCTTCCATGTGTAAAAGATGTGGGGCACCAGGGATGTAAATGTGTCCTAATGGTTTGTGGGTATACACACTGGGTTGAAGGAGAGACAGGACCAGCCAGGATAAGGAGACCAAGAATCAAGAATGGCAATTGGCCCAACTGTCACTCTGTTTACCCTAGGCCAGGATCTTTGAAACCAGCAGGCAAGGTAAAGGTTTTAAACAGCTTTAATTATGATTAACTAAATAAAGGTGGGATAGGGGATTCTACACTTAAAAACCATAAAGGGCAAATCACAGGGCAAGGGGAGGACTTGCCTACTCTAATTCTAATTGACCTAAGTCAGGCAGGGCTCAAAGAAGCAGTTTTGGAGTCACTGGGAAGGCTGCTTCAAACCTGGTTCCAGCCAGTTTGACCAGCACAGCTAAAGGGGCTGAGGGTGGCTTTGAGGGTTCTCATGGTAATCCAAAGATGATCACAGGATGCCAAAAGCCAAGGTGGTCCAAGGTACCCACGTAGAGAGAGTGTGCTTGAGATGCTGTCCACCAGATCGCAAACCCCTCCTCCACTTGGTGCAGCTCTGCAGGTCTTGTCTACTTGCTGAAAGCCACCACCCCTCAGGATCCCAGGGAATCAGGATGCAGGGTGACCTTAACTCTGAGATCTCCCAGGGCTAGCAACAGTTTGTGCCCACCACTAATGGAGTCCCTCTCAGAGCACAAGCCCTACTTCCTGCTCCTTCATTCCATCTTGGAATCCTCCAGCCCTTCTTGCTAGGTGCAACACTATATGTAACTAATACTAAATAATCTTCCTCACAACACATGTCATATTGATAGTAGGTAGTTCAAGTGGGGTCACACTGGCAATCTACAGTTAAGACGGTCTCCATTTACCATCAATCTTTTTGTCTATTCTCTTGTATGCCCACTCAAATATCTTACTTTCACCATTTCCTATCTATTCAAATGTTAAATGAGTTGTCAAATGGCTAGTCAAAAGACTTAGGTAGATTGAAAGAGAAGTTGATGGTGATTATGGATTTATTTGGTCTATAGTATTTATTTAAATTTCACAAAGTGCTATATATATATATATATATATATATATATATATATATATAATTTGAGCACTGCAGAAGCCATGTGAGGTTATGCTTGACCTACACTGCCTCCACTTTATCACTCATCTCTTAAAAACTGCCTCTCTATTCTCTCATCACCTCTTCACAACTTTGCTTTAGTCATAACTCCCCTACTCCCATTTTGCTCCAAAAATGTCCCCCATGAAATTCTAATCATTAAATAAAGTGGCTTTTTTCTCAGGCCTCATCCTTGACTTTGTTGCAGCATATGACACACTATTGATTTTCTCCTTCTGGATGATCTTACTGTTGAGACAAATATTTCAATATTGAGAATCCCTGGGAGATGACAGATGGCTTTGTGGATGGGACACAACATTTACACAGCTATCTGTAATTATTAGTGATGTTCCTGGAATATTTAAAAATATCAATTGATTTAATTGATGCTAGATAGAACATAGATTGTCATATAGAGGAGTTATGGCCCTTGGATGTGTTTGTGACATATCTTAGAGGAATTATTTAATGTACAGAACATAATGGGGTAATGAAAGAATGGAATATGGAATAGTATTGGACAGATGAAAAACTAGAGTTAAATAATGGGCAATGCCAGACACTATACTATGTACTGGGACCTGTAAGAGGGAAATAGGTTTGAAGTATTTTAGAAGCTTAAAAAGACAGGCAGGAGCTGAGAGTTGCCTAAACTTAGTAATATTTAATTTACCCACAAGTGTCTCCCCATAAGAGACTAAAAGGATAAAAATGGAAATATACTCGATCTTGAGGAGCTTACATTAAAATGTGAAGTAAAAATGAAGATAAAAAATTTAAACTATATACTAAGTATATGCCAAGTGTTTAGACTTTGAGGAGTTGGGATGGAATGTATAATAACAACATTGTGCATGTAATGTTCTAGGGCTGGGCATGGGTGAGTGATACCTACCTGTGTGGCTAGGCAGTGAGATGGTGCACCACAGGTCCTAGTGTCAATTTTCATCAAATGAAATCAGTATTTGGGGAGCTATGGTGACCATTCCCTGGTAAATGTAAACATCTGATTGGCATATATCTGGACCCATAGTGATCTTCTACATGGAGAAAGAGAGCAGTGGTTGGGGTAGGGGTAGGGTAAGAGTGGGAGGGGTGAATGAGTCTGGAATGTATTGAGTATATGAGAGTGGGTATGTGTCATTTACCTTCCATGAATTCCTGACATATCATGATCTTTTGGTTTTCCTTCTACATCCTCAAACCCCACTCTTCTGTCTCCTTCACTGGCTTCTTGTCCATGTTCTGTTAATGTTAAGTACTTGGGGGATGACCAAGGTTCTACCCTCTGCTCTCTTTACTCTTCCTACTCTTAAGAATCTTACTCCCAAAACTTCAACCTTTATCTGTATGTTGAAAATATAGGAACTACAAGGGGAAAGGATAATGGAGAATAACTGAGTATGGATCAAAGGAATAAATATTACAGCAATATTGTCTTGAGATTACATTAAAATATAAATATAAATTAAAGCAATGAGGTTTCACTTCACACCTAATGACAAAAGGAAGATAACAATTGCTAGAAGGGCCATAGAAGACAGGCAACATGCTGGAAAGCAGTTTGGAACTATACCTTAAAAGGCACCAAACAGCACATATCTTTTGACCACATGGTACTACTATGTTCTAAAGAGGGGAAGAAAACCTGAAAGAAAGGACTCTTATATGTGGAAATTTTTATAGAAACATTTTTTGTCATGGCAAAAAAATCGAAAAGAAGTGGAAAGCCATAAATTCAGATGTGGCTAAACAAATTATGGCATATGATGTAGTGGAATATTATATTGCAATAAGAAATTACATATATGACAGATTTAGAGAAACTAGAAACATCTGAATGAATTGAAAATAAAATAAATAGAATTGGGAGAACAATTTAGACAATGTTCATAATAATGTAAAGAAAATAATTTTGAATTATGTCAATCCTTTGATCAATGCAATAACCAATTATGACTTCAAAAGACTGATTAGGTAATCTCATTTCTCAACTGAGATGTTATGGACTTCATGTGCAGAATAAGACACACATTTCAGAATATTTATGTAAACTGTTTTTTCAAAGGAAGGCTTCTGCTTTGGTGGGGAGAGATAATTGATGGATAATAATAATGATGCAAAAAAAGAAAAGAAATATTTGTAAATATATAAAAGATAAGATGGAAGTTTAGAATGGGATAGAAATGGAGATGCTTTGCTGTTGCTATCATATTTAATATATACTTAAAAGCTATGCATAACAGAAGTTTACAGTTTCATATACAATCCTATTCTGTTCTTTGTATGTTGCAGTGTTTGTGCTTGTCAAGTCAAATTCGTAAGCATTTATGAAGTGTCCACCATATCCCAGGCACTGTACCAAGTACTGGGGATACAAAGAAAAATGAAAAAGTCCTCCTTTCAAAGAGCTCACAGGCTAATAGAGGAGACAACATGCAAATAACTATGTACTAACAATAAATATAAAAGATGAATTGGTGATAATCAATAGAGGGAGGACTCTAGCATTAAAGAAGACTAGGAAAGATTTTTATTTTGTTTTGTTTTATTTTTGTAGAAAGTAAGACTTTAGGTAGGACTTGAAAATCCCAAAGTCAGGGAAAACAGACAAAAGAGCAAAGGAGAAGAGAAGAGAAAATTCTAGGTTTATAGTATATCCAGGGAAAATGAACAGAGCAGAGAGATAGACTTTATTGATGGAGAAACAGGAAGAAGGCCAATGCATTAGATCTTAGAGCATGAGTGTGGGTAAAGTAGAGGAAGACTGTGAAGGTAAGAGGAGATTAAGAAGATACTTGTTAAATTCATAAAAAAGTAAATATTTAATATATAACATGATATATTAAATAATGTAATATTCTAATATTGCCAAACCAGAAGAAGAAAAAAGACGAGTTCAAGAAAGATTACAAACTTGGCACAGAAGTATAATTAAATAGTGGTGAGCATTTGTTGAAACATTTTTGTCATCAAAAGCAGAACAACTGATAAAATCCTTGATTTGCCTCATTTATATTTTGTTATCCAAAAATCAGGAGAAATGGAACAAGGAGAAATGCTGTTTTGTATCTGATTCTGACCAATATACAAAGTTGTTGAAATATAAAATGGCATAAACTTAGGAAGGAATTGATCATTCTATCTTAAGGCAATCAAATGGCACAGTGAACAGAGAACTGGCCCTGGAATCAAAAAGTCCTAGGTTCACATCTGACCTCAAACTCTTACTAGCCTTGTGACCTTTATCAAGCCACATAATTTCTGTTTGCCCCATTTTCTTCTAAGATAAAATGGGGGTGATAATAGCACCTGTGTCATAGGGTAGTCGTGAGATGATATTTGTAAAGCACTTAGCATAGTGCCTAACACATTTTAGTCACCCAAAAAGGATGAGAAACTCTCCAAAGTGAAATTCCATAGTAACCAAAGGCAATATCTATGCTGAAGACAAGGGGAACTAACTAAATAAAGAGATTTTGGAAAGGTTCCAACAACAAACTTATATTTTGAAAAGATGAAAGCTAAGGGAGGTGAAAGAGAATGAATATATAAGCATTGCAAGTTCTATAAGAATAGTGTCAGAAGTATGAAAGCTGAAATGAAACTGAGGCTGGAATGAATAATAGGAAAACATTAAAGGGCTTTTTTAGCTGTTAAGTATGAGGAAAAGATAAAAAAAGGGGGGGCAAGACCACTGCTAGGAGTGGCTCAAACAAAGATAGGAAAAGACTTAAATGTCCAGGGTTGGTTTCTATTTTTCTTAATCAATAAAGGGAGCAGCGTGGCTTCTTAGTAGGGAGCTAATTTTGAAATTAGGAAACCTGAATTCAAGTCCCACCTTTGACACAAATTGACTCTGGTCAAATCACATAATCTCCTGTTGGCCTAAACATCTCTCTAAAGACTATAATTTTCAGAGAAGGAATCAAACTACTTTGGTAAAAGTACTTAGAACTCCTCCTACCATGTGTATGTTCATTTTTATGTGTTTTAAAGTGTTATTGTTAAATTAAGAATGTTCTCTGAACTGGGAAGGATGGAACAAAAACAGGAGGAAGTTGAAATTGAAGATAAATGAAGAAATGTTAGAACACTCTTTGGTTCTTAATGAGGTCAAGTCAGGAGGACTAGTTAAGTTATGTCCCAGGGTTCTGGAAGATGGAAGAGCTGAAATGTCCTAGTTTCTCTTTGAAAATTTATGCAGTACAAAGTGCTGCATAAATGATTGAATATTTTTAAAAATGTAGTGGAATCTGAAAAATACAAAGTGAGGATCAAATGGATGCAAAACTTCTTTGATTATCAAACACAAATAGTGGGAATTAATAAGTCAATATCAACTTAGAAAACCTCTATAGAAATCTTCTTTGGCTGTTCTCTTCATAATTGGTACCAGTGACTTGATGATGTCATAATTGTCAAATTTGGAAATGACATTATCCTGAGAGATACAGCTAACATTTTGGAACACAGTCATGACTTTTAAAAGATCCTGATGGGCTAGCATAATGACTGAATCTCTCATTTGTCGAATACATTCTTTATGGCTTGACCAAAAATAATGGCTTTCTTTCCCTTGGATATAACACAATCCTTTGCTTATGTTTTCTTTATACACTCACGTATTTTTTTTCTGCTATAGCTGTCTGTTTTTGTCTTATCTTACTATACAATGGTGAGCTTCATGAGAATGGGGATCACACCATACTTAGAATTTCTATTACCCTTACCTCTTAACATACTATGTAATACAGGGTCTTGCATTGCAACATTGGCCTAGGCTAAGCAGTCAGTTACCCTGGATGGAATCTTGCCTATGGCATGCACCATGGGGCAGGTGCCAACTGGCAGTAGGCTGAGACTATAAAAGCCCTTGCAAACCCAAGAGTGGGTTCTGTTTCCCCTTGACTTCACCCTGATCGCCTACTTATCCCTAACCTTCCCCCTTGGGCCCCGGGTGGTGAAGGGTGGTTAAGGGTGGTGAAGGGTGGTGGAATTGTGGGTAGAAAAATAGGATAGCCTAGATCTTAGGACCTTCTTCAAGAGCAACCCAACTACATCTATTTCCTTTCCAACTGATTAGCTACAGGATCAAATTAATTACTAACCAGAGACCTTTTAGCTCTGGCCAGAGGGCAGTGAGCCCTCAGCCTGCCAAGACCTACTTAGGACCTTAGCCAGCACCAGTAAACTGACTATAGCAACAGCTTAGTAACACCTAAGCCCTCTTACCTTGGCTATTCCTTCCCCAGTTTCAGTAAATCCCTTAGCCTTTAATCAGAGAATCTTGTGATTATTCCTATACCATCAAGGCTAAAGAGATTAGGGAAGAGAAGAGAATACTGAGCAGTTTGTGATTCAGTTTGAGGTTCAACCAAACCTCCATTGCTGGGACAGGAATTTCAGGCCCGACTTCCCGCTAGTCTGCCATTCAACCAATAAGAGGCAGTTACCTCAGCAGGGAGAAGCTGCCCACCAGACATCTTAAAGGAGCCTAACAGCTAGTAGTGAAGATTCACTGGGCACTTAGCCTACAGGGTTTGAATTTATACTTAATCAAGTTCATACCCAAGCTGAGGCTGTTCAACCTTGATAATGTCCAACCCTTGATCTCCTGCTAGACCAGTTACTGGCTCCAAGGGCCCCTAATAGTGACTTTACTACCTGCATAACAACTACTAGTTCTTAGATCAACCCATGACTCTGCTAGAGGCAATGATACTATAGAATGGTGTGAGAAGGGAATTTGTATTCTGATTTGATTAATCAGAGATTTAGACTTCCCTTCCATTTATTTTGAATTTGTGTCAGTCAGCAACCAGGGAATTGTTCCCACAGGCATCACCCGCCCCCCCCCCCCGGGTGGTACCAGGCTAAATGAGGAATTGTGATTGGTTCCTGGGGAGTGATATAAGAGAGTTAGTGAGTGTAGTAAAGATTTATAAGATGAAACCCAGCAGAAAGCTTATTGGGGGGAAGGGGAGATTATTTTCTGAGGCTGAGATTCAGAGACAGACACTGAGTTGTTAGGCTCTGGATTATTAGGCTAGGAAATTGTTCACCTCCTTTCTAAATTTCTCTCTTATTTTCTTTTTCTTTCTAATAAATCTAAATTAACAGTTTTGTGTCTTAAGGGTTAATTACAATTTTGGTGACCTCCCATTCTAATCATTACAATGGGAATGAACACTACTGGAGCCACTACACACAGGTAGAGAGTAGTAAACCTACAAACTTTCATGTGACAACAGAGCCCTGGGGCTACAGGGAAGCAGAGAGAGGGGACTGGAAAACACAGTGATCTACTTACTCCTCCATGGCAAAAAAGCCCTGGAATACAGGCAAATAAAAAGGGGAAAGGGGAACTATAGTGAAGTAACCTGGTAGAGTGCTTAGAGTGGCAGAGTCCAAGGTGGGGAGCCGCCCAGGCCAGGACATTTGGCAAGGGCAGGAAAGTAGCAGGATGTGGACCAGACTAGCCAACAATAAGGGAACTGGTAGTCCAGGACACTGAATACAGATGGATAAAACAGCTTCAGACCTCCTCAGAGCAAGCCAGTAGAGTCACCTCCTTGATAGACACACAATGATGAAGGGTGACAGCCAGTTCAAGTACCCAAGTACCAGAGAAGAGTATTCTGTAAGCTTAGGGCAGTGTACTTTCTGCCAGAAACAGAACATCAAAAGGTATATAAGGTAATAGAAGATGAAAAATAACTAGAAAAATGAACAAAAGTAAAAAATAAGCACTGACCTTAAAAGTTACTTCAGTGACAGAGAAGAACAAATTATAAACTCAGAAGAGGCCAACAATGATAAAAAAGGAAATATGTGAAGCCACAAAAGAAAGTGTGAAAGGATGTCAGCCCTCAAAAGAATACTGGAAGAATCTGAAAAGAAGTTAAAAACCCAAATAATAAAAGAATTGAGAGAAAAATTCAATAGCTGGGAAAAAATTCACTGACGAAAGCAATTCCCTAAAGAATAGAATTGAGCAAATGAAAATGGAGGCAAAAAAAAACAACAAAAAAATTGAAGAAAACAACTTTATAAAGAGTAGGATTAACCAAATGGAAAAGGAAACAAAAAAAAACAACTCAAGGAACTAAATAACTTCTTAAAATTATAATTGGACAAATAGAAGTTAATGAAATGATAATGTAACATGAACCAATAAAACAAACACAAAAAAAGTGAAAAAATAGAAGAAAATCTAAAATGCCTCACTGGAAAAATAACTGACCTAGAAAATAGATCCAGAAGAGATTGTCTAAGAAAACCGGAAAGCATGATCAAAAAAAGAGCCAGGACACAATATTACAAAATATCTTTAAAGAAAACTGCCCTAATATCCTCAAAAAAGGGGAGGAAAAATAAATAGAACCCACCAATGACCTCTGGAAAGAAAGACCCCAAAATACAATACCCTTAGACTATTATAGCCAAATCATAGAACTTCCAGGCCAAGTAAAAAGTACTTGTAAAGTACAAGTAAAAAACCAGAAGAAAACAATTCAAATTTTGAGGAGCCACAGTCAGAATAACACAGGACCTTACGGTCTCTACATTAAAGGACCAGAAGATATAGAATATGATATTCTGAAAGGCAAAGGATCTAGGACTACAACCTAGGATTACATACCCAAAAAAAATTAACACAATCTTCCAAGGGAGAAAATCAACATTTAATGAAATAGAGAAAGTTAAGAGTTCTCTGTCAAAACCCCCCCCCAAAAAACACAGAACTGAAAAGAAAATCTGATGAGAAAATTTGACACTCAAGAGAAGCAAAAAAGGCAACATGAAAACTAAAAGGTTTTTGATAAGGTTGAAATGAGTACATTCATACCTGGGAAGACGATACTGAAATAATGGATACCTAAAATACTTGCAAAAGGCAAGATAGTTAAAATAGGTGATACCTAAAATACCTAAAATACTTAAGAACTTTAGCACTATTAGAGCAATGAAAAGGAGTATACATAGAAAGAAGGAAGGAAGCTAAATAATATGGGCTATATTTTAAAAAGGAGATGGGAAAGAGGAACACATGGGGAGAAGAGAAAAGGAGAGGTCGAAGGGGGTAAACTACGTCTCATTATGAGGCACAAGAGTGTCAAATACAATGGAGGAGAAGATGGAGGGATTGTTATGATTGAATCTTACATCAGAAGTAGCTCAAAGACTTCCAGGTTAAGATGGTGGCTGAGTAGAACCTGGGCCACTTTCTCTCCTTACCAACTGATATAGCATACATGCAAAGGACAAGAAAACAAAATCTAGACGAAAGAAGAGACCCCACAATAGGGTGCAGCATTGAAGGTATGTGGGATTTGGGCACTTCCACACTATAAGGAGGGGGGTGGAAATAGCTCCCATCAAAACGTGAGCGGATCAGTCCTCCCCCACCCCATCCATAGTACCAGAGTCAGAGGCTGCATTCTAGAGTTAGAGTGAGTGGGGAAACAAAATCTATCCCCTAGGCAGCTAGCTGGCACTACGAGGAGCTTACCCCTAAGAGCAGCAAGACCTGAGATCCCAGATGGCTGGAAAACTCAGACCATGGATATGGGAGCGGATCAATGAGGAGACTAAGCTATCACTCTTTGCAGATGATATGATGGTCTACTTAAAAAATCCTAGAGAATCAACTAAAAAGCTAATAGAAATAATCAACAACTTTAGCAAAGTTGCAGGATACAAAATAAATGCACATAAACCATTAGCATTTCTATATATCTCCAACACATCACAGCACCAAGAGGTAGAAAGAGAAACACCATTTAAAATCACCCTAGACAATATAAAATACTTAGTAATCTATCTACCAAAACAAACACAGGATTTATACGAACACAACTACAAAACTTTCCAAACAATTAAAATTAGATCTAAGCAATTGGAAAAACATTGATTGCTCATGGGTAGGATAAACTAACATAATAAAAATGATGATTCTACCCAAATTAATTTACCTATTTAGCGCCATACCTATCAAACTACCAAAAATGTTTTTACTGAATTAGGAAAAACTATAACAAAATTCATTTGGAAGAACAAAAGATCAAGAATATCAAGGGAAGTAATGAAAAATATTGGGAAGGAAGGTGGCCTAGCAGTACCAGATATTAAACTATACTATAAAGCCACAGTCATCAAAATTATATAATAACTGGCTAAGAGACAGAAGAGAAGATCAGTGTAATAGACTTGGGGTAAGTGACATCAGCAAAACTGTCCCAAAGAGCCCAACTTTTGGGACAAAAACCCACTATTTGACAAAAACTGTTGTGAAAATTGGAAAACAATATGGGAGAGATTAGGTTTAGATCAACGTCTCACACCATACACAAAGATAAACTCAGAATGGATGAATGACTTGAATATAAAGAAGGAAATTATAAGAAAATTAGGTGAACATAGAATGGTATACCTGTCAAATCTATAGGAAAGGGAAGATTTTAAAACCAAGGAAGAGGGGCAGCTGGGTAGCTCAGTGGATTGAGAGCCAGGCCTAGAGATGGGAGGTCCTAGGTTCAAATCCACCTCAGACACTTCCCAGCTGTGTTCCCCTGGGCAAGTCACTTGACCCCCATTGCCTACCCTTACCACTCTTCCACCTATAAGTCAATACAAAGAAGTTAAGGGTTTAAAATTAAAAAAAAATAATAATTAAAAAAATTTAAAAAAAAATAAAACCAAGGAAGAGTTAGAAAAAATTACAAAATGTAAAATAAATAATTTTGATTATATTAAATTAAAAATTTTTTGTACAAACAAAAACAATGCAACCAAAATCAGAAGAGAAACAACAAACTGGGAAAGAGTCTTTATAACAAAATACTCTGACAGAGGTCTAATTACTCAAATTACAAGGAGCTAAATCAATTGTATAAAAAACCAAGCCATTCCCCAACTGATAAATATGTAAGGGACATGAATAGGCTATTTTCAGATAAAGAAATCAAAAGTATCAATAAGCATATGAGAAAGTGTTCTAAATCTCTAATAATTAGAGGAATGCAAATGAAAACAACTCTGAGGTACCACCTCATACCTAGCAAATTGGCTAAAATGATAGCAGAGGAGAGTAAGGAATTTTGGAGGGGATGTGGCAAAATTTCAACATTAATGCATTGCTGATGGAGTTGTGAACTGATCCAACCATTCTGGATGGCAATTTGGAACTATGCCCAAAGAGTGATAAAAGAATACCTGCCCTTTGATCCAGCCATACCATTGCTGGGTTTGTACCTCAAAGAGACCATAGATAAACAGACTTGTACAAAGATATTTATAGCCGCGCTTTTTGTAGTGGCAAAAAACTGGAAAATGAGGGAATGTCCTTCAATTGGGGAATAGCTGAACAAATTCTGGTATATGCTGGTGATGGAATACTATTGTGCTCAAAGGGATAATAAACTAGAGGAATTCCATGTGAACTGGAAAGACCTCCAGGAATTGATGCAGAGTGAAAGGAGCAGAGCCAGAAGAACATTGTACACAGAGACTGATACACTGCGGTAAAATCGAATGTAATGGACTTCTGTACTGTCAGCAGTGTAATGACCCAGGACAATTCTGAGAGATTTATGGAAAAGAAATCTACCCACATTCAGACAAAGAATTGTGGGAGTAGAAACACAGAAGAAAAACAGCTGCTTAAACACATGGGTTGATGTGGACATGGTTGGGGATATAGACACTAAATGACCACACCAATGCAACTATCAAAAATATGTAAATAAGTCTTGACTGATCACACCTGTTAAAACCAGTGGAAATGCACATTGGATACGGGGATGGCTAAAGGGGGGTGAAGGGAAAAGTAAAAACATGAATTATGTAAAAAAAATTAAAATTTTTAAAAAAAGAACTAGTTTAAAGTAGGAATAATACTCACACTCAGTCAACTATAGAAGCCTACCTTATCCTACAGGAAAGCAGGATGGTAGGGAGAATAAGGGAGGGGGTAGACAAAAAGGAGGATGAATTGGGAGAAGTGGTTGTTGAAAACAAAATATTTGTGAACTGGGAAAGGCTAAAAGGAGAGAGAGGGGGGGAATAAATAGGGGTAAATGAGATAGAAACACAAAATTATTAATCATAACTGTGAATATGAATTCACAATGTATTCACCCATAAAATGGAAAAGCATATCAGAGTGGATTAAAAACCAGAATCCCACAATATGTTGAACTACAAGAAATGTATTTAAAATTGAGAGAAACAGAGAAAAAGTAAGAGACTGGAGCAGAATTGACTACATTTCATGTAAAGTAAAAAAAAAAAAGCAGGGGTAGTAATAATGATTTCAGACAAAGCAGAAGTATAAATCGATCTAATCAAAGAGATAAGGAAGAAAATTACATCATGATAAAAAGCATCATAGACAATGAAACAATATGAATGTATCAAAATTCATTGCATCTAAATACCCAAAGGAAAAATTACATGAGTTATAGAAGGAAATAGATAGCAAAACATTACTAATGGAGGATCCCAACCTTTCTCTGTCAGAAGTGGATAAATCCAACCAAAAATAAATAAGAAAGAAGTGAAGGAGGTAAATAGAACTTTAGAAAAATTGGATATGACAGAGAAAAATGAATTGTAATAGAAAGCAATGCACCTTTTTCTCAGTAGTGCATGGCACCTTTACAAAAATCAACCACATAATTGTGCATAAAAACCTCACATCCAAATACAGAAAGACAGAAATATTAAATGCATACTTTCCTGATTACAATGCAACAAAAATGACTTGATAAAGGGCAGCAGAAAGAAAGACTAAAAATTATTTGGAAACCAAAAAATCTTATCCTAAAGAATGAAAGAATCAGAGAACAAATTACAAAAAAAAAAAAACAATCAAAAATTTCATTAAAGAAAATTCACAGGATGCAGTCAAATTTGTATTTAGAGGGGAATTATCAATGAATTGACATACAACTAAAAAGTAAACTAAAAAAAACAAGTGAAAAATTTCCAATTTTGGACTAAATTAGAAATCCTGAAAATCAAGACAAAAATGAATAAACCTGAAAATAAGAAAACCATTGAACTAATAACTAAGACAAGGAGATGGTTTTATAAAAACATTAGCTAAACCATTGGTTAACTTTATTAAAAATAAAGAAAAGAAAATCACATTTTTAGTATCAAAATTGAAAAAGGTGAAATTACAACCAGTGAAGGAGAAATTAAAGCAATTATTTGAAGTTACTTTTCCCAACTGTATATCAATAGATTTCTGACAATCTAAGTAAAATAGATGAATAATTATAAAAATATTAACTACCTAGATTAACAAAAGAGAAAAGAGAATACTTAAACAACATCATCACAGAAAAAAGAAATTTAACAAACCATCAAAAACTCCCTAAGAAGGCCCCAGGGTCAGATGGATTCACAAGGGAATTTTACCAAACATTCAAAGAACTAACTCCAATACTATATACACTATTTAGTAAAGTGGGGGAAGAAAGAATTCATCTAAATCCTTTTTATGAAACAAATATGGTATTGATACCTAAACCAGGTAGAGATAAAAGAGAGAAAAAACTATAAACCAATTTTCCTGAAGAATATTTATGCAAACATTAATTTTTTATTAATTTATTTTTAATTATTATATATTATATAATTTATTATATAATATATTGTTACTTTTTAATAAGCAATATATGATATATTAATATTGATTTTTCTTAATTAATAATTAAATAAAATACAAAAATTATGAGATTTTGTCACAAGAATAATATACTATTATCAGGTGATTTTACATCAGGAATTCAGGGATGGTTCAGTATTAGGAAAACCATGTGCATAATTGGCAATATCAATGACAAAACTAATAGAAATCACATTATTATTTCAATAGATACAGAAAAAGCATTTGACAAAATACCACACTTATTCCTTATAAAAACATGAGAAAACATTGGAATAAAGAGATTCTTCCTTAAATTGACAAATGATATTTATCCAAAACCATCAGCAAGCATTATCTATAATAGCAACAAATTAAGACCTTTCCCAATAAGATCAGAGTTTCCACTATTATTTAATATTATACTAGAAATGTTAATATAGCAATAAATAGTTACTATAGTAAGAGCAGGAAAAAAATGAAGCAATTAGATTAGGCAATGAAGAAACAAAATTATCAATCTTTGCAGATGATATGATGTTACGCCTAGAAAACCCTAGAGAATCAACCAAAAATCCAATAGAAATAATTAACTTCAGCAAAGTCGCAGGATACAAAATTAAGCCCACATAAACCATCAGCATCTCTATTTACCCATAACAAAGTCCATCAGCAAGAGATAGAAAGGAAATTCCATTCAATAACTCTAGACCAGTGGTTCCCAAACTTTTTTGGCCTACTGCCCCCTTTCCAGAAAAAAATATTACCTAGCCCCCTGGAAAATAATTTTTTTTTAATTTTAATAACAATTAATAGGAAAGATAAATGTACCTGTGGCCATCACCGCTTTCTGGATCACTGCAGCACCCACCAGGAGGCGGTAGTGCCCACTTTGGGAATCACTGCTCTAGACAATATAAAATACCTGGAGATATACCTACTAAAACAAGTCCAAGTACAATATAAACACAATTATAAAACACTTCACAAAAATAAATTCATGCCTACACAAATGGAAAAACAGTAATTGCTCATGTATAGGCTGAGCCAATATAGTGAATATGGCAATCCCAAATAAATTTACCTGTTGAGTTCCATACAAATCAAACTACCCAAAAATTATTTCACAGAACTGTAAAAAAACAACAACAACAACAACAACAACAACAACAAAGGTCATCTGGATGAACACAAGGCCAAGAATATAAGGAAGTTAATGAAAAAATGAAGGAAGGAAACCTGACTGTTCCAGATATCAAACTATGCTCTAAAGTGATAATTATCAAAAACAATCTATTACTGGCTGAGAAATACAGTTTTGAATCAGTAGAATAGGTTAGGTAATTAACACATGGCCGTTAATGTCCATAGTAAATTAGTATTCAATAAGCCCAAAGACCCAAGCTTTCTGGGAGAAAGAACTCATTATTCGCCTAGGGAAAACTGAAAAACAGTATGGAAAAGATTAGGCATGGACCAACAACTTATGCCATAAACCAAGAAAAATTCAAAATGGATATTTGATCTAGAAATAAATGGTGACACCATAAACAAATTAGAGAAATATGGAAAGTTTTACCTGTCAGACTTGTGGATAAGGGAAGAATTTATGACCAAACAAGACATAAAGAATGTTACAAAAAAATGAAATAGGTAATTTTGATTACATTAAATTAAAAAGGTTTTACACAAAATCAATGCAACCAAAAGTAAAAGGAAAACAACAAATTGGAGGAGGGTTGGAATTTATAGCAATTATCTCTGAGAAAAGCCTCATTTCTCAAATATAAGAGAACTGAATCAAATTTATAAAAAACACAAAAATACCCTATAGAGAAATGGCTAAAGGGTAGGAACAGGCAGTTCTCAGAGGAAGAGATTAAAACTATGCATAGTCACAATGTTCCAAATCACTTTTGATTACAGAAATACATATTAAAACAATTTTGAGTTACCACCTCACACCTACTGAATTGGCTAACATGAACCAAAGGAAAATCATAAATGTTGGAGTGGATGTGGGAAATTTGGGGCACTAATACACTGTTGGTGGAACTGTGAACTGACAGAACCATTCTGGAGAGCAATATGAAACCAGGCTAAAAGGGTCACAAAACTTCCTATGCCCTGTGATACAGAAATACCACTACTGAATCTGTCTCTCAAAAAGATTATAGATAAGGAAAAAGGACCTACCTGTACCTAAAGGACTGCTCTTTTTGTAGTGGCAAAGAAAACTGAGGTGTTATCCATCACCTGGGGATTGGATGAACAATTTGAGGTACATGGTTGTAATGGAATACTATTGCACCATAAGGTACAATGAACAGGATGAGTTCAGAAAAACCTGGAAAGGTTTATATAAACTGTTGCAAAATGAAGTGAGTAGAATCAGGAGAACAATGTATACAGTAACAGAAATATTATACAATGATCAACTGAAGAACTAAACCATTATCAGCAAAGCAAGTCTCCAAGATAACCACAAGGGTTTTCATGAAGAAAATGCCATCTACAGACAAAGAAGGAACTATTGAAATCTGAGTGCAGATCAAAGCATTCCATCTTTCATGTTATATTCTTCAGGAGATTTTTATTGTATCTGTGATGTGTCTTCTATCATGCCATAAGCAATAAATCTATAAATAAAATGTATTTATAGAAAAATAACTCAGAATTTTCAGGAACTTTAAGGGTAGGAATTTCTGCAAAGTCAGGGGTAGCCAAGAAAGATCTAGGTCATCCTACATATAAGGTTGTAGTCCACAGAAAATTTATCTCACATTAAGGTCTTTTTTGTGAACCCTGGGACCTGATTTATTTCTGTTCTACCTGTTTCTCTATTTTTTTTTATTCTGTACATAGCCTCTACTACTAACCCATCTTTTTGATCTCCTTTTGTGACGCCTCTTTGATATGCTTCCACAATCAATCCTGTTGTAAGCCTTTTCCTGGGACCAAGACATTATTGCTTTATTCTTGCCAGAAATCCAACTAGTTCTGATCTTGGTCTCTCTCCCTGCCTCTCATGTAAAGAGCTCTCCTTCAACTATCACATTAGTATTTGTATCCTATTTGAACCTGTGTTGATCCAACTTCTCACTCAAAAGGTGGCAGCAGCAGTTCAACTCTATCAGATATGGCTAATGGACAGACCAAAGGAAATGGGAGAGGGGCAATTTTATAAGTTTTGCAAGTATAGAGATAACCTGATTGTATGACAGAGAAGTCAAAAATAATACTCCCAAGCTAGAATGGTACTAAAATTGTTTTAAATTTCTGGGAAGAAAAATTAAATCCCTTTATACAAAAGGCTGGACTAAGTAATCTCCTAGACTCAACTTCTGGATTCTGAAATTCTAAGTCCTAGTAGGATAGTTGATATAGAGTGCTATAAAACTAACTACTCTGTTAGCTGAGACATCCATGCTTCCAAGGCACTCAAAAATCACATTTGGAGGGGGTCTTCAAAACAATCCAGTCCAATCTCTTAATTTTACAGAATTGCAAGTTAAGGTCCATAGAAGGTAACTTATCCATTTGTTAAATACTTAATCTCTTCCTTATACAAAAGCTATGATTTTCTATGCTATTCAGTGACTTGTGATTCTGTAGGTGGCAAATAGATTCCTAATTTAATAAAGAGAGTCAACAAGAGAATAGAATTAACATTGTGTTTATAGAAAGTTTTGATGAAAGGCATTTGCTCTTTGAATGTTTGTCATTTAATACCTTTAGTAATATCTCAACAAAATTGTTTTAATAAAGAAAATTAATAACATTTATACCTCAGAATTTTAAAAAATATATTTTACCTTCCAAAACTATACCCAATATCATCAAAATAGTTTAAAGTAACTTAAAGGCCAGCATGTTCTTTTTTATTTCTTCAAAATACCCCAAATGAAGTTCACCATTCAAATACTAGAAACTTTCATTATAAACTAAATAGCAGAGGGTTTCAGAATTTCTGTCTCACTATTTGGCAAACTTTCACCATGAGAAGGAAAGTACTAAATAATCTGCTTGCCTTCTTTAGATCTAAACAGATCTGAATATGACCCATACCTCCAATGATCCCTTTTTCTTTGATCAGCTCTGTTGTAACACTGGATGGATTAGATGTCATCACCTTAGATGTATTAATAGATTCCAACAGGGAGACAAATTCTAGAAAATTGGATTCATTTGGAAGTTGCCCTTCCTTAGCCTCTAGGTCAGATTTAGAAGTTGGCAATGTCTTCTCCTTATCATTTGGGAGTTCTGTGGAACTTTTACTTAAGAGAACATCTGTACCACTATCCACACTAAGGACACGGGCATGTCTTTTTTCATGGGCTGTTTTGCAAGATGATGGATCAAGACTATCCTGCCCTTCCTTATCTACTTCCATTTTGCAGGTCAGATTAGATGCCACCAGAGGAGTTGTTTCTGAATCACCATTTGCAGTATCATTGCATCCTTTTGCTGCATTGTCAAGCTCTCCAGATTCATAGCCAGAGCATGGATTAGAAGATATGTCCACCATTAATCTCTCGGGAGTCTTTTCTCTTTCACTTATTTCTGAACAAGCATTACCTCCACCATCTTCTGACAATTCAAAGGTGATCACAGGAATTCTGATCTGCTCATTGTTTTGAGGATGTGTTACATCTGCGACAGGTAGATGAGCATCTGGGTTTGCTCCAATTTTTTCTGTGCCAATCACTTTAAGATGTAGGGAACTTTCTAAGTCGGTCATGGAGTTTGGAGTACTGCTCATTGTAATAACTATTTTGATAGGTTCATGCAGACTCAGAGGGTCTCCAGGGAGTGAACTATCAACAAGAGTGATGGCAACCTCACTGTCTGAACAGTCAATCCCCTCATGTAAGGATTGATCTGCCTGACAGGAACTGTTCACTTGTTCTTCTTCTGCCTGTTTGGAGATGACAGTGTTACACTGAGGACAGCTACTGCTCAGGCTATCCTGAGGGGATCTGCTTTGCAATTGTTCTCTTTTGGAACCCTTTGAGTGACTGAAAGGTTCTGTGATTAGCACTGAATTCTCACTTCCCCAAGGCTGGAAAGCAATGCCAGTTCCTAGTACATCACATTGAGACAAAGAGAGATGTGGTAACTTCTTCATCACCTCTTTGCCCACTAAGACATCCTCTGATCTGTGGTGGGAAGGGGGTTGTACCTTGTCTCCTTTACCCCTTATTTCATTATTGATTACTGTTTCCATGGCAACTGGCTTCATTAATTTTGCTGCTGTAGTCATGGTATCTGACATGTTTGCTGGAGAGACAGTTAAATTTTCTGTCTTGATACATGGTGAGGTAGATGACACTGGTACTATAGGTTGATCTTCTGATAGAATGACACCTAGAACAAACAAACAAACACTGTATTACTTTCAATGTCTACTGAAAAAATCACTCACCAGCACCTGAAATACATAGAATCCTAATGCATCAAATGTTAGGGGAAAACCAAAAATTGAACTAGTCATAGAGACAGGTGGAAACTTCAAAAGGATGGGAGAAAGGCCTCCATTAGCAAAGTGCTTTGAAATCACAATCTTTTTATTTCATCTCAAAACCCAGTTTCATGCCTTATGATATTTAGTGGTTTTTGTTTAATGACTTCATCTGAAGGAGAATAATTATGACTTGCACATTTGTATAAATGTTCCATAGAGCATACGAAGTATTTTCACATATGTTCACAAACACATTTCTGTTCATGATAAAAATTCCTAAATTCAAAATCATCCTTTTTACCCCAAAGCCAGTTTTTCATGCTGAATTCTCTATGAACTTACATGGTATTGTCATTCTTCTAATATAGCAAGAGTAAAACCTATATATTTTCACCAATGCTTATCTCTACCTTGAGATCCACTAAGCCTCCTTCATATTTCTCAGATTTGTCCTTTTGCTTATTTTGCAAAGCTCGAATACCAGCCTCGTTTATTGAATAAAATAGCATCTCAGCAACCAATACGGCTTAACTATATGACCAGTCTTGGAGTCAGGAATTCCTGAATTCAAGCCTTGCCTTTCTCATTCTTGCTGTGACTACAGGTAAACCATTTAACCCCTCAGTGACCTAAGTAATTCTTAAAGATTAAGTTATTGATAAGTTGTCAATTTGAATCTGTTGAGAGGATTTCCACACTTGGAACTCCTCACACTGATAAAGTCATAGGCATCATAAAAACAATAATAAAAACTCAAGAAGAAACAGGCTTTAAAACTTCAAAGTTTTCAAATCACTTAAATAAAGTGTGCCATTATATATAGATCATTTACATATATTAGCTTCAAAATAACTCTGGGAAATACAGATAGAAGTACTTACAGATATTACTATTCCTCTTTTAGAGAAGAAGAAACCAAGGTACAGAGATTTAATTCTCTTGCCCATGATCTTTTAGCTAGTGGCAGATATTGGATCTAAATCCAGATTTCCTAGCTCCCTGTTCAGCATTTTCTGCACTGTGCTATGTTTTATCGATTAGCTGTTCATTATTAATTTAGCTATTAGAGTCAAGGTTCTATAATAGCTTCTGAATATCAATACTATCAGCTAATATTTCAAATGAAATTCACCTAACTAGACTCATTATCTTTAGGCTGTTCCTCTTGGAATTTATCCTATACACTGATTCCAGATTTATAAAGTAATCTTAAGACACTACTATCATCATCAACATCTCCTGCACAAAACCCTTCATTATCTCCCTAATGACTCTAAGGTAAGGTCTAAACTCCTTAGCTTAGCCTTCAAAGTCCTCCATAGTTTTCCTTTATCTTTTCATACTAACTCTCATTATTCCTTTAAAATCTGCTCCACTATAGTTGAATTGCTCTTCTAATAATCTTTCCCCTTCCTCAACTGTATTGTTCTTTCTGCACCTTTGAGCATGTTGTTTCTTTTATATGGAGCTTATTTTCTTCATCTCTTCTCTCTCACCTGCTAGTATCTAACCCACATTAGGGCCAAGCTGAAACACCATTTACATCATTGTCTCTGTCTCTTTCTCTCTGTGTCTGTGTCTGTTTGTATGTCTCTCTGTCTCTCATAAAATCCTAAATCATTTATTAATTGTAGAATATCACTTGGTATTTATGTAATACTGGATATTATTATAGCTACTTTTCACAGGTGTGTGTTTCTATCTCTAGCTAGATTATAATTCATCAACAAGCATTTATTAAGAATTTACAATCTGTCAGGTGCTGTTCTTAAGTTCCAAGCACACAAAGATAAGGAAATTCCTTTATTCTTACTTCATTTTAAATAACTAGGATACAAGGACTGTGTTTTAATTTATTTTGTCAGTTACTGCTGCCTATCTCAGATCCTACAGCCTAGGTGTGAGATAAGAAAACATCTTAGAAATAAATTCTGAAAAAAAAGAAATACATTCTGAGCAAGAAATGGGATTTTTGTTGTTTTGCCTTATTTTGTATCTCAAATGCTTAGCACAAGTAGTTGCTTAATCATCATCATCATCATCATAAAACATTTTTATAGTACTTACAATGTCCCAGATACTGTGCTAAGTGCTTTATAAATATTATCTCATTTAATCCTTGTGAGTGCTAGGTGCTATTATTATCCCCATTTTATTAATAAGGAACCTGAGGCAAACAAAAATTAAGTGACTTATCAAGGGTCACATAGCTAGTAAATGTCTGAAGCCATATTTGAGCTCAGTTCTTCCTGATACCAAGTCTATGTTCTTTCCAATGTAGCTAGCTGTCCCCAAATCAATTATTATTAATTTTCTCTTATTCATTATCAATAATTAATATAATATAATATGTTATTCACTTATTAGATTGCTTTGTTGAGACAAGCACATTTTGTGTCTTTTGAATGTTTTTTTCATGAAATTTAAACCACAGAACCCCAGCATGTGTGCATATGTGTGTGCGTATGTGTGTGTGTTTTCTGGGAGAGTGTCTGTAGAAATTATGTTAGTCCTTTACCTCATGATGTTTTGTCAAACAGCTAAGATTTGTCCTATAATTATATTTTGTCTCAAAATTTTGTTTACCTCAATAAGTCAATCCTATAAGTAGACTACATGATCATTATGAGAAGCCAGTACCACTATAGATGCTAGAGCTACTTCTGATCCAGTTTCAACCTAGTTTCTCTTCTCTATACACTAATAATGGTCATATGCAACTAGTCTAAACAGTTTCCAGTGACAGTGAAACTGTGCCATTATCTTTAAGGACTACCTTCAATCATTGCCCTATACCACAACTGAAGTCAGCCAATTCCATTCAACAGACACTTATTAAGTACCTACTACCTGCAGAGCATTGTTATAGGTACTGCTGCAGGCAAGAGATAGATCTTAAATAGAGCACCATTACTGGCATTATGAATGTTTCAATCAAGAAGTTGGCTAAGAAACACAAACTGACAACTGTAAAGCAAATTATTTCATGAAAAGTGCATTATCATCACTTCAGAGGACTTTATAGTGAAACAGAGCACCTGTGTCTCAGGAGACAGGTGCTGGACAATAGATGCAGAATAATACTATTGATTTGTCCTTTTTTGTTATAAAAGATTGTTCTAAATGGTGGGAATGTAGTCCTTGGGAAGTGGTGGTGATATAAAAAAGTGGCATTAATAAAAGATTTTTTTCAAGAGAAAACTGAATTAACACTTTTTTTCTGTACCTTTATATGTAAGATTCAGGCTTAACCTAGGCAATAGCATTTGAGAGGTGCTTTAAAGAGCATATCTATTAAAGAAATGGACAAAAATGCCGTAAGTACAGAGGGGCAGGGTGGACATTTTGAGCATGAGGAGCATAATGAATAAAGGCATAGAGATGGGAAAGTTCAGTTTGTTCATAAGATAGTCACACACAGACATCTTTACCCCGACTGGCAAAAACTTCATGTAGTCCTCTATGCTTAAACAGGCTACAGACACACTTTGCTTTACTCCCTTGCCAGAGCAGTCTTACTCACAGAGGCACACTCTTCTTTCGATTCTTTCTGCAAAATTTCTCAGCCCTGGAACCATAATGAAATCATTACTGCCGTTGCTCCTGGAAAGAGTGTGTTAACCTACTCTTGTGGTTTTATTTACCAAATCTGTAACTTTCCAAACCAAAGTGTTTCTCCCTGGCCATCACTTTCCAACATGTGTTGTTTCCAGTGGCTGGACTACGTCTCTTAAAGACAGAAACAGCTTTGCCTTTACATTTGCATCCCTAGTACTCTGCACATAATAAACACTTCTTAAGTGCTCATTTGTGCTACTTATTATTAATTGTCATTATATTATTATATATTTATTATAATTCTTTGGGGGAGGAGGAAGTAAGGTGAAGGAGAAAGCCCTAGCAGCTGAGGGAATGAAGAAAGCCTTCCTGAAGAAATTAGAGCTTGCTTGAGCTGAGTAATGGATAGAGGGATTTTAAAAGGCAGAAGTAAGGAGGGAGCACATTCAAGAGGCCAGGAGGTGGAATGTCGAGTAGAAAGAAGAGTAGGAAGGTCAGTTTGGCCAAACGTTGCCAAATGACTCTTAATATATACATATAGTATTCAAAATATTTATTATATATTTATATGTGAATATATTATCGTATATTTAGTATATAATATACATACATACGTATTTACACACACAAATATAAAATTGGGCCCTAGCCCACCAGCAGTTGTGACTAGAAAGGGTCTGGTTCAGCCCAAGAGGAAATTCACCTCTTCTGCAGAGATGCTGTTCTCTAGGGGGAAGCAAATCTGGAAAAGCAATGCAGTGACTCAGGAGATTCCAGAAATAGAACACAGCATGTCCAAGAGGATAAATCCTTTCCCCTCCTTGAATTCTGCTTCTCTTATCCCAAGCTCCCACCTGCACTGTGGCTTCTAGTGTTTGTCACCTGAACAACTAAAACTCCCTTCTCTTCATATAATCACAATCCTTCCCTTTCTTAAAATTTTGCTTTAGTTATGCATCCCCTGTAAATGTTTTCGATACATTACCCAGTTAGATGTGATCTCTCTTGCCTTCTAAATCATAAAACATGCCATTATTACTGTATATAAGGCTCTTTTTTTTTTGGTCATTACCTAATTCTTTACATTTAACTTATTTTCCCAAAGAGACTTCACGCCTTTTTCTTTCCCAGCAGCTAGCATGGTGCCTTGGATCAATCAATAAATAAGAATTTATTTTTGCCAGGCTTACATACCATTATTAATATTTATCAGGCAAGATTCTAGCCCAGGCGATAAAAAGACAAAAAGTAAACATTCCTTGACCTTATGAAACTTACTTTCTATCAGAGAGATGATGGTTACATGAATGTAAAATACAAACAAAATAATTACAAAGTAATTTGGGGAAAGCGGAAGGCATTGGCAGCTGAAGAATCAGGATAGGCTTCACATATGTGTCTTTGAGCAATTATGAGGGGTATAAGGTATCTTAAGAAGGCTAAAAACAGAACATTATAAGTGGCAGGAGATAGATAAATGTTTGCCTATTGATTTGTCTTTAGTTATATGTTATTTAGTGACACCTCTTGGATTACCAGTTTATTCAAATGTTTGGTTCAAGGGATCTTAGTGATTTTACAACTACTCCACTTATTTTTAAAGATAAGAAAACTGGAGCCACAGTAGGTTATGTGACTTGTCTAAGTATGTAATTGAATCAGGATTTGAACTCTTGAATACCAACTACAAATCTATTGCACCATACTGAGCCTATTTCACATGTGCATTTCTTGTCCCCCTAATTATAAGTTAGTATATGAACCATTTTTTATATTTCTTTGTCATTGTTCCAGGACCTAAGACAAGGTTGAATACTGAGCAGGGACTCATTAAATACTTGTGGAATGACTGCTGAATGTAATGATAGTTCAGCTGACTTTGATAAATATGTTTATACTGATGATTTTTAAACAAAATAATAGTATTTCATCTGCTATTCTTCAGAATTTTAGTTGTCTGTTGGGACAACAGAGTTGACTTTGATGAACTCAATAGCACCACAATGCTAGGTTGCTAATATATAACCCCATGCTAATGTCCTATTTGTATTGATGACATGTGACTATTCCCCCAAGATCAATGTATTAATAGGCCCTGAGAATTTTATTTTTTTTGATACAACTGTACTCAAGGATATGATAAGGAAGATAATGTGTGAATATATTTATAGGCATTTGGGAATAGGATCTTCTACCTTACAAACGAAAAAATTCCTTAGCCGCCTTTGAGAGATTTATTTAAAAAATCACTGTATGCTGATGAGTTTGTTCTGGAAATATAAAAATAAGTATCAGAGAGAAAGAAAAAGAAAAGAAGGATGGGATCTAACTCTAAAGAATTTAATAAGCCAAATAATGGAGTCTTTATTTTATCCTAGAGGTCAGAGAGAGCCACAGAAGCTTCCTGAGCAAGAGAGCGTCTTAGTCTGGACTTTGGGGCAGCTGGATGTGGAGCCAAGGGCCAACCACAGAATCAAAGTGTAATGTAATTGAAAAGTGCTTAACAAAATAAATAAAAATGCAGGTTAGCTCGTGCACACATGCGCACACACACACACACACACACACACACACACACACACACACACAAAGATAAGCAGCAGAATGTGAATTGTTTTGAAACTGCATATATCTGTGGATTGATAATCCCAAAATATTCCGAACTTGGACCAACATTTACTCGAGAAAAGCTACATACAGATAGAGAAAGATGGAAGTGGCCTCAGAAACTTATCTGCATCATGCTGAAAATCTATGCACTTACTCACATATTCATATCAAAAAAAGGATGTTTCATTAAGAAAACCAACATGTCTCCTTACAGTAGAAGGAATTTCTCGTTGTTTAGTATGGAACTATATGAAGATGAACTAAGATACTGCTTGTTTAGTGAAATGAAGGAAGGCAGAACAAATAGTAAGACATAATTATAATAATGTTTGAAGGATAAACTGTTTGGCTATTATAGATAGTTATCTGGGACCACCAAGAGGTTAAATTACTTGTCACAGCTATTATATTTTAGAGGCAGGACTTGAATCCAGATCATTCTGATTTTGAGATCAGCTCTACTCATTATATAATATATCCCTATATATGCATCTAGATACACACACTATATGCTATATATTGCATATACACTATATACTCCTCTATGCTACCTCTCAGGAATTATGTATCTCTGCAAATTATTTTTAAATACAAAATATTTTAAGAGACAAGTAGAAGCAGTAGTATTTTAAAACATTAAAACAAAATAATGCTAAAAAAATTTTAACCAGGATGCTACATAATTTGTCTCACTCATTTTTTAAAGGAGATAGAGAAAAAACTTGACATCAGTGATTTAGTCACCATTGTCACACTGTTTCTGAGACAATAATTTTTACTAGTGAATTTAATGATTTAAACAAATTCAAAACTCGAAAATGACAATTTCTGATAAGAACATTTTAAAATGAATACTTTAATTTTTTAAAAAGAGCTAAAATAATATTGACTATCAATTCCCATCTCTCCTGGTTTTCCTCCTGATATTTAGGACTTCGTACTTTGTCTTTCTCTACAGAGTCATCCCTGTTTTCCAGTCCCCTTTTATGTATTGTTTTCTCCTTTTAGAAGATAAGCTCCTTGAAGGTAGGATCTGTGTTATTTTAACCACTGTATTTGTATACAAAATTTTAGCATAGCTCCTTGTGCATATTAAATGTTTAATTAATGCTTTATTTGTCTATCTACCTATGAAAAATAAAATCACTGTACCTTTTAAATCTTCAACTGTCTCTTGTGCTGGCAATTCCTATACAAAGGAAATTTAAAAAATCAATATGACTTAAATTGAATATATATTTTAGCAGGCATTTACAAGCCACCCAAGCCACTATTTAATGAGATACTCTTTGCAAAGCATTGTAGGAAGCAGAGAGTATAGTCCCTGTCATCAACAAGCTTATGATCCAGTGGGTAAAGCAAGTCTACCAGAGCTATATTCATATATACACAATTAATTATAACTGTACAAAGATAGAGACATGCACAAATTATTTTAAGAAGTGAGAAAGAAAAGGGATAGAACAGAAATATAGTGGAGTGACTTGTAGGAATGAGAACAAGGAGTTATTTTTGAAAGTATGTAAATTGTAAGATTTTGAAGGAAAAAAAGTAATATGGTTTTATGGAAAGATGTACAGGAGGCATTTTAAGTAAAAGAAATTGCATGATTAATGATTCAAAGGTGGGAGAGAGGAGAATGTAAAGGATCATATGTAAGTTTTTTCTTGGCAAAGTGGTCAACATTAAAAAAAGTATAGAAGGAAATATATAGAGGATATCCCAAAAATCTTAGTGCAGCTTTAAACTTCAATAGAGTGAGAATTGGGGGACACTGTTCATTTATAGCAAATCAATTTGTAGAGGGCCTAAAGATGCATGAACAGTAATTTAAATTAATACATAAAGAAACCACTGCAGATTTATTTCCTTTCTTTACAGGGCAAAAAAATAAGTTTTATTAGATAACAACAACAACAACAATAATAATAATATTTGGCTTCTACATATTTTTTAACTCAGCCCCATGATTTTTATGGTGTAGGAAACCCCTAAATGAGGAAATTCCTCCTATCAATGGAGATTTACACTTATTCTGTGACTTGTAGTCAAAGTATCACTTATGGTTTTGAGAGGTTTTCAGTGACTTGCCCAGGGTTACATAGCCATATGTATATTTGTGTCAGAGACAGGACTTTAATGCAGGTCATTTTGGCCCTAAGGGTTTTTACTTTGCCTTTCAGTTCATGTGCTAACCAAATATACTGCTATGAAATTTGTAAAATTCTTCAGAGACATATTTTGAGCCTTACAATACCCTTGGGAGGTAGTTATTACTGGTAATATTCTCCCCATTTTTCCATTGTGAAAACTGGGACTCTAAAAAGTTTAATTTGAGCCCAAGTTCATTTTTAAAAAGTGCAAATCTATACACATTTTACTATCTAGTTTGTGTGAAAAGCACATGTGAGTCCACTTTAAGTCTGACAATAACTGCTATATAAGTATGCTTTTATTTAAATATCAGATGCCTTTGTCTTCAAATGAATACAAGTCAGTATACACACACACATATCCACAATAGCATAAATCTCTAATACATATTTTTTTGTTAAAAAGTGGAATCAAACTCTGAAACAAAGTAAGAATGATGATATAGTAAAGGAAAATACTAACCAATAGGCCAGAAGAATGATGAGAATTTATGCTGTGTCCTCTTGAACTACAGTGAAGTGGAGGTGTAGAGAGGTTTCGATTAACCTCTTCTACTTTTCCATTATTGGTCTGTCTATTATTGCTGACATAAAAAAATAAGAAGAGAAAAGATTAAAGCAGTCCTATTGCTAAAGAAACCATGATTATTCTCATGATACTGTAATAAAACCAATTTCTCCCAGGCTAATTTGTCATTATACATAAACACAGTTAGTCTGTTCTAACTCTTTAAAATTCCAAGGAAAATTCTAAGCACTGAACTAGAAAAATAACAATATCAATGTAAATGTTTGTTCAAAATAACTAATTTTTAGGTCAAATTCCAAGTTGCATCATAAATAATCAGGATGTTTTGAATTTGAATTGATTCAAGAATTTGAAAAGATTCTTCAACTATGTATTATTTTGCTAAAAAAAACCACAGGAATAAATACATATATGTGTATGATTACACATATGCATTAAATTCATAAAAACATGTAATTTCATATACAACTAACATAAGGTATATATATGTAAAAATGGGCAGGTCCACTCATTAAGCATAGATTTACAAACAAGGAATAAGGAAAAATGAAACCATCAAAATGTGCAAATTCCATTATAGAATGATTCCATAAATTGCTAATTACCTTGGACTCTTGTGGTGAATTATATTTTCACTCTTGGCCTCTTTATCTTTATTCTGTCTTTCAGTATTTAAAGAGCTCTTTTGCTGAATCACTTCTCCTTCATCAAACATAAGGTGTAGACGATAACTAACCAGCTTTATTACTGTGAAGAATATAGTCACAGAACTGCAGTAAATAAAGATGGTGATTGCATTTGGAGGGAAAGCCTGAGGAAGAAAACAAGAAATCAAGATGAATCCATCAACTAAATGTGTTTCCAACACCATTATTCACTTATAGTCTGATAAAATTCTTTCCACTTCAATTCCTAACCATCTAACTTTGATATAGTAAACCCTTGCAATCATTTGTTTTGTCTTTGCTCTAGTAAAGCATCTAACATAATAGGGGGAAAAGGGACCCAGCAATAAACTAGGTCTACTTTATGAGGGCCACCAGTCTAGCTATATAAAGATAAGAAAATTAAACAAGGGTTATTAGATAGTTAAAGACAGCAATGGAAGAAACCTTAGGAATCATATAATTTAACTCTTTTTTTTCATATGAGGAATCTGGAACTTCAAGAAATTAATGGAATTTTCTAAATTGAATTGATAGCTTATAACAAAGTTAAGATAGAGCCAAGCAAGGGCTCCTGACTTGGAGGCTATCAAGACAAGCCTCATCATCTCATGATGTGAGAATAATACTGAATAAACTGATGAATTTGATTTGTAGACAGAAACACCACAGCTTTTCATGGAATAGATCATGTGTTAACTCATCAACTGACAAGCAGCTCCATTACATAAAAAAATCAAATAACTGTTTCCCTTCTCAACATCTCACTCTTTTTTCTTAAAATATAGAATTTAGAATTCTGTAGACAAATTTTTGATCACTTACACTGATTTGGACAAGGATTTTCATTGTGACACATGTCTAGCCCTTTGGAAATTTATCTTTTCCTATATATCAGGCAAATGGAGAGTATATATACAATATGACTCAGTCTTTATCTTGTAGATACTGTAAAAGTAGATACATTCTCATTGGGCAATCCAAGAATATAATTCCTTTAACCAACAGAATGAAACAGAAAGAAAAAAAAAGTTTTACCAATATGTCAGGTGAACAAAGGATCTTTCATGCCCACCTACCTGCTCTTACCTCTTAAGAAGTTAAAAATGAATCAAATGAATGAATTATTTTTTACCACTAGAATATAGGAAGCAGGAATATTTTTTATAACTTATATCATCTGAAATACTTAGAATGGGGTATAAGTAGTGATCTTGAGCCCTCTGTAGTTCAGCAATAGTTTCTACTGGCCCCTCACTATTCTTCTTCTAGTTTTACATGTGTCTGCCTCCTTTCTGACATATACATATGTGCATATATAAATATACATATAAAATAGATGTATGTAGGCAGAGAAAGGGGAGGAAAACAGGGAGAGAGAGAGGCAGAGGCAGAGATAGAGAGAAGGGGGATGGAGGGAGGTTAAAGGTACACAAGTGACAACCTGTCATGAAACATTAGTTCAATTGTAACTTGCAAAATCCTTGAGAATAGTTTACTAAACTTACTTGGTCATACATAAAACATATCTAAATACTCTGTCAACTATAATTCATAAAAAAAGTTTTTCTACTTTTCCACTGTCATGTTGGAAGGTTTCATTTAAGGGCAAGCTTCCATTTAAGTCACATTAGGCAATGCTGAAAAGGGGGGGAAACACCATTTACAGAGTAACTAAATGAGGTGGGAAAGGGATCATAGCAACTGCATTCTTATCTCTGTTCTCAAATTACATTAATTTTGATGCCACTACAATGTCTTTTTTGATAACAAAGATAGTGTCATAATCCTTGGGAAAATCCTAATGGAAAATCTGATAGTAAAGAATTTCATCCATTGTGTTCCATTGAGCAAATAATTTAAATATTACATCAATTTCCTGGGATTTTACATAGTTTGTATCAAATCTTTTCCATCTTTCCTTAAATGAGAGCAGACAAATATATACAAGGCAAATGCCTAACAGGTATATTCCCCTAATGTCTATAATAGATTCCAAGAAAACCTGACTCTGGATGAAAAAACACTACAGAGAGATAGGGGTATATATTATTGGGATACTAGATAACAAGAAAGTCTTCTGATGCACAAGTGGATTGGTGATAGATAGGGACTGGTTTTTAGTCATGAACATTTTATGCAAAAAGAGTAAAAGAAGTGAATGGTAGAGAAGAGATTGGAGAAGCTGGGAGGTATAAAGCATTGGCAATGCACATGATGTTTACTTCAGATATCCTTACCCAAGTTATAATTACTGTGGCATATCAGGGTTTTCATGGATCTTCATGTTTACATAGGTCATGCCTTGTGTTGCTATAAAGCTCAAGAAGTCAGAGAATCATAGATAGAAAGCTAAAAGGACCCTACAGATCATGAATCCCCACCTCTTGTTTTCCTGATTAGAAAATTTAAGTCTAAAGTAGCTGCATAATGTCATCAAAGGCACAAATAATACAACATCAAGAAGACTCAAGTCTTCCAAATTTAGAGCTAGGATTTTTCTGCTCTACCAAGCTGCCAGCATCATGTGCTAGTATGAAGAACACTGATGATGAAGCTAATTAAATCAGATGGGTAATAAGTTAGGTCTCAGTTGAACAGGATTAAAAGGTAGTTAAGATTGCTTTCAGAGAAATACAAAGCTCTTTACTGTCCCCAATTCTTCAGCTTTTTCAATATTAGCATTTTACCAATGGCAGTGTGAGATGGAATATTGATGCCTGCCAAAAATAAAATGTAAAAAAACCCAAAATATAAATACCAGACAGATGACAATAAAAGGCATATGGTGAATGTGAACAGGTAGCAACATATTTGCCTGTGAAAAACTCCAAAGAAGAAGGGGAGTAAGAGTAGTATCAAAGAAATATATTATGGAAAGAGAAGATGGTTTCGTCACTTGACAAGGGATGATATGGACTGTCAGAATTAATCATGGATACCTCCCTGATGTTGGAGGAAAAAAAGAAAACAACAAAGGCCTCCAGCACATTGGGTAGTTCCCTATGGCAAACATGTCCTATAGACAAGAAGAACATAGATTGGGTAGGCATCTTTATTATTGGAGAAATACCAAATATTGATGAAATAAAGCCACTTTAAATACTTCCCAAAATAATAAGCAAAGAAAGGAAAATATAGCCTTCTAGGTTACCTTCTCAAATATCTGAATCTAAATAATTCTTCATTAGTCAGTTAATAAGAGCTCAGATATCTGAAACATAAGCAAGAACTACAGACAAAGAAAGAAAGAAAAAACTTGCAAGTAACCAAGATAGATTTGCAAAGTGCTTGTAAAATCCCAGTGCTTCTTTTACTCAAAGACAATCTATTCAAGGGCTTTACTCAGAACCTATTTAGCTTTAAGCAAAGTTCTATTTAATAAGTATACTTATATTGGTTCTCAGGCCACAGATAACTAGAAACAGCAAATCTTAAGAAATTAAGCTGTATTAGAAGAATTACCAGAGCAAAAATTATCAGCAAACTGGTTGAAGATGAACAAGAAGGTAATAAGTATCTAAGGAAACTTCCATAAACTCCCAAATCCCCAGAGCGAATCATCATGTTTTTTTTTTTAAAACCCTTCCGTTCTGTCTTAGAGTCAATACTGTGTATTGGTTGCAACACAAAAAAGTATTGAGGACTAGGCAATGAAGGTTAAGTGATTTGCCCAGGGTCACATGGCTAGGAAGTGTCTGAGGCCAAATTTGAACCTAGGACCTCCTGTCTGGCTCTAGGCCTGGCTCTCAATCCACTGGGTCACCCAGTTGCCCCAGAGCATCATCATGTTACAACACAATATAAGAAATGAATTTAAGAATGATGAGCTTAAGAATGATCATCAAGAAAATGTTAAACTATGTTTAGTAACCTTAAAGCTGGAAGAGAAGTACATATAAATTTTAGAAACATTTCTGCCAAGCCAATTCAAATAAGTTTTGGCACTCAAGCTAGTAAAGTTATCTAGAAAATTAACTTACGAAGTTTTATCTTCCCTTCTGATGTCTGGGCAAGTGAATCATAAGAATGCTAATTAGATTAGCTTCTACATTTAGATTTTCAAATGAATGATTTTGTGGTATGGGGGAAAATTGGATTGGCATTAGAGAACAGGGTTCAAATCCTACCTCAAAAAATTATTAACTCACTGTGACTGAGTGAACAAGTTACTTGACCTCCTCTATTAGCTTAATTTCGAGCCACAAAAAGAGGGAGTGGGATAGGATTACTTCCAGTTTTGAATGTATGCTCATATGACTTTTAAAACACACACACACAAACTTACCTTAAAAGTTCTACGTATAGGTGTACCTATTTGTGTTTTCTGAAGACAAAACACACACCCACAGACACGGAAAATGGTGTTTGGAAATCACACAAGGGGCAGGAGAATCTTCTGTCACTTCTAAGATCTGCTCTGATTTCTTCTCAGGACTAGAATGAATCTTTGCTTAGCTTTTCTTTATTTTTGTAAGTGAATCTAATTGTATTTGTTTACTTCGGAACTTCAGAGAGTTGGGTGTATGACATTTTTGCCTCTCCTCTCTCTTCAGTCTCACCAATCTTCTCAATTCCACTCTTAACTGGAACACTTACTGAGTATGCCCCCAGCTTCCCCATTTGGAGCATTTTTTTTATCCTGGGACTCCATTCTAGGAGCATAGGGCCACAACCAGTAGGCAATGGGTCACACAGTCGCTCAGGGTCACCCAGCTGGGAAGTGTCTGAGCCCGGATTTGAACCTAGGACCTTTCGTCTCTAGGCCTGGCTCTCAATCCACTGAGCTAGCCCAGCTGCCCCTACTTTAGGTTGCAGTTTCTTTAGCAGTTGTAGTTTTTACAGGGTGGGGTTGCTAGCCCCACGCCCAACCCTCCTCCTTTTTCATCGGGGCTAGGGACCATCCTTGGCCCAGGAGTGGTAAGGGTGGGCAATAGGGGTCAAGTGACTTGCCCAAGGTCACACAGCTGGAAGTGTCTGAGGCCGGACTTGAACCTAGGACCTCCAGTCTCTAGGCCTGGCTCTCAATCCACTGAGCCACCATTTGGAGCATGCTCAGTGAATATTCCAGTTAAACATAAAAAAAGCTTGGGGTACGCTTGCTTCCAGGCAAGCATGATTGATGAGGCAGGTGAGTAAGGCAGACAGATGGTCCTACATATAATGTGGTTGGTCTGGGTGCTTTATTCCACTGATGTAGACTATAGGACTTAATAAAAGTTCTTTAAGAGCTGTCATAGATTAAAAAAATTCACCACCCATTAACTACCTAGAAATGAGACTCTGAATGAAACTAATTGGACACAGTCCATCTTCTAGGACTACACTTAAACCTTTCCCACTTTGTAGCATTCATCAGAGCCAGTACCAAGGTGATACAGGTTTCAAGAGCCCAGGAGCATCATCATCATCAAATTACAATGAGGCAAGGGAGTAATTGCTCTCCACTGAGCAGCGTTGCTACCTTTCAAACCAGTGATTCACTACTGAAGAACATGCCTGTATGGTCTTTTTTTTTTTTTTTTTTGTTAGTGAAAGGAACCTCCAATAAATCACTTCTTTCAATCTTTTCTTTTTTGGCTTTAGAAGAAGTGACCTTCACTATATTTGCTAAAACAAATAGCTGCTTTGTCTGTCTTCTCAATATATTAGTGATGTCTGGAATAATAGATGGTGTCCTGGGAGAACCAGGAGTAGTAGAAGTGGATCCTGGCAAATAGCTACAGGGGCACGCAAATTTTGACAGGCCAGACAGACTTTCTGTAACTCTTGTCTTACTTCTCTTTCATTTTTCTTTCCATTTAAAAAGTAGAGAAGAAAGAATAAGTATGTATTAAGTGCCCACTGCTTACCACTCTTTGTGTTATGCCATTTGATCCTCACTCTAACAATCTGGTGAGGTGGGTTATCTCCATTTTACCATTAAGGGAACTGAGGTAGACAGAGTTTGTTAAAGGATTTGTCTGGTGTCACATAGATAGTTCACTGTTTGAGGCTGAATTTGAACTTCCTGACTCCAGGACTCTTGTCTACTGTGCCACCCTAATGCCTCTCATTAGACATTATCTGGTTAATTAACTTGGCTCCAGCATTAGATACCACAACAGTGGCATACACATTCTACTGGAATTAAGATACCATGAAAAAAATTAGAAAATATAATATATTATGATATATTATAATATAATAATATATAAAATCTACTAGAAAATATAATATATGTGAAAAGAAAAAGTATATGAATCAAACTTTATAAAACATTAAAAAGAATATAGGACGGAAGGAGAGTAAGAAGGAGGGAAAGAATTTGAATTCAAAAAAATTTTTAATGAACTTAAAAATTTATTTTTATCTAAAACTAGGGAAAAATGAATTCTAATAAAGAATACTGGAGATTTTTTCCATCTTGATACTAGTAAAAAACATCCACAAATAACCTCAGCATCTACAAATATCCAGTAAATCATGGTTAAAAGTAAATAAGGGCAGAATGTTTAAACAGGAGAGGAGATAAAGGCATTGTAATGGACATGTATTAAAAAATAATGATATATATATAAGCGTTATACTCATGAACCTGACCAGATCCTTGGGACATCATTTATCACATGGAAAGCTCTTAGGAAGAAAAGACCTCCACATTATTAGAAACAAATGAAATAAACTTTTCCCCAACCAAATGGAAATAATGTCTCTTGCATCCACACTTGAGTTACCTTCTGGGCAGAAAAATGTAAAAGGTTACAACCTAATTATGGTTGAAATTTTCGGTAGCCAGTGTGAGTACAAGCAAAGAACCTAGTTTTGTGTCATCTTTTAGGTTAAAAGTCATTATGGTAATGAATAGTGAACTTTTAGACAAATCTTTATTTGTAAATGTTCATTCAGAAAAAAGTGGTTCCAAGTCAAGCAATAAATTCATTTAAGGCAAGTCCAGTATTACTACTTAAACTCATATAGTATATATACTTTTATGCATTTAAAATTTTATATGGGTTTGAAAGTCCATGTCCTCTATTTACTAATCTAAAAGATTACCTTTTGCCAGGGTCATAAGTAAGAATCAAATTAATAATAAGTAATATAATGATATAAAAACAATACCTGATTTGTATTGAATCAGAAGTGTGACATAAAGAATATAAATACATGGCTACATAAATAGGGTATATATAAGAGCATATAATGATATGAATTTAAATGATCACATATGCACATTACATTTTGTGAATTACATATTACAAAGAGAGCTTGGATACTAATTTCTCAGTAAAACGGTTAAGTAGGTTTCTGAACATTCGAAACCATTAGCACTCTAAGGCATGAGTTCATCTTAGCAGAGTTCTCATGATGTTTCTAGTTTTCATAAGTGCTTCCAAAGCACAAATGAATGTGGTGAATTTAAGTTATGAAATTCTAAGACTCCCCACCAATCAATATTGGATTTAATATATTTAACATCAAAATATTTAACTATTTTAATAATTCCCCTCAAATTCTATTACTCTAAAAAAATCCACACTGGCCAGTAGTATTATTTTCTAAAATGAACAGATTAAATAAAAACAGGATGCTAAATGAATAAATTGACCCTTGGAATGTGTGTAGTTACTGCTCAGACTCCCTAGTGTTAGAGCTCTCATAAAAGAGGATTCCTCGAGGTGCAATAAGATTGTAAAATTTTCTGAGTTGGGGACAAGAGACATTCTAGATTTTATGTAAAGAATTTTTAGCTATCTTCCCTTTATAGTGTGGAAAAAAATGCAGAAGGGAGTGTGCACTTTAGATGTTGGCAAATTGACAGTTTGCACTTGAAGCTAACGAATTGTGATTGAGTCCTCTAAAAGATCTAACCCAGTTCAGTCACCTGGAATCACTCAATGACAGGAACAAATGCTCTGTGACAATCAGGATTAATCACTGTAAGGGGCAGCCTATCCCCTGTCCACATCTTTACCCCACCTCCTTTCACTCACTTCCTGGATTATAGCTATGTATATCTATTTACTTCTCCCTGAAGGGTCCATGTCAATCATGCCCCTCTAAACAAAAGGGAAGGAAATCGAGGCTAGAGGAAGTGTTGATTTAATGTGAAGATTCTTGGTACTGTAGGAACATCATTCTCATTGCCCAGACCCTACCAGAGTTCTTGATTTCTCCTGACCTTATGTTCTCCCTCGTTTCTAGACCTATTACACCTTCCCCTCCCGATTATTCAATCTTTATTGATTTAGTATCTTCCAAGTCAATTCCATTTGAAACTTTAGAGTTATCTTTCCATCTTTTTCTCCTTCAAGCACTAATCACCAGTCTAATCAAACTGCCAGCTTCTGTTCATTCTTCCTTCAAAATGTGTCTTATATCCATCTCTTCTTTTCCACCCTAGTTGCCACACTTTAGTTTGATTACTCACTGCCTCTTTTCAGCAATATTGTTGGGTTCCCATCATCTAGTATTTCCTCTCTCCAATACAACTCTTGCAAACAATAAGACTGATCTTTGTAATTTTCCCCTTAAAGGAATCATTCCCTTGCACCAACAAATTTGAAAGCTCCCCACAAAGTCTAACTAGAGTCTATGTTTATAACTGATATTTTTAATCTGTTTTCCCAAATGAAGTTGTGACAATCAGCCTTAGGATCTAATCAGCCGAGCTCCGGACTATCAGAATTATGTTCTGAGTATCAGTTATTGGTCCAAAAAGGATTCATCTTGTAGGAATTAGACTTCTCTGTGCCTCGATTTCTCCATCTATCCTACTAGGGAAATAACTCGGTACTTCTTTCAGAGGAAATATTCTGGAAAGTTTTATAATTAATTTCAAAGGAAATTTCTCCATATAAGCTGCTGGTGGCACAGGGAACAGAGTACTGGACCTTTAATCAGAAATCTCAAGGTTTGAATTCAGCTTCAGACAGTTACTAACTGTGTGACCCCAGATAAATGCCTTGAGCTCTGATTGTCCCAGTTTCTCCAACCAAAAAATGGGGATAATAATAGCAACTACTTCATAGGATGGTAGTGAGGATCAAAGAGATTACATTTATAAAAAGCATTTAGCATGGTACTTGGTACATAGTAAGTTTTATTAAATATTTATTCACATCTTTGTATTTTTTTATCTCTATCCATGAGACATTTTCTATTAAAAAACCCAAGTACAACATTTACTTCCTGATTTGGAGGCTCTTGCCAATGTCCAAACACATAAAGGCAACAGTATGTTCACAACCAGGAATTTTCCATAATGAAATCTTCTTTAAGATACAGTCATCTCTAGAATTTTCTATTTAAAAGGTCAGTCCACCTTTAGGTCTCTGCAATTTCTTTTAATAGACACTGTAGGGAGGGGCAATACATGTTGGGAGAACTTTTAACAAGTAAACTGTCTGCCAGGACTTCATTACTTAGTTATATGAACCACAAAAGAGATTAGATAAGTGAGGATCACAATGTAGTCACACACACACACACACACACACACACACACACACACACACCTTCCACTAATGTTTTCTTCAGCTGTCTTGTAAAAATGCTACTAGCTGGCACTGATACAGCATTTTATATACATAAGCCCATTTGATTCTCCAAATAACCCAGTGGAGCAGTACTACAAGCAAGACTACCTCCAATTTATGGAGGGAGAAATTGAGGGTCATAGAAGTTAAATAACTTGCCTAAAATCACACAATTAGTATTTTTCAGTGATGCACATGAACCCAAGTCTCTACTGACTCTGGGTTTAGTGCTCTTTTTCCTACACCCAAAGAGGCCTTTCTTCTTATCTCAAAAAAAAAAAAAAGCAAGAGTGTTTAAAAATAGCCAATGTGATACTTATCTTATTGAATATGGTCTAAGGTGCCTTCTGTAAAGCACTGAGCATGTTCATGTTGTGTGGTAATATTTTTTAAATCTTTGCATATAAGGATCATTCTTTGAGAGAACATTTTTCCTCAGTTAGCATTTTTAATTCCAACTCAATTTAACACATATTTATTAAGAACTTAAAATGTGCTAAGCATCATGTTAAGCATAGGGATACAAAGATAGTTATGACAGATCTTGCTGACAAGGAGATTTTAAGAAATGGAGTAAAGATGCATGCAAACCTGCATTATACAAGGAAAAGTGAAATTTATGCCAGGATGGGGAGTTGAAAAAAGAAATTTGAGGAGGGAGAGATCCCTTTAGCCCCAGAATATCAAAAGCAACAACATGGAGTTAAGAGAGGGGAGAAGTTGAGATTAGAAGATACAGAGCAGTTCAGTTTGATTATAAAACTGAGTATGTGGAGAGTAAAATGGAAGAAGACTAAAAAATACATTGTAGGCTGATTATATAGAGTCTGAAATGACAAGATCAACAAGACATTTCAGCTATTCCCCAGTTCATGAGTGTCCACTTAGTTTCCATTTTGTTTGTGTGCATCTGTGTTTTGATAACAAAATTAAATGCTATAAATATCTTTTCTCTGTCTTTGATCTTTTTAGTGTAAAGGCCTTTGAGTAGTTCATCTGGGTCAAAAAACATGCACTCCCTTAGCATCTTTTTGTGCACAATTCTAAATTACTTTCCAAAACAGTTAGTCATGGCACCATCACCATCACTATTACAGGCATCCAGGGGAATATATTTATAGTGTATTGGGCCTGAAGTCAGGAAGATCTGAGTTCAAATGTTGCTTCAAACACTTGTGAATCATCCGATTATGGCTAAGTGACTTAAATTTTTGTCTGATTCAGATTCCTGAGGATAATATAAACGTCCAAATTCCTGTGTGGCTGTGAGGCTCAAATGAGGTAATACTTGTATAGTACATTGCCAAACACACAGTGGGTACTTAAAAATGCTTTTTTACCTTTATTCTGATTTTTTCAAAGCCCCTCTAACATTTGTCGTTTTCTTTTGTGTCAGCTTTAAAATCTCATAGTTGTGAAAAGGAATTTCAGAATTGACTGAACAAATTGTTTTATATCAATGTAATGTAATACTATAGAGCTATGAGAGATGATGAAAATATACAGCTTCAAAGAGACATGGAAAGAAGTGTATGAACTGAAGCAGAATGAAATGAGCAGAACCAGAAGAACAATTCATGGTCCCGGGTTGGTTTGTAGAAGAAATGAGATATTGTAAAGTATTTAGCATATTGCCTGGTATGTGGAAGACACAATAATTTCTTGTTTCATTCCTTTCTTAACTATGCTTATGTGATCCCAAAAGATTTAAAAAACAGGGAAGGACCTATGTATGAAAATATTTATAAGCTGCTCTTTTTGGATTGGCAAAAAATTGGAAACTAAAGGAATATCCCTCAATTGGGGAATGATTGAACAAATTGTGATATATGATGGTGATGGAAAACTATTGTGCTACAAGGAATGATGAGCAGGATGATTTCAGGAAAACCTGGCAAGACTTACATGAACTGATGCAGAGTGAAATAATCAGGAAAACACTGCACACAATAACAGCAATATTGTGGAATGATCAAACATGACATACTTTGCAATTAATAGCAATACAATGATCCAGGATAATTCTGAAAGAGATATGAAAAAGAATGTTATCCATCTCCAGAGAAAGAACTGTTGGAGTAGGGATGTAAATGAAAACATGATTTATCACTTCTTTATCTGGGTATATGTTTTGATGTTTTGGTTTTATAAGATTATTGATAAAAATAAATAATATGGAAATATTTTGCATGATAATCTATGTATAATGCAGATTGAATTGCTTAACAGCTCTGGGAGGGAGACAATTTGGATCATGTAACTTTGGAAAATGTATGTAGAAATCTGTTATTAAAAAAGTTTAATAATTTTTAAAAACTATCCATATGTACTTAAAGTGTTATTTAATTCTTTGGTTCTATCTTTTTTTCCCCAATGGATAGCAACAAGAGGAAAAGAGAAAAGTAGGAGTTTGAGGGTTATATTGAATTAATATGATACAAACACAATGAAAATAAGATAATTTTTGTTAAAATGTATATATTTTATTAGGCAATGGAGAGCCACTAAAGCTTTTTGTATAGAAGGTTATTGTGAAAAGACTTGGCACAGTAGAAAGATTACTTTGGCAATGGAATGAAGGATGCATTTGAGATAAGATACAGTAAAAAAACAAAGAACACTTAGATTATTTTTTTAATTTAAATGTTATTTTTTTAGAAAAAATTTCCATGGTTACATGATTCTTTTTTTTACTTTCCCCTTCACCACCACCCCTATATCCAACGTGCATTTCCACTGGTTTTAACACGTGTGATCAGTCAAGACTTATTTATTGATAATTGCATTGGTGGGTCATTTCGGGTCTACATCCCCAACCATGTCTGCATCAACCCATGTGTTCAAGCAGTTGGTTTTCTTCTGTGTTTCTACTCCTTCAGTTCTTCCTCTGAATGTGGGTAGTGTTCTTTACCATAAGTCCCTCAGAATTGTCCTGGGTCATTGCATTACTGCTAATACAGAAGTCCATTACATTCTATTTTACCACAGTGTATCAGTCTCTGTGTACAATGTTCTTCTCGCTCTGCTCCTTTCACTCTGCATCAATTCCTGGAGGTCTTTCCTGTTCACATGGAATTCCCCCAGTTTATTATTCCTTTGAGTGCAATAGTATTCCATCATCAGCATATACCACAATTTGTTCAGCCATTCCCGAATTGAAGGGCATACCCTTGCTTTCCAGTTTTTTTGCTACCACAAATAGCGCAGCTATAAATATTTTTGTACAAGTTGAGCAATACTATAGCTGGATCGAAGGGTAGGCAGTCCTTTAGAGATCTTGGGCATAGTTCCAAATTGCTATCCAGAATGTTTGGATCAGTTCAAAAATCCACCAGCAATGCTGGAATTTAATATTCCAATTTTGCCACATCCCCTCCAACATTCATTACTCTCCCCTTTTCTCATTTTAGTCAATCTGCTAGGTGTGAGGTGGTACCTCAGAGTTGTTTTGATTTGCATTTCTCTAATTATTAAAGATTTAGAGTACTTTCTCATGTGCTTATTGATACTTTGGATTTCTTTATCTGAAAATTGCCTGCTCATGTCCCTTGCCCATTTATCAATTGGGGAATGGCTTGATTTTTTATACAATTGATTTAGCTCCTTGTATATTTGACTAATTAGAACTCTGTCAGATTTTTTTGTTATAAAGATTTCTTCCCAGTTTTTGTTTCCCTTACGATTTTGGTTGCATTGTTTTTGTTTGTACAAAACCTTTTTAATTTAATATAATCAAATTTATTTATTTTTCATTTTGTGATTTTTTTCTAACTCTTCCTTGGTTTAAAATTTTTCCCTTTCCCATAGATCTAACAGGTATACTATTCTATGTTCACCTAATTTTCTTATAGTTTCCTTCTTTATATTCAAGTCATTCATCCATTCTGAATTTATCTTGGTGTAGGATATGAGATGTTGACCTAAACCTAATCTCTCCCATATTGTTTTCCAATTTTCTCAACAGTTTTTGTCAAGTAGTGGATTTTGGTCCCAAAAGTTGGGCTCTTTGGGTTTATCATACACTGTTTTACTGACATCAGTTACCAAAAGTCCATTCCACAGATCCTCCCTTTGTCTCTTAGCCAGTACCATATTGTTTCAATGGCTTCTGCTTTACAGTATAGTTTAATATCTGGTATTGCTAGGCCACCTTCCTTCACATTTTTTTTCATTATTTCCCTTGATACTCTTGATCTTTTGTTCTTCCAAATGAACTTTGCTATAGCTTTTTCTAATTCAGTAAAAAAAAAAGTTTTTTGGTAGTTTGATAGGTATGGTACTAAGTAGGTGAATTAATTTGGGTAGAATGGTCATTTTCATTACATTAGCTTATCCTACCCATGAGCAATCAATGTTTTTCTAATTGTTTAGATCTAGTTTTAATTGTTTGGAAAGTGTTTTGTAGTTGTGTTGGTATAATTCCTGTGTTTGTTTTGGTAGATAGATTCTTAAGTATTTTATATTGTCTAGGGTGATTTTAAATGGTGTTTCTCTTTCTACCTCTTGCTGCTGTGACATGTTGGAAATATATAGAAATGCTTATGATTTATGTGCATTTATTTTGTATCCTGCAACTTTGCTTAAGTTGTTGATTATTTCTATTAGGTTTTTAGTTGATTCTCTAGGATTTTTTAAGTAGACCATCATGTCATCTGCAAACAGTTATAGCTTAGTCTCCTTATTGCCTATTTTAATACCTTCAATTTCTTTTTCTTCTCTAATTGCTACTGCTAGTGTTTCTAGTACAATGTTAAATAATAGAGGTGATAGTGTATATCCTTGTTTCACACCTGATCTTATTGGGAAGGCTTCTAATTTATCCCTATTGCATATGATGCTTGTTGATGGTTTTAGATATATGTTGTTTATTGATTTTAGGAAAGGTCCTTCTATTCCTATACTTTCTAGTGTTTTCATTAGGAATGGATGTTGTATTTTGTCAAAGGCTTTTTCAGCATCTATTGAGATAATCATGTGGTTTTTGTTGGTTTGCTAATTGATATGGTCAATTATGTGAATGGTTTTCCTAATGTTGAACCATTCTTGCATTCCTGGTATAAATCCCACCTGATCATGATGGATAACCCTCTTGATCACTTGCCGGACTCATTTTGCTAGTATTCTATTTAAGATTTTTGCATCTATGTTCATTAAGGAGATTGGTCTGTAGTTTTCTTTCTCTGTTTTTGATCTACCTGGCTTTGGGATCAGTATAATATTTGTATCATAAAAGGAGCTTGGTAGAACTCCTTCTTTGCTTATTATGTCAAATAGTTTGTATAGTATTGGGATTAGTTGTTCTTTGAAGGTTTGATAGAATTTTTTTGTGAATCTATCTGATCCTAGGGATTTTTTCTTAGGGAGTTCTTTGATGGCTTATTCAAATTATTTTTCTGATATGGGATTATTTAAGTATTCTATTTCTTCTACTGTTAATCTAGGCAATTTATATTTTTGTAAATATTCACCCATATCACCTAGATTGCTTTATCTGTTGCCATATAATTGCGCAAAATAGTTTTTAATAATTGCCTTGATTTCCTCTTCATTAGAGGTGAAGTCTTCCTTTTCATCTTTGATACTGATGATTTGATTTTCTTCTTTCCTTTTTTTAATTAGATTGACCAGTACTTTGTCAATTTTGTTTGTTTTTTCAAAGTACCAGCTTCTGGTCTTATTTATTAATTCAATACTTCTTTTACTTTGAATTTTATTGATTTCTCCTTTATTTTTTATAATCTATAATTTGGTGTTTAGCTGGGGATTTTTAATTTGTTCCCTTTCTAGTTTTTTAATTTGCATAACCACTTCATTAATCTTTGGCCTCTCTAATTTGTTAATATCTGCAATCAAGGATATAAATTTCCCCCTGAGTACTGCCTTAGCTGCATCCCACAAAGTTTGGTAGGATTTCTTATCATTGTCATTCTCTTCTTCAATGAAATTATTGATTGTTTATATGATTTCTTCTTTGACTAACTGGTTTGGGGGAATCATATTATTAAATTTCCAATTAGGTTTTTATTTGTCTGTCCATGTGCCCTTACTAATTATTAATTTTATTGCATTATGATCTGAGAAGGTTACATTTATTATTTCTGCTCTTTTGCATTTGTTTGCAATGTTTCTATGCCCTATTACATGGTCAATCTTTGTGAATGTACCATGTGCAGCTAAAAAGAAGGTATATTCCTTTTTGTCCTTATTTATTTTTCTCCACATATCTATTAAATCTAATTTTTCTAGGATTTCATTCACCTCTCTTATCTCTTTCTTATCTATTTTTTTGGTTTGATTTATCTAGATCTGAAAGAGGGATATTTAGATCTCCCACTAGTATGGTTTTACTATCTATTTCCTACTTGAGCACTGCCAATTTCTCCTTTAGGAATCTGGATGCTATACCATTTGGTGCATACATATTGAGTACTGTTATTTCCTCATTGTTTATACTGTCTTTTATCAGGATGTAATTATCTTCCCTGTATCTTTTAATCATATCTATTTTTACTTTGGCTTTGTCAGAAATCATGATCTCCATTCCTGCTTTCTTTTTCTCATTTGAAGCCCAATAGATTTTTCTCTAGCCCTTGACCTTAAACTTGTATATGTCTACCTACCTCATATGTGTTTCTTATAGACAACATATGGTAGGATTTTGGTTTCTAATCCTCTCTGCTATTTGCTTCTGTTTTATGAGTGAGTTCATCCCATTCACATTCAAAGTTATAATTATCAATTGTGTATTCCCCAACATTTTGGTATCCTCTCCTAGTTCTACCCCTTATTCTTATGCTATTTCCTTTTTAAACCAGTGGTTTGTTTTAGACCAGTCCCCTTTGTCCCCTCCCTTGATTTACTTCCCTTGCCAACCTGTCTCTTATTATTCACCTCTTTTTATTTTTTAAGGCCTAATGAATTCCCTCCCCTCTCTCCTCCCTTCCCGTTTTTTACATCCTCACTCCCCTGCCCTCCTTTGTTAATCCCTTCTGACTTTCTCAGTAGGGTTAGATAGAATTCCATATCCCAATGGATATAGCTACTCTTCCCTCTCAGGGTTAGTTCCTCTGAGAGTAAGGTTTAAATATTACCTATTAATGTTGTCTTCCTCTCATTCTTATAATAGTATTCATCCCCTTCCCTTCCCATACCCTCTTTGTGTGGTATAGAATATCCTGTTTTTCTTATTCATTCACGTTTCCCTTGGTGCCATCTACTATTCACCCCACTTTTTCCCCCTCACCCATCTCATCTTAGACCATTTAGTGCTCCAACCTCTCCCTGTGAATAATTCTTCTAATTACTATAATAATGAATACAGTTTTTAAAGATTACACCTAACATTTCTCCATATAGAAATACAAATATTTTGATCTCATTCAAGACTTTGAGGAGGCAAATTTAAACATAAGAGTTTTCTTTCTTTCCCTTCTGTTTCTTATTTACCTTTTCATGTTTCTCTTGTTTTTTGTGTTTGGATATCAAACTTTCCATTTAGTCCTGGTCTTTTCTGTGCAAATACTTGGAAATCTTCTATCTTGTTGAATGCCCATAGTTTCCCCTGGCAGTATCTAGTTTTGATGGGTAGGTGATCCTTGGTTGTGGACCCAGTTCTCTTGCCTTTCTGAATATCATATTCCAAGCCTTGTGGTCTCTTAGTGTGGAGGCTGCCAGATCCTGTGTGATCCTAATTGGTGCTCCTTGATATCTGAATTGTCTCTTTCTGGCTTCTTGTAAAATTTTTTTCTTTTACTTGGAAGCTCTTGAATTTGGCTATTATATTCCTGAGGGTTGTCTTTCAGGGTTTAGTGTAGAGGGTGATCTATGGATCCTTTCAATGTGTATAGTGCCCTCTTGTTGTAGAACTTCAGGGCAGGTTTGCTGAATAATTTCTTTTATTATGGAGTCCAAATTTCTATTTATTTCTGCTTTTTCAGGAAGACCAGTGATTCTCAAATTGTTTCTTTTAGACCTGTTTTCTTGATCTGTCACTTTCTCATTGAGATATTTCATGTTTCCTTCTATTTTATCAGTCTTCTGACTTTGCTTTATTTGTTCTTGCTGTCTTGAAAGATCATTGGCTTCTACTTGCCTAATTCTGGTCTTTAGAGACTGGTTTTCTGCTATAACCTTCTGATTTTCCTTTTCAATTTGGTCTATCCTGTTGTGTAGCTGTTTGATTTTGGTCTCCAATTTGCTTATCAATTCTTTTGATTTGGGGGCATATTTCTCCATTTGGGAGTTTCTGTCTTTTAACCTGTTAGTTTCTTTTATTTATTTCTTTTTAATTTCTTTAAATTTTTTTAAAGCCTTAATTTCTGTGCATTGGCTCCTAGGTGGAAGAGTGGTAAGGGTGGGCAATGGGGGTCAAGTGACTTGTCCAGAGTCACACAGCTGGGAAGTGTCTGAGGACGGATTTGAACCTAGGACCTCCCGTCTCTAGGCCTGACTCTCAATCCACTGAGCTACCCAGCTGGCCCCTGTGTTAATTTCTTTTTGAGCTATTTCCCACTTCTCTCACCAAATTTCTTCCATCTTTCTCATGATCTCAGATTTGAACTCTTCAAGAGCTTGTGACCAATTTTCATTTTTTTGGGAAGGTTTGGATATGATTACTTGTTTGTTCTCCTCTGCTGTTTCCTCTGTTGTCTGAATTTTTTCCATGTAAAAGTTGTCGAGTGTTAAAGATTTCTTCTTGATCTTTCTCTTTTGGGGTTCTTGTGACTGGCTTGCCATTGTTAGCATGGCGCCCTCTCAGCTTTATCCTCATACCCAGAGTCTGTCTGAGCTCTTTAGGTTCCTGAGGTCTCAGGTCTAGTTGTTCTCAGTGTCAAGCCTCCTGGTGGTCCCCTTGCTTGTTCCTCTGCTTGAAGCTCCTCTAACAGTCTCAGGGTGCTGCTTCCATAGTCGTGCACACCACTGCACTGGGTGCCCACTCAAGGTCCACACCTGGGCTCAGGATCTACATCTGTGCTGAGTCCTGGCCTGAGTCCTCGCCTGTGTCCACACCTGAGCTCAAGGTCTGTGTTCAAAGTCTGGTTCTTTAGCTTCTTAGGGTCTTAAGTCTTGCTGCTCACAGGAACAGGCCCTGGTGAGCTGCCAAGAACTTAATGAATTCCCCAAACTTGCTCTAACTCTTGTGCTCTGGCTTTGGCACTGTAGGTGGTGTAGGGAGGAGGGGGCTGCTCAGCTTACTTTTTAGTGAGAGCTATTTCACCCCTTTTTAGCAATGAAATGCCCCGATCCCATATACCTTCAATGCTGCGCCCTGTTGTGGGGTCCCTTCTTTTGTCTGGATTTGTTTTTATGTCCTCTTGAGGAATCCTGTATGTGTGGGTTAGAAGAGGTTAAGCAGCTGCTTTTTACTCTGCTGCCACTTAACCCAGATGCTCCACTTAAATTATTAATAATTCAAGCAGTGCCATGCCTATCAGACTATCAAAAATTACTTTATATAAGTAGAAAAATAATAAGAAAATTCATCTGAGGAATGAAAGTTCAAGAATATCAAGAGAGAAAAGGTGACCTAGTAGGATCATATACCAAACTAAACTACAATGCAAAAACTATCAAAACAATTTAGTACTGGTTAAAAAGTTAGAGAGACTTTTAGTGGAAAAGATTTTAAGTAAATATGCATTCTCTAGGCACCAGAATAGATAAAAGTACAAGCTCAGGATAGCATTCTTTCCAAGGATCAGAACTGAGGTACAACATCTAAATAAGATTACAAAAAAGAAAGCCTGCCCTGCCCTCCAAAATGAGCAGAAGCAAAGAAAAAGGCTAACCATAGAAAATGATTTCATCAACACCAGGATTAAAAAGCAGGCTCACAAGATGATAGTAATGCAAAAAGAGAATGTGTGAAGCCTCAGAGGAAAATGTGGAAGGATGTCGGGTACAAAATGAACTTCTGAAAGAGCTTCAAAAGAGGATTACAAAACAAGTGACAAGAGTAGAAGAAAAATAGCAAGAGGAAATAAGACACCTAAAAAAGTACTGAAGATACTTAAGAACTTTACCACTATTACTTCAGGTTATTGCAGAATACATAGAGAGCAGGAACTAAATTGAATAAGATGCAATGACATCCAAAATATATTAAGGCATGAAAAACAAGAACACCTGGAAAAGAGAAATGGAGAGAAAGATGTGGTAAATTATTTCACATAGAATGCTTAAAAATCAATTTAGTGGAAAGAAAGATAGTGGGTATCAAAATTTGGCTTAAAAATATTTTTCAGAAAAAGACTAGAGCCACAATGATATTCTAAAATTCAAACAACTGAGTCAACAGAAACATAAAAAATAAACATTTGCAATTATAAGGTACTTGACAAAGACCTTTACATTGTTAGGTGAGGATATATTACATGTATTACCTCATAATTTTTCATTATCAAGAGTCAAAGAGGAAGCCTAACCAGACATACTTTGGGAGTGATTTTGTTATGTCTTAATGATATTAAAGTAAGAATGAAAAGGAAAGAGAAGAGGAATATTCTTTGTGGAGGGGAGATGGGTGTGCTAGAACCAGCTAATAATGTCATCAAAAAAGTTTTTAATGTATGTATTCATACATTAGAAACAGCAAAAACTACAAATTAGGTCTTGAGTTGCTATTGTATTGATTATCTAGACTTATCAAAGAGATGGAGAAAATGATAACAATGAAATACTTAAAGAATTGTCACATATTTTCAGAAAACCAGTTGTTAAAACATTTTACCAGCACACCTCAATGAAGAAACATTATCTCATATAACTGGCTGCTGCAAGAAGAAGACTATGGAAAAAAATAAGGAAGGGTTGGGAGAGTGGGTGACAATTGAACAGTGGGTGACACTGTAATCTAATCTGGTCAAATGATGGAAGATTGCATGCAGTTTGAGGCAGAAATACATTTCACTATTAGGGAAAAAAAGGAAAGTTAAAGGGGAATAAGAAGCTAAATAGATTAAGGGAGAATTTTGTTCTAAGCAAAACAAACTAGCTAAAGGTATATAAAAATATAACCTTTTTTGTTGACAACAAATTGGAAATTGAGGCATGTTCATCAATTATGGAAGACTGAATAAGTTATGGCATGTGTGTGACATATTATGTGATAGAAAGGGCAGCTAGGTGGTGTAGAAGATAGAGTGTTAGGTAATCGCATATTCTTGACCTCAGAAACTTAGATGCTGTGTGACCCTAGGTAAGTCATTTAACCTTGTTTGCTGCAGTAGCTCATCTATAAAATGAGCCGGAACAGGTAATGCCAAACCACTCTGGTATCTGGAATCTGCTATCTATTCACTTTTCTTTGCCAAGTAAATCCCAAATGGGAAAACTAAGATTCAGAGATGACTAAAAGGAATGAAGAACAACAAAATATGATAGAATATTATTATTCTGTAAGCAGTGATGAAGGGGATTATTTCAGAGAAACTTGTATGAAAAGACTTGTATGAAAAGACTTGTATAAAAAGAAGTGAACAGAATCAAGAGAAGAGTTTATAGGATAATGGTAATATTATTAAGAAGTAAACAAATTTCAAAGATTTGGGCATTCTAATCAACACAATGATAAAGCACAATTCCAGAGGCCTCATGAAGAGACATGCTACCGAATTCCTGATAAAAAAGTTATGGATTAAGAGTAGAGAATAAGATGATTTATTTTGCTTGACTATACATGTATATGATAGGGATTTTTGTTTTTGTTTTTCTTTCTTTATTTTTTGGAGTGGAGGATGAAAAGGGGAAAAAGCAGATTTTTGCTGATTGGAAAAAAAATTTAAAAACAGATAGACTTTCGTGTCAAGAAGAAACATAGAATCATTCTAAATACCACATAGTTTATTAAGCAGGATCCAAGCCTACGAACTTGTCCTGTTTCCTTCTGGGTCCAATTCATCATCCATTTACAATGGGATTGTCCTCTAAAGATATAGTTGTTCATCCCTGTAGTTATTGATAATTTTAGAGTTGCCTAAGGCCCTGAGAAGTTAAGTGACTTGTCCAGCATCATAGAACTAGTATGTATCAGAGGTTGGACTTGAACACAGAGGCCACTAAAACTCCACATCCATCTGAATTACTAAAATTAGCAAATGATAGTAAACTATATGTTTTATATGCATGTAAAATAATGCTAAAGAATCAGGTACATCAAATTAATATAGGAATATAGGGAAAAGATAATAACAGGGAGAAAAGAGAGTATAAGACATTAGACACACTAAGATCAGTAAATGCATTTTAAATTTCTTAAATTTGACAAAGATTAGTCAATTTTCCCTATTGCATGTAAGGAGAAATTTGCCTGAAATTAGCCTCCAGCATAGGTATAAGATAAACTTGGAAAAGTTCTAGCAAAAAAATCAAAAGAACAATTAATTTAGACCTGTATTATCAATCTCATATAATGCTAATTGTGGTTTGCATATAAAAGAACATCATAGCACTGGTTAGTGGTAGTTCTCCATAAACTCTGTTGAGATAGCATGCATACATTTCATAAGCCAAAATGGATATGTATGAATATAAATTAGAATGTGTTTGTAGAAAGGCAATAATCATCCATAAGGAAAAAAGACAGTTTAACTTGCAAAAAATGAAATCAGATCTGACTCAAATCAAGTTGACTCAACCTAGGAACACCTCAAGGATGAACATGAATCTGCTGATATTAGAAGAGGGTAAGCGCCCAACAGAGCTGACTGCACAGGCAGTCCAAGCCAACCTTTGAAGCAGCACAATTAGAAGGGTAGCTTCAGGGGATGGCATTCACCTCAAGACTAGGCAGGTTGAGTTTGTACTTCTAATCCAGCTCTGCTCATGACCCAAGGGATATTACAGAACAAGTATCACGAGAGTTACTCTAAGTTCCTGCCCTTCTCAGTTCTTATCACATTATGGTGGTTCATAGAGTAAAAAACAGTAAGGTGAAAGAACCAGGACTTTCCATTTTCTATCAGAAGCTCTTATAGTTTTCAACTCCACAAAACATCATGTCTCTTTACCAAAATGTCTCTGTACCACCTTAGTACAAATTTATCTAACCCCCTCACACTCACACACACTTTTTAGCTTCCTCTTCTGTGTTGTATTCCTCTAAAAGATTGAAAGTACCTGTCTTTTTTCCTTATTTGTGTCCTGAGCACTTAGCACATTACCTGGAACATAGTAGATGCTTGATAAGTGTTTATTAAATGGGCATAATCTGTGTGGGAAGGGAAAGTATCAGGTTAAATATTAGGCACACATCTGGCATTCTAAGATTGTGAGGAAACACACACACAAATATATTATTCTGTGTGTTTGTGTGTGTGCGTGCAAACACACAGCCAAGTGTAGCAACAAAGGTTACGGCTAGGAGCTATAGGAAAGAGTATTAAATGAAAGAAATATTGGAGTTAATATCAGAAATAAAATTTTCATCAAAACATCCTTAGGAACATCATCTATGAATCTCTTAAGGTGAAACTAAAGTTTTAGAGAGCATAACAACAACAACAACAAAGCACAAAATTTCAGAAAATGTAGGCAATCTCTAATACATGCAAGACAAATTGGTGAGCAACTTCAAATACTGTAGGATGTAATTGAGTAGTGTAATGACATTTTGCAAAAGCAATATGGAAAGTAAAATGAAGGACAGTTAGCTGTTTAGAACATGGAATGAACTGAGCAAGGCAGGGGCTATCAGGTGCCAATTCAGTTGATGCACAGGTATATAAGGAAGATTTGAACTGGAAATTTCATCTCAATCTGAAGATTGGGTTTGGGAGTGGGAGATTGGTTTGGTTTGGGTAGGCCTTAGATAAATTTGAATTGCCAGCAACCTGCACTAAGCAACTTCTAGTCTCAAATCCTGTGATATCTTTATACCAAACAACTCGTTCCTGATTCATACTCCAACAGCAAGCAACAACATCTCTCAGCTAAACAACCTGATTTTGGTTGAATTCTGTCTGGCCCTGCCAGGCTGGCAGCTGGCTACCAGCAATTGATTATTGACAAGCCTCATCAATCCTTCTTCAAGTACCATCTTTCATCATCAGTTTATATTGGGAATCTCCTGTTTCCCTCCTTCCTCAATTAATTCCCTGATCCCCTCTTAAGCCTAGTTGCATTAAATCTTTAAAACTTACCTAAACTTGTATCAGCTTTATCTTAAGGCTTAATAAGCATATCCTTGGGAGATTTGAGGGAAAGGAGAGTGATATCAATCAAACAAGATCTAATCTGCAGTCAACTCTAGTGTTATCCCTTAGTGGGACAGATTATTCAGTTAGAAGTGTCTGTATAATTCCAACCACCAATTCTTCATTTTAGCTGACCAGTCTGGGACACTGTTATTCTGAAGTTGAGTTTAGCAGATTCATTACCAACATTTGTGGGCCCTTTGTGTTTCACTATCACAATTTAAGTGTTACACTTAGATATTACCTACACACACTCAGCTTTAGCTCCTCATAACATCAGGCTATTTTATAACCGTGGCTAAAAATCTGAAAAGCAAAGTCACCAATTAGGTAAAGAGCAATTAGATACATACTATGGCATGGTCGAAAGACCACCCAACTTGGAGTCAAGATACCTGAGTTTGAATCCTGCCTTAGATGCTTACTAACTAGTTTCTGGGATCAGCCCTACAGGGTCTTAGTTTCTCTATCTGTAAAATAGGTTATAATTATGGAGGGAGAGGTTCTTACCAACCAAAGACTGTAAGGTTAAAAAAAAAGTGGTATTGTAAATATCATTAAGATCTGTTAAGAACATCTGCCAAAACAAAATGGGCCAGTAGATTCAGAAAATGGGTTCTGACCTCTGATCTGAAATTTCCTTCTCTTCTTTGCCACTCTTCAGTTCTTAATGAAGATGTATGCTATTCCATGCTATTCCCTTCATAATGTGGTTTGGTACATAAAACTCTTTGTAGACAGCAATCACTTAGTATGTCAGTCTAATTTCTGGCCTGTCTCCTCAACAACAGAAAACAAGTAGTTTGTGCGTATCTGTAAATTCGTACATGTACTGAAAAAAAAAACACCTTAGGCCTCTTTAAGAACAAATGAATCCTGAAGGACTGGGAAGAACATTGGTCTTGGTAGCATGAGACCTGGATTAGAGTATAGGCTTTGTTCCTTACTAGCAATATGACCTTGTGCAAATTACTTTATCTCAATAAGCTTCGTTTTCAAAAATTTTGGAATATAGATAATAATAATTGCACTGTCCACCTCATAGGATCATTATGAATAGAATATTTCATATGTCTTAAAGCTCTGTAGAAATCTAAGCAATTATTATTATATTTTGATTTTCCCAAAGGGAACTGATACTGATAAAAATATTCAAATTGATTTTATATACATTCTTAGTATTTTAAAGTATATCTTATAATTCTAATGATTTAATACATTGATTATTATATTATATTATTATTTTATGTATTATTATGTAAAGGGGAAAATTATTGTTTGGTTGGACTGAATATTAAAAGGGGTGGTCATAGGATTAATCCCATATTCACAATTATCATAACATATTATAGTGGTTGATTTAATATATTTATTCAATTAATATAATGATTTGATAATTTAATATATGTAATAATTATAATTTAAATTATCTCATAATTTTAATTAATAAATGACAATTCCTTCAATTGTATAGAGTACAGTGCTAAATTAATTGTACAGAAACTATTTGTCTTTCTAACTTAGACCCTCAGAATATGATCCATTTGTTAAATCTGACCTACTAGGTCCATGCTGAAAAAACCATGGCACCCACAAGGGAGCATGTTGGAGGGGGCTGATCTCTTCCCTCCTCTCCATGTGCACCTAAGGACACTTCCTACATGATCTACGCCTCTGCCCAGCAGCCCAATGGAAGCACTTTCTCCTTCCCCTGCCTAGGATAAGGCAGGGGGCTCACATGTGGTGTGAAGTTGCAGTTTGGGCACTTCATCTCTAAGGTCTCTAAAAAATTCACCATCACTGTACTAGACTGTAAAATAGATTTATGAAGTTGAGTTATTGTGATTTGGCACTTTTTCTTAAACTGGCCCCCATACCTAAATTTGAAGTAGCCCATTTAGAATAGGTTCTAGATAATTTGACTTTAAATGGGGCCTGCTATTCACTGAATCACAATGTACTGAAAGATAGCAGGGTTCAAAGCAGATTGAATATAGAAATCAGAAGCCTAGAGTTCAATTCTCAACTTTTCCACTCTTAGACAAATCATATAGCCTCTCAAGGCCAAGATATCCTCACCTACAAAATGAGGAAGCTGAGATAAAAGATTTCTGAGGTCCCTGACAAACACAAATCTATGATCCTCTCAATAACAGGTGAAGAACATAGCAATGAAATTTTAAAAGGCATTAGTTATCACAACTGCTCAATTCAGATATAAAAGTTCCTAATCAGACTTAAAGGGCAGAGTATTGAGTTGCAGCACCATCTTTTATTTCTAAGGTCACCCACAGAGGCCAAAAGATCGAAACATGACAAGAAAAGGCAACAATGTTCCTACTGAATATAAGATGCTTTTTATAAAGGCAAAATGCTCTCAAATGCTATATTTTCATCAACCAAAGAGCTTAATGTAAGATTAAAATCAGCAAGTAATTATCAGATTTTGTATTTTCTAAAATAATGATCAGCAAAAACAATGATCAAAAAAGATGCAAGGGAAAATACTAGTTAAAGATCATTTTCATTTACAGATATCCAACAAAATTACATATTCACCCAAAGTAGAATTATGAAGATTATAGGGCAGAAGAAAATTTAAATATTTTCCATTCCCATGATTACAGGCAGATCTCCTGACAACAAAATAACAGATATCTTAGTGTTGAGTGAAGAGACTAATACATATCAATCTTATGTTTACCACAATGAACACTGGTTGAGTGTCACTGACAAAAATTAGGGCAGAAAGTATGAATTTAATTGGATAGATAAAATTTAATTATGAAATGATAGAAGGTTTCATTTTGGAAAAATGACTTCTGTTCATTTTTAAAACTGATTCTATTAGCTATGAATACTATCAGTTTTTATATTTAGTCTTCCTAAGTAGGTCATCCAAATGCTTAAACAGAGAATTTCTAATTATATCTAATATTATACTTCCTTGCGGGGGTCTTTTTTTACTGCCTTAGAAAGAATGGTCAAGAAAAAATGCAAACTAGATAATTAAGAATTTGGTCATCACTTCAAAAAAGAACATCAACAAAGATGCACTTGTTCTTTTGAAATTTCATTCATCATTTGGGCTATTTATACCTATGCTTAATATTCTTCCACACTAAATATTGAGGATACTAAAAATTACCCACCCATTAAATAGGGTCCACATCATGTACAAGCCAATCAAACTCAGTGGAAAAAGCAACATGCAGGTTGGTGACTCATCCTTACATTCTGCATCAAATGTTAATGAGTTTCAAAGCCCCAGAAGTCTTTTCTGCTTTCCTTCTTCCCTTCCTTCCTCCCTCCCTCCCTCTCTCTGTAGGTCTCTCTGTCTCTGTTTCTTTGTCTCTGTCTCTTTCCCCTCTCTCTTTCCTGCCTCTCCAGTCCCATTTCCTGTAATCTCTTCTCCCACACTAGTTTTCTCTTTCCTAGTTTTCCCTCCAGACCTATTTCTCAGTAAATGTCACTGCTAAACTTGTCTGTCCCCTGCCCTTTCTCCTTCCACTCTCCTTCTCAAAGTCCTCCTCACTTACCAGGTGCAGTGTCAGGGGCAAAAGGAACAGGAACAGCCACAGGTAGAGGTGACAGCTATTGGTGAACTTGCTTTGCTCTGGATCGTGGTACCAACCTCCCGTGAGCGCAGCCCATACTCCCTGCCGGAGTAATTGTAGCACCTGGGACACCATGCCTGCTGTAGCCCGATGGCCCAGGGCCCTCAGTTTCCCCTCTGGGCACTCCTGCGCTGCTCACCGGACTCCCCCCCCCAGTCCCCCTGTCTTAGTACAGTGTGTCACACGTTGTCCCCCCACCTCCACCGCCTCCTCCTCCGCCACGTCCTCTTACTCCCCCTCGACTGGAGCTGGGACAGTCCTTATGCCGGGACCCGCAGACGGGGGCGCCGGCGCCGGCTGCTGCCGCCGGGCAGGTGGGCGCCATGTCCGAGGAAGGAAGGATTTTCCCATCGTGCTCAGAGGCGGCTGCAGATGCTCAGAAGGCTCCTCCCCTCTTGCCCTCTGCCGGGACTCCTCCCAGTACCGCGGCAGCTGGAGGGGGAGGGAGTCATGTCCAGGTTCCTTCCAGTCCCTTCCTGTCATTTCCTCATCTACCACACTCCTCTCCCTCCTCCCCAAGCTCGAATCAATTAAACTGAAAGAGTTGCTCTCCTATAGCAATGATAGCTGAGGACACATTGTCCTGGGTTCATTTCCTTGCTCCTAGGATCCCAAAGCTTCCTGGTCGTGAGATTCTGCAGCATACCTCCCAGTTCAATTTCTTCTATCCTTGGGATGCTTGTCTTCCTCAATTCACAGCATGGCCCTGACTCACCGAAACATCTCTCTCCCCAAATTCGTTTCTGCTCTACATCCTCTTGGCCCTGGTTGTTTCCATCATATCAAACGAGATAATATAAGTAATGTACTTTGCAAACCTTAAATTATTTTTGCTGGTCCTCTCTCTTTTTTGAAAGTGAAGCTCTAAAGAACAAGGACCACCTCCTCTCCCCCTTTTGTATTCCCAGGTCTTAGCACAATGCGTAGAATTTTGTAAGTACTTAGTGACTGTTGACATATTGACTTTAAATGTTATATTTGTGCTGTATTGTCATTATTTTTGTTGTTATTATTGTTGTCATATAAATATTATTAATTTTCTCAGTTGCTCACTTAGGGACTGCTTTCCTTGAATCTGCTCAGTAGTTAATGACTTGTTATATTTTTAGGGACATCAGAAAGATCCCATTGCTCTGGTAAAATAATTCAAAGTGATTTCTGATATCTGAAATTCCAATGTTGGAGTTTTCATTCTTTAGTTTAAGATTTTCTACCATTTTCATTCAAGTATGAATGAATTTTAGTACTCACCTGGGAGCCAGGATTGGAAGAAAAAAGAAGAGCTCCTAAGGAGAAAAAAGGAAGCATTATTCTGGTGTTGGGACAATATATAGATGGGACAACTAAGGCAGATTTCTACTTCTTCACATCTCTCCTCTATTCGAGAACTGGCCCCATGCTCCTTACCATATTTTTACAGACTCTTCTTCCCTTAAATTATAATGGTCTTTCTCTGAGTTCAATTGCCATAATATGTTTCTACTTATCATAGGCAATAAGGAAACAAAATTACCATTTTTTTGCGGATTATATGATGTTTTACTTAGAAAACTCTAGAGAATTAGTTAAAAACTAAACTTCAAGATATAAAATAAAATCCAGCAGGACAAGATAGGAAAATAAATTTTATTTAAAATTATTATGGGAAGTTAGAAATATTTAGAGATCTACTCAAGACACACAGGAACTATATGGACACAATAACAAAATATTTTTGACACAAATAGGAACTTAAGTAATAAAAGAAAAGTTAATTGCTCCAGGTAGGCAGAATCAGTCTGTTAAAATGACAGTACAGTTGTCTCTCACTATATCATGGTTCACTTATCATAGCTTCTCTGTATCATGGGTTTTTAAAATATATATATATATATATATATGTAATTATATATATAATCCTAAATTGCAGAGTTTTCAGTATATCACAGGATTTTGCAGTTTTCAATACATCACAGGATTTTACAGAATACCAGGCTGTACACAATGGAAATGCAGTATGCTACTTCTGCTTGCACATAGATGACCAACCACAGGGCTGTGTTCTGTATCCTGGGTGCTGATTGGCTCAGTGACTTGTAGCATCAGTCTATTTGCTCTCCTACTACTTCCCAATTTTCACCTTGTGTGGAGTCTCTGGAATGTAACTCCCCTGATAGGTGAAGGATCACTGTGCTTCCTAAATTAATTGCTTATTTAGTACCACATCATCAAAGTACTAAAGAATTATATAAAATTAAAAAAAATCATTATGTGGGAAAAAATAAACATATCAAGAGAAGTAATTAAAAAATGGGAAGGAAGGTAGTCTACCAGTATTAAATATGAAACTATACTACATAGAAATTATCATCAAAACAATTTATTATTAAGTAAGAAATAGGAGAACTTGATCAATGGAATACTTCAGATATCCAATATAAAAAAATCAAATGATAACAATAAATCATGTTTTATAAATCCAAAGATCCTAGCTAGTGGGTCAAGAACTGACAAAAACTGTTGGAAAAACTGGAAATCAGTCTGGCAGAAATTAAATATCAATCAATTTTATAATATATTTACTAAGATGAGCTTGAAATGATTTACAAATAAAAGGTAACTGCATAATTTTATTTTTCCAGATATAATATCAATACAATTTTTAATATTTGTTTCCTGACATTTTGAAATCCATGTTCTTTCCCTCTCATACCCTCCTGCTCTCCCCAAGAGGGCAGGTAATGTGATAAATGTTGTACATATATTATCACATAATATATATTTCCCTGTTCATCATGTTGTGAAATGTGTCACATATTATATACATTAGAGAAAAATTTGTGGAGGAAATAAAGTGAAGAATAGTACGTCTCAATATGCATTGAAACTCATATGTCAGATCTATGGATAAGGGGAAAGTTCATGACCAAACAAGAAAGGATCACAGAAGGCAAAATGGGTAATTTTAATTACAAATAATTCAAAAGGTTTGCACAAACAAAACCAAAACATCTAAAGTTAAGAGAGAAATGGGTAAATAGGGAAAAATCATTTGCAACAAGTTTCCTGGGTTTGATAATTAGATTGTCTACACTGCCCATCTTTAGATTTAATCACCAAAGGTGAGAGCACCTCTAATTATGGGAGGTCCATAACCCACATGTGTTAGAGTGGGTGATGAATCAGAATCAACTGACTGCCCCCTAGGCAGTACTATGAGAATCGTCTATTGTGATTGGACATGCAAATTAGGAGGGAGGTACAGGAAGTGATGTCTAAGTGACCCCTTTAAAAGGAGAAGGTCCTCAGTCAGCAGGGGTCTTCTGGTGAAGGGCTCTGCTAATGAAGTAGCTCTTCTGGTCCATGGAGGAGTGCTGGCTGAAACACTGAGACCTTGGTGAGACTGCTTCAATATCTTTGCTTCATTCACCTCTGGGCCTCTGGCCCTCTGACTCTCTGCTGAGGGTTAATTAGATCTACCAGGATTAATTAGAGGATCATAGTAAATTACCTACTAGGTTAGATTCTTGTTTCCTCATTTCCTCTCTCTCTTCTTAATTGTAAATAAACTTCCACAAAAGTCAATTTTGACTTGAGATTATTCTTAATTGAGGATTGATAGTAGTTCAATCACCTGGTGACCATCTTTTAATATATTGAACCCATAAAGCCCCTTTCCCCCCCTTACATGGGGAAAGGCTCATTCTAAGATATATAAGAAATTGATTCAAAATTTAAAGAATAAAAGACATTTCCTAATTGATAAGTGGTCAAAGGATATGAACAGGCAGTTTTCAAAAAAAGAAACCGAAGCTATTGATAACCATATAAAATGCTCTAATAATCACTTATAATCAGAGAAATGCAAATTATAATATCTCTGAGGGTCTGTCTCATATTCTTCAGATTGGCAAATTTGACCATAAAAAAAAGAAAATGGCAAAGCAAGAGGGGCTAGAGGGAAAGAGGTATATTAATGCACTCCTGATGTGAACTGGTCCTAGTCTTAAAAAGCTCTTAAAACTATGTCCCAAAATCTAATAAAGTATGCATACCCTTTGATCCAGCAAGACTGCTACCAGAGCTATAGCCAAAAGAGATCAAAGAGAGAAAAAAACCAATCTATACAAAAATATGTATAGCAAGTCTTTTTGTGGTGACAAAGAACTAGAAATTGAGGGTATGATCATCATTTGAGGATGGTTGAACAAGTTATGATATATGATTTTGATAAAATATTATTGGTCCAAAGAAATGATGAAGAGTATTGTTTCAGAAAAACCTAAGAAGACATGTATGAACTAATGCAGGGGAGACATGTATATACAGGGGGAAATGAATATAGCCAGGAGGCAATTTTTGCAACACTATTACATATGAAAAGATTTTGAAACTTTTGAAATATGAAAATTTTAATGATTTAGCAACTTTAGTAATGACCAACCACAATTCCAGAGATCTCCTGATGAAACGTGCTATCTACTTCCAGAAAGAAATAATAGGATTGGGGAAGAAACACATACATACACACACACACACACACACACACACACAGAAACACACAGAGCCAACATTTGCTTCACTATATATATTTTTATGAGAAGTTTTATTTTTCTTGATTTATGAATGGGATAGAGAGAGCCCTAGAAGGGAAAGAATACAGACCTGAAAAGAAATTGAATTTTAAAAATACATTTTTGCTTAAGTAGATACTTTTTTTAAAGTTCACACTTGCATGGCAGAAATCAAGAATGTAATATCTTTTGATCAAAATAAAAAACAAAATTGCTCCAAGCCAAACCCAAACCTGAGCTTACAAAAGGCCATCAAGTCAAAGATTAACAATCTGAATAATTAATCTACGAGGTATAATTCATATAATTTTGGAAACTACTAATTTCAGAATTTCACTTTAAAGCCAGACACTGGTAGAAAATGAAATAAAAGATGATAAGGTCCTCAGACAGAAACAAAAAGAAAAACTATTGGAAAATGATAACCTGATATTTGGAATGGAAACACTAAGGGAAGTTCTGGAAAACTAGTACATCTTATTATTTTTATAACAAATGTCAAAAATAATAATAGCTAATATTATAAAGCACTTTACATATTATTTCATTTTATCATCACAATGGCCATAGGAAAGTGGATGTTACTATCTTTACTTTATAGATGAAGAAACTGAGTCAGAGAGAGGCTAAAATGTTTAGAGTTACAGAACTAATAAGTGTTTAAGGTGTGATTTGAAATCAGGATTTCTTGATTCCAAGTTTCACACTCTATTAATTGTGCCACCTAGCTGCACAGCTGTAAGATGTGTAAGATGATAAACAGTTTTATTATTTAGTTAACATAGGCATAGTTAGAGCAAGGATCAGAACTGCCCACCATCAGCTCTTCAACCTCCCTTGATGTGGGGACCAAACTTATTGTTGCTCAAGGTGTATGCTCAGTACCAGTATACCCAGCTTTTTTGCTCTATGCACACTCAGAGTTTATGACTCCCTTGAAGACTTCATTTATTCCTTTGTAAACAAAAACAAAAATAAGATACTAAGCATTATCTAGAAAGTTATTGGAAACAAACCAAAAAACACCTCATCTTACAAAACCATGCCTTTTATACATTTGATTATAATGTGCAGTTATGGTAGTTACAGATCTGGAAACACATTATAGAAATGGAGAATTCCATAGACTAATTAAATTTTCTGCCCAAATATAGGCAGAAAAATACTAAAATTCTTCATTCTAGAAAGAAGGGGTGTGTGTGAGTTTGGTATCATGTACAAGGTACTTGGGAAATTGTAAACTTATTGGCATATAGAATAAAATATTTACTCAGAAAAAAGTTACTTTTTCCAAATTTTGGTACTTTAGGTTTTGTAGAATTAAGAGTTAGTTTTTAATGGCATGCCCATTCTTAATACTAATAAGAGATAATATTTAAATAGAACTGAAAGGTTTGCAAGGCACTTTGTCTATAGTATCTTATTTGATCCAACAACAACCCTGTGATATATTATTATTATTAATTAATATTATTATTATCCCCATTTTACAGATAAGAAAGCTGAGACTGAGATTAAATAACTTGCCCAGTATCACACAAATAGTGAATTTCTGGGACAGAATTTAAAATCAGGACTTCTTGACATAAAATTTATTTCTCTATCCACTATACAATTTGTCTCTCCTTCCATGACCAAGAGAACATTATATAAGCAGCAAAAGAAATATTATTTTTTTATTTTATTTTTTTTTAAAAAATGTTTTCCATGGTTACATGATTCATGTTCTTACTCTCCCTCCCCCCAACAGCCTCTTCCCTTAGCAGATGTGCATTTCCACTGGTTTCTTCATGTTTCATTGATCAAGACCTATTTCCATATTATTGATAGTTGTACTAGGGTGGTCATTTAGAGTTTACTTCCCAAATCATGTCTGCATTAACCTATGTGTTCAAGCAGTTGTTTTTCTTCTGTGTTTCCACCCCTGTAGTTTTTCCTCTGAATGTGGGTAGCATTCTTTTCCATAAATCCCTCAGAATTGTCCTGGGTCATTGCATTGCTGCTAGTACAGAAGTCCATTACATTCAATTTTACCACAGTGTATCAGTCTCTTTGTACAATGTTCTTCTGGCTCTGCTCCTTTCACTCTGCATCAATTCCTGGAGGTCATTCCAGTTAACATGGAATTCCTCCAGTTTATTATTCCTTTGAGCACAGTATATTCCATCACCAACAGATACCACAATTTGTTCAGCCATTCCCCAATTGACCGGCATACCCTTTTTTCTAATTTTTTGCTACCACAAAGAGCTCAGCTATAAATATTTTTGTACATGTGTTTTTCCCTATGATCTCTTTGGGGGTATAAACCCAGCAATGGTATGGCTGGATCAAAGGGCAGGCAATCTTTTAGCGCTCTTTGGGCATAGTAAAAGAAATATTATTTGAAGAATTACTTGTATATGTTCACTTCCAGAGAAAGAATTGATAAATAGAAATATGTAAGACATAGCTTTATATATACATATATATTTTTGTCAAATGATCCCTTGTCTTAGGGGGGAGGAAAGGGAGATAGTGAACTAGGCATATTTATATAAAATTAATAATTAATTTATTTTTAAAAGTAATTTGAACTGTACATTAGAAGAATTAATAATAACACCTTCAATTGTCAGTTCTATCTGTAGATCTTCACTCATTTGGTGAAAATTAAGTTATTTAATGGCATTGCCCATCAGTTCTTGGGTTTTTTTCCCTTTCCAACTATACTTTTTTCCTATTTAGCAATATGTTGGAACATATTGTTTCAAGAGTGGATTATTGAATTTTCATTGTGAGCATAGGAAATCACCAAATCCTTATACATAGGAAATCACCAAATGCTACAAATCAGAACTTGATGATTATTTTGTTGATGGTCTAGCCATAAGAATGTGAGGGAAATTTTTAATAATAAAGATAAAATTTACAAGTATGTTATGCATACATTTTCATTTTTTAAAAGCCTGACTTTCTCATATCAATAGCTGATGCAATATCTTTAATGGTCATTAGAAATACATTCTTTAAATAGCATGTTTGCTTGGAGAAATAACCATTTTGAAAACCACAGAATATAAAAACCAACATGAGAGAGTAATGAAACCTGCTTGGGGCTCAAAATTCATTTGTCAAATTTGTCAGCTAACAAAGAACTAACTAATGGTGGGAAAGTTAGCTCAATCTGATTTTACATGGGCAAACTGAGTCAACCCAGTCTTAGCAAAAGCACATACATGGTTGTAACAAAATTAAACCATATTAAAATTTGTGTTTGTCTTAAGTAATTGAGCTAAGTGAAATGGTCTGACCCAGTGTGACTGGTGGTTTCTTATCATCTCTCTCTGTCTCTACCTGTCTCATTCTCTATCATCTATTTTCTAACCCACATAGCCTGAAAGACAGATCTGTTAAATTCCACCCATCACTCGATGTTCTCCTGAACCCTAGACAGGTAGAGTCATCTCTGTTTGTTTTCTAGTCTTTTATTGGCTCAAGCCCCTGTTAATTATGTTCCCCAAATTTTAATGGTCCCCAGCACCCCAGTTCCACTTAGGAAATTTATAATCAGCTTAGCTTTTACAAAGAAATATTTGCCATAAAGATATAATATTAATAAATATATAAAAATTCTCCTCTAGCATCTAGGTAGTACATAATCCCCCCAAGATTCCACCATTATTCCCTGGAGTGGAGAAGAGGGATTCAGATTACAGTTTAGCTCAGTTCTTAACAGTGTATTTTTCTTAATGAGTTCTAAATGTAAAGTCACCACTTTTCCCTACTCTTCCTTCTCAGCACCCTGGCTTCTCAGGGCTGCCCTGTCGAGTTAGTTGCAACATCCAGCCTAGAATTGTGATTCACGGGTCCCCATGGCTTGTTCACTAAGGTTTGGAACTTCACTCTCTGACCTTAGAACTGAAAATGACCCAAAAAAAGGCCAAAATCCTAAACCCATTTCTTTGGGTCACAGGACCTGAGGGGAAGGGACTTTAGGCTTTCCTCAATGAATATGTAATACTTCTCAGTGAATGAATAAGGCCTTCAGCCCTAAATTCCACTTCAAAAGAAGCAATTCTTTAAATAAGGGAGATTTTAAGGAAGAAGCCAGTTTCAGCTACATAGAACTCTGGAAAGAGACTGCTCTATCCTATGTGGTGGAGGACCACAAAATATCTTCTCCAAGAAGTAGGTATCTGTTGTCTTCCATATGGGTGTGTCCATCCTAGGTGATATAGGTGGCATATCCACATGTACAGGTATGTACACATACACATATATGACATATACACACATGCTTTTAATGGCTAGCCATTAGATATAATTAACTCAAAAGAGGAACATTTCCTAAGATGACATAGGAAGAATAGTAACAATAAAATACTCTTTTTCTCTTCTCCAACTTTGAAGCAAACTTTCCTATGATTGCAAGCAACATAAAAGGGTAGAGTGGGCTTAAACTTAGACCATATTGTTAATGTAGCATACAAGTATTCTACATATGTGGGCAACTAATCATATGACTCTAGTTCTAGGGCCCTCATTTTCCTTCTATTCTCACACAGTACACCTTTATTTTCAATGTCTATGCTGAGCAAATCATTCATCTGGGCAACTGGGTTAGTTTCTATCCTCAGCTCCATTCTCTAGTACAAAGGCTCATTAATGTATAAAGGTTGAATGCATTTTTCTCTACTTTCCTACCAGTAGTCATGAGCCTTTGGATTATTTCCTGTCCCTGTATCTTGTATAAGTTTCTCTTTGACAAATACAGTGTCTAATTTTGGAAATAAAGCTCTACTACAAGTCTACAAGGGTATTCCTCAAATATGTTCGTGTGTGTGCACGCACGTGTGTGTGTGTGCGTGTGTGTGTTTGTATGTGTAAGGAGAGAACAGTTGGATTCCTTGCCTCCAGCCTACTTAATTTTATCACAGAAATCAAAGAGTGAAAAACGAGGATAACGAGATATTTATGTGTTATATAAAGTGTAAATACTGGCTAAAAAATAGCAACTAATATTTATATAGCACTTTAGGGTTTGCAAAATGCTTAACAAATATTATCTGATTTTATCTTCACAATGATCTTGAGAGATCAACCTTATTATTCCCATTTTGCAGAGGAGTTAATAGAATCAGAGAGAGAGAGAGATCACTTGATTAAGACCTAATTCCATATTATTGATAGTTGGACTAGAGTTATTGTTTAGTGTCTGCATCCCCAATAATATCCCCATCAGCCCATGTGTTTAAGCAGTTGTTTTTCCTCTGTGTTTCTACTGCCACAGTTCTTTCTCTGAATGTGGTTAGTTTTCTTTCTCATAAGTCCCTCAGAATTGCTCTGGATCCTTACATTGCTGTTGCTAGAGAAGTTTGTTATGTTCGTTTGTCCTACAGTGTATCAGTCTCTGTATTCAACATTCTCCAGGAACTGCTTCTTTCACTCTGCATCAATTCCTGGAGGTCATTCCAGTTCACATGGAATTCTTCCAGTTCATTATTCCTTTGAGCACAATAGTATTCCATCACCAACAGATGCCACAATTTGTTCAGCCATTCCCCAATTGAAGGGAGAGTAATGAATGTTGAAGGGGATGTGGCAAAATTGGGACATTAATGCATTGCTGGTGGAGTTGTGAACTGATCCAACCATTCTGGATGGCAATTTGGAACTATGCTCAAAGGTCTTTAAAAGACTATCTACCTTTTGATCCAGCACTACTTGGATTATACCCCAAAGAAATAACAAGGAAAAAGACTTGTACAAAAATATTTATAGCCAAGCTCTTTGTGGTGGCAAAAAATTGGAAAATGAGAGAATGTCCTTCAATTGGATGTTGATCTAGACCCAATCTCTCCCATATTGTTTTCCAATTTTCCCAGCAGTTTTTGTTAAATAGTGGGGTTTTGTCCCAAAAGCTGGGTTCTTTGGGTTTATCATAGACTGTCTTGCTGAGGTCACTTACCCCAAGTCTATATATACTGGCGAAAAGATAGAAGGGAAGATCAGTGGAATAGACTTGTTATTTCTTTGGGGTATAATCCAAGGGGCAGCTAGTGGTACAATGGATAGAGTGCCAGGCCTGAAATCAGGAAAAATTCATCTTCATTAATTCAAATCTGTCTTCAGACATTTATTACCATGTGACCCTGGGCAAATCAGTTGACCTTGTTTGTCTTAGTTCCTCTATAAAGTGGGCTAGAGAAGAAAATGGCAAACCACTGCAATATCTTTACCAAGAAAACCCCAAATAGGGTCACAAAGTGTTAGACACAACTGAAATTATTCAACAATAATGTCAGTCAAAACTGGCCAGGGCCACATTGTGGATTTCTCCCTAAATTAAGCTTTTTAGATTACATTTTATCTAAATGATCCTTAATTAAAACAGCTAAGAATTTTTCTTTCTATGATATATTATTTATTAAAGGGAAAACTTTTTAAAGAGTAAAAGTAAGTATCTGAGCTATATGTATTTTCAGTAGCTGTACTAGTGAAAGAGGTTCACAAAATTATTAGTTGAATGAATCTTGTGGCTTTTTCATGAAATTATCATCTGAACAGTTTTATAATGCTAAAGAAATCAGTCTCTTAGTGGTGAAATAAGAGTGCTAGGACTTCGGCAGAAGCCAGAGCTATTGATTTTCTTTTCATGTTCTGTTACAGGTGACTTTGGTAGTTGGAAATTTTCGTCATCCTAGAGCAGTGTTGGTGAACCTTTTAGATATCACATTCCCAAACTGCACTTTCAAGTTGCCTGTGAGCCCCACATATTATTCCAGACAGTGAGGGGAGGAAATGCTTGCATTGACTGACTGGGTGGAGGGGTGGATCATGCAAAAATTGTCTTCAGGCAAGGTGGAGAAGGGGAATGGAGCAGCCCAATCCTGCTTACCCGGGCACACATCCCACATCTTCCCCAACGTGGTCCTAAAGCTTTCAAAGAAGTTCCTCATTTACATATCATTTGCATAGTACAAGTAAATACGCATATGTAAAAAAGAAACTTGAGTGTCATGTCTTTTTTTCGAGTATATTAAATGAGGGAATCATTCCAGAACTCTAGATTTACCCAAGTAGAGCAGTTTTCCCAAGTAAATAGGACTAGTATCTTAATGGACATGGTGGGGGGGATTCTGTAACCAATAATCTTCCTGAACCCCAATTTTACTTTGCTGATTACTTCAACCTATAAACTGTAGAATTAGTTAAAATGTAAAATATTGTTATGGAAGAGATCCTATTGTAGAGTTAATCCATTATCCAGAAACCATAAAGGACTTTCAATGATATAACATTAAAGATGTGATTTTTATCATTGGTTGATAAATGAATTTTTTTCAAAGGCAGAGATATAATAACATCAGTAGAACTGTTATGTTCTAATGATTTATAGTTGTCAGAGGAAGCCTTCCCCCAAATAGCCTGGCACAGAATCTTAAACTGCTAGGAGAGATTTGTTCACACTCCATGAATAAATAATGTAAATGAGATAAAAGTGTGGGTGCAAGTTTAGAAGCAGGTGCCTGTGGATCTATTTGTTAGTGATGCAGATCTCATAAAATGTTTTTAATAGTTCTGATATGGCAGATTTTCCAGATGACAGAGAAATTGATTTTCCAGAGTGAGAAAATCACTTGGAAGAAGGCTATAGGTTTTGACAGCACAGACCATAGGGCCAAATGATAAAGATAATATTGGAAGAAAGTCATGTTGTGGTAGACATAAAACTGACCTGGGGTCAAGAAGGATTGGTTTAATTCCTTCTTCTCATACTTACTTGGTGTGTGACTCTAAGTAAATCAACTTAATCTCTCATTGTCTCAGGAAACTCTCTAAGACTGTGAATTATATGCAAGATGATATTCTGCATTGAATGAAGGAAGTTTCTAGAATGAGAATTCTACACAGTATTGAAACCCCAGCTGAGAAGAATAGAAAGAAGGAGGACATAATAATAAAAAATAAAAAGTAAATAGGGAAGTAAATCAACACATCCTAATAATTATTTTATCTACATGTATTATATCACAAAACAGAGCTCCACTGAAAAAGAAATCAAATGCTTCCTTTATCTTATGGAATTGTTCTCAAAGATCTCTGAATATAATTTAAATTCAGTAAGTGTAAAATTCTAATGTATTCTACATAAAGACTGAAAGCTTCAAACTTGAATCTGGAGTTTATATGAACCATTGACTGAAAGTAATACCTACAAACAATTTAGTTTCCTCTAAGTATGACACAATGACCCTAAAGATATAAAAGAAAAAAATGTAGTTAAATACATGAAGAGGCTTTCTGGCATCCTGAAATCAAAGTCAGATGGGAAAAATACATTTAAAGCAATTCAGACATATACAATACCAATCTCAATGTATACATTAAGACCTATGCAATAAACCACAACAAATTTGTAAAATATCCTAATAAAAATTTGTAAAATATTAATGAAACTCAGGGCTCACAGTTTCATCCTAAGAGAGCTGTAGAATAATGAATATTTCCTTGCAAAAAGAAGGAAGAAAATTGAGAGATATTCTTTGAATATTTGATAAACAGATTTTTTAAACAAGTAGGCATTATCTCACCAAGCAATAATAGAAATGGTTAATAGGTATATGACACTGGATTTGTCAAATGTAACTGACAGTTGTTTACCCATAGATGCAGCTTGAGACATGGCTAATATCTAAGAGTGGAAATGTGTTATATCTTCATGAGCGAAGCTAACAACATGTTAACAAAACTATTGAACACATGGTTGAGTCATATTGCTTTATTTTCAGAAATTGAGTTTATGATAATAATTCAGGGTCATATCATTGTCAGCAGAAACTATAGAAGAATTAAACATAAGAAGACTGGACTTTGTGTTCAAAAATATTATGCAGACAATGGTAGAAATGGCACAACATATAACTGAATGATGTAAAAATTTAGCAATGTCCAAATTTCTAGCAAGATATGACAATAAATTTCTAAACTACAAATATAGAACTAAAATTTGACCAGACCATTATCACAGACTATGCTGTTGTCCATAATTGCCTGCAAATAATAATAGTTCATAAATATTTAATAGCAAGGCATTATTATTAAAATTGCATTGACATGTAAAAGTATATTTAGTAACAATATTTAATAAGACCACACTAAATATTTTGATGGAAGCAGCATGCCTATACCAATGAAATCATAGGTTTCTTACAAAATTCAAGAACAACAATAGAAAAAAACCTTCATGGCTAATTTTTTTTTCTATCAGTTGCTAGTTGGTGTAAAACTTAAAACAGAAGTGCCAAGTTTAAGTGGATTTTTCCCCCTCTGTAACTGTAGTGAATCCAGAAAAATACCAAGCACAATATAACAGTAGCAAATAACATGTTATTCACATTTGTTCACTCCCTGGGTTATTTGAAATTAGTTTGATTCAAATTTAAAAGTCAGACCTTGAAGCCAAATTAAAGTCTCATTTCTGACATGTACAGTCTTTGTGACCTTAGACAAGACTTAAGATTTTAAGGCTCCAAAACAATAATGATGTTTGACTTGAAAGAAACTTTTCTCACTTAAAGTTCTTTATGTCACTGAAATCTCAAGTCCAGATCAAAAGGTTATCTGAATTTAAATTATTCTGAGGTTAAAGTAGTTTACTTATTTTAATTTTAAAAATACAAACATTTAATTCATGTCTAAGAATGACTATAAGTATTCTTTTCTGCCCTAGAACTATGACCAGGTAACTTGTTTCACTGTGCTTTCAACAGATAAATCTTTCCTGTTTACTTTCTAAATTGTCTTGACCTGGAAAATTGTTTTACACTTCCCTTTCATTGATGCTGCCACTCCAGAATTCATTTTGAAGCATTATTTTAAGGTTCTTTGAAAGGGAATTTGCTAAAGTTCACATGAGTATCTGCTTTGATTCTGCCATCTTGGATCCACCTCCTTTTCTTTTTTAAACCCTCACCTTCTATCTTAGAATCAATATTGTTTATTGATTCTAAGGCAGAAGAGGCTAGGCAATGGGGTTTAAGTGACTTGCCCAGAGTCACACAGCCAGGGACTGTCTGAGTCCATATTTGAACCCAGGATGTCCCATTTCCAGGCCTGGCTCTCAATCCACACAGCCCCCTAAATGCACCTCTACCTCCTCTTATTTCTTGATGTCTTGCTAGCTTCCAATGGTCCAATTCGAATTTTAATGGATTATTTTCTTTAATGAAATCTTGTATCTCCTTTTCCATTTGGCCAATTCTACTTTTTTTAAGTAGTTCTTCTGTTCAGTGAATTGTTGTGCCTCTTTTATCATGTGGTCTACTGTATTTTTGAGATATTATTTTCATCAGTATTTTTCAAGCCTCCTTTACTGTTTAGTTCTTTTTTGTGTGATTATCTTATATTGTTCTCATTTCTTTTCCCAGTTTTTTCTCTACTTCTCTTACTTGATTTTTAAAATCCTTTTTGAACTCTTCCAAGAATTCTTATTGAGTCTGAAACCAATTCACATTTTTCTTGGAAGCTTGGAATGTAGTTGTTTTCTTTGTTATCTTCTTCTGAATTTGTGTTTTGATCTTCTTTGCCACCATATTAACTTTTATGGGGTTTTTTTTGTTTGCTCATTTTTACAATCTCTAAATTGTTAGCTTCATGTTAACATTGGGCTCTGCTCCCAAGGTAGAGGGGTCACTGTTCTAAACTTCAGGTTTCAGGTTTTTTGTGGTCCTGTTTTCAATGCTAGTTCTAGAGGTGTGATGTGAAAATTTTCAGTTCTTCCAAGAAGGTATGGTCTAAGAAAGAGTATGTTTGTTGCTCTCCTGGCTTGCGCTCTGCTCTTTGAGTGATCATAAGGACTCTTTTCCACTCTGGAACTATAATCACGGGCCCCCCTTCTGCTTCTGCTCTTCCTCACCCTGGGACTACCATCCAGAACAGAATACGGTCAATAGCAGAGTCCTGAATCCAAGGTCAACAGTTTCCCGTAACCTTCTAACCAACTGTCCAACACCTTTACAATCTATGGGCTCAGGACTCTGGAATCAGTCATTCTCAAAGATTGCTGCTGTCTTGCACCTTGGCAGCCTATGCAGAACTGCATTATACTCTGACACTAATAAAATAGATCTTTCCTACATACTTTCTAAGTAGTCTTTGCTGGAAAAATTTTTTCATCCTGACATTTTATTGGTTCTACCAGTTTGGAATTCATTCCCAAGCATTATTTTAAAGTTGTTTGGAGGAAAGTTTGAGAATGGTCTGGCAATCTCTGTATTTATTCTTCTATCTTGGCTTCACCCAGTTTCATTTGAGGGAATTTCAGGCGGGTTCCTCATGCTTAAAGCCTCCAAACATGTGGTTACAGTCTTACCATATTTTCATAAAATAGTAAGAACTGGAGAGCTCTATAGTTCCTCCTGTTTGAACTATGACTGCCATCTTGTGGCCAGAAGAAGCTTTAATTTTCCCAACTCTTCTTAAATGGAAAGGCTTTTCCCAGACTCAGCCAAATCCCTTGGTGTTGATTATCTAAAAGAGGTTTTGTCATGACTGAAGAGAGAGGCGCTTTTAGGTGAAGATGACCAGGGAACCCCTCCACCATAATGCCACTACCCCTGAATGAAGATCTATTCTCAAATTTATTTCACGTGGGGAAAAGAAATGAGAAGAAGATAGAATGGCTGGAATGAAAAGAAAGAAAAAGTGAAGAGCCTTTTGAGATGGCCCCATCAAATATTATCAGATCCTAAAGCTAATTCTAATTCTAGCAAAGCAAAATATAATTTTTCTCCCACCAGAAAGGAAACACTGACACGCTAAGGTGCATACAGTAAAGAACTAGCTGCTTTGAATAACATCCCATTAAATAATGTGACTACAATAGACTTCCATTTCTTTACTTGTAATATGGAGAAAATAATTTTCTGCACCAACCTCACATGGCTTTTGAGAGGAAAGTAGTTCCTAAGCTGAAAAGTGCTAAGTTAATGAGAATTATTATTATTATTATTATTATTATTACTCTACTACTAATCATAATTGATTACAAGTAACTAGAATGTTTTCAAAGTATATTTGAGGCTTTTGTAGTCGATATTTAATTTTATTTAATTATTAGTAGGTTAAAACAGAATAATGAAAGTCTAATACTATACAAGAAAAGTGGAACTAGATTTGGAAAGCCAACATTCTAGTTCTGGTCCCCAAACTGCATGACCTTGGATTAGTAATTTGGATTTTCTGAATTTAATTTCTTTATATGCAAGAGAAGAGTCTTGGCTAGATCATATCTTCCTATTCTAAGATTCTCAGACATTATTTTGCCTCTTCAACTCGTTTCCTTTACCATTAATGACAAATCCAGTGAAATAGACTTTTCCTCACACAGACCATTCTATTTCTCATCTGCATGACTTTGCAGACTGTCTCACAGGACTATAAGAACTCTCTCCTCTCTGCTACTATTATACACCCTAGTTTTCTTAAAAGCAGCATCCAGACCACTTCCTCTAAGAATAAATCAATCAACAAGAACCACCCAAGCATGAGATGTGATGTTAGACGCTGAAGATACAAATGCAATGAAAAAAATTGTCTACACTCATAAGGACTATGAGGCTGATTTGTGGTCCAACTATTAGTACCTCCCTTCAAAAATTACTTTGTCTTTATTCTTTGAATATTTGTATATAGTTTTTTATACTAATTTATCTTCTTTGATAGAACTAAATATTTTTGAGAGCAGGCAGTTTCATTTTGTCTTTGTATTCCTTGCGTCTAAGACAATGCCTAATATATAGTAGCCACTTCATAAATGCTTTTTGTTCATTTGAAGAGGTGGGGGATCATGGGCACAGGATTTTGCTTGTCCTGTCCAAAATAGTTGCTGGACTGGTTGGTTTTGCCACATTGTGTTTCTTTGTTACAAGGTTGGTTTTGCCACATTGTGTTTCTTTGTTACAAGGAGAGTCTTATTAGATAGAATTTGGAAAGGGAAAGAATAACACCCCCAAATGACTGTGGTATACAAATAAAAACCATCACTAAAAATTTTATTTGAAAAAATATAAACATTTAATTTATATTGGTAAGGACCTCCCTTTTTGGAGAATAGGTCTTCGTCATGGAATTAATTGTGTGTATCTTACTCTCATTTCATTGGAGAATCCAATGCATTCAGTTCACTTGAGTTTCCATTAGATTGCTTGTGACCCCCGTTGCACCTGTTTTTTTTTCTGAATTATGAAGATACAATATAAATAATGTGTGTATATACATATATGTACCTATATTTATGCATTCACATGTATGATATGTATCATATTGTATACATGTAAAAAGAGGATACTGTGCCATCTAATTATGTTTGCTGAGCCACCGAGAGCTTAAATGATTTGCCCAGGGTTACACATCTAGTAAGTTTCTGAACCAGGATTTGATCTCAGGTCTTCCTGACTCCAACTGTGGCACTTTATTGACTATGTAAAATAATTATCTGACCCAATCATATAAATACTACATGGTATAGTATCTTCTCATTACATGTATACACACAAAATCATTATTGTTGTTGGTTCTTTGTTTATGAAGAGAACAACATCACCGACTTGACTTGCCTGTGAATTGGATTTAAATAAGGCAGAGCTGCACAGAGTCATTAACTTCAGACTCTCTTCCAGAGGCACTGAAATACAAAAGCAAAGCAAAAGAGAAAAGGAAAGGAAAGGCCTGGATGTGGATGACTTTGGTATATTCAATATCTGACCAAACTCTTAAGAACTCCACAGTACTTGTCTCAGTCACTTTCATGACCATCAGAACAAATTGTTCTCACCCACCTATTTTGCCAGGGGGACACTTCACATGTTTGGGAGAGACATTTCTTTAACTCACCAACAGGTTTGAGACCTGTCAGTTACCTTCAACCTGATTTATCCTGTCTGCCAATATGCTATGCTTTTGGCCATTGTACGTGCTACAGCTTCTTGGAGCCATTGGTGAGAGTTGGAAAAAAGTAGACATCAAAAGAAGATGAGCACCATTGCTGGGTTTGTACCCCAAAGAGATCATAGGGGAAAAGACGTGTACAAAAATATTTATAGCCACGCTCTTTGTGGTAGCAAAAAACTGGAAAATGAGGATATGCCCTTCAATTGGGGACTGGCTAAGTAAATTGTTGTATATGCTGGTGATGGAATACTATTGCACTCAAAGGAATAATAAACTGGAGGAATTCCATGTGAACTGGAAAGACCTCCAGGAATTGATGCAGAGTGAAAGGAGCAGAGCCAAAAGAACATTGTAAACAGAGACTGATATGCTGTGGTAAAATAGAATGTAATGGACATCTGTACTAGCAGCAATGCAATGACCCAGGACAATTCTGAGGGATTTATGGAAAAGAATGCTACCCACATTCAGAGGAAGAACTACAGAAGTGGAAACAGAAGGAAAACAACTGCTTGAACACATGGTTTGGGGCGGACATGATTGGGGATATAGACTTGAAATGACTACACCAATGTAACTATCAATAATATGTAAATAAGTCTTGATTGATGACACACATTAAAACCAGTGGAAATGTGCGTCAACTATGGAGGGAGTTTTGGGGGAGTGTGAAGGGGAAAGTAAGAACATGAATCATGTAACCATGGAAAATTTTTCTAAAAAAATTTAAAAAAATTTTAAGAAGTAGATGAGCATCCCTTAGTGCTTGTCCTCCTTGAGCAATACCTCATACATACATACATACATACATACATACATACATACACACATATAAATATGTATATGTAACTACATAAGTAAACCTCAGGATAATTGTGACTCCTGTCTGAGATAATATGTGAAAAGTATTATAGAAACCTTAAAGTGCTATATAATTGATAGTTATTGTTATATTTCTTAAAGGGGTTTCCTGGCTCAAGAAATACAATCTCAGTCTCCTGCAGACTGAACCACTGAAACCCTTCTATTCTACTGCAGTGCCTATAGAAGGATTAAATACAACTCACTATAAAGCCAGCGTAATGTGAAAAATAATCTTCCCTTCTCTATTAATTACAGTTGGTAATAACCTATTGAACAGAGCAGAATCTCTGAAGATGCTCCATCTAGGAAGCTTCTTGGTGACATGACAAGCACCACAATGAACTGTGCATCCAAACACTAGAGCATATATATTCAAGGAAAGCTCTCAGAAGCAGGGAAGTCAGGATTCTAATTGTTGCAATCCAAGGTATACTTCCTTCACTTTCAGCACAGGGAGGAAAGGAGAATTGCATTCGATAATGTTACTAGAGGTACCTGGCTTTAAGGACAGCTATCATAAGACCAGAAAATGTTTCTTATATTTGTTTGTCAGTCAGTGAAATTATATATTTGCTCTCACAATGACAATGGGGTAGTGAGGGAAGGTTTGTTTGCTCTCCTGGTTTCCTTCATAAATCCCCAAAGAGTCAATAGAAATTCCATTTCATACAATCCTCTCTATTCATGTTTGGGAGTCATAGGCAAGAAGCTGTCACATGGCAACAAAGTTTTAACAATGGGAAAGAAGACTAGTCTGTTCACCCATATTAAGGATCAGAAGCTTAATGGCATAGCTGGAGGCTATCCCAGTCATTTAATTCACCTTACAGAGGAGACACAGCTTTTGTGATAGCATCCAGTGTTGAATTGCTTATAAATGGCCTTGGCTAGAATTTCCCTACAAGTACAAAGTCAAAGTCTCAGTTTACAATGTTAGAGGGAAGTCAGAATTTGATGGCATAAAAACCAGAAACATCACATTAAAGCACTTACCCAGATGATGTTGTTGATGCTAGGATGGTAAAGTACAATGCACAATCACTGTACAAATAATTTACGACTATTTGAACTCTAATAAAGTGGCTCACATAAACAAAGTTGTTTTTTATTGACCAAGGCTGATTTAAAGCACATGTAAAATTGAGTCTGTGTCTTTGGTCCATAAGGCATAACTGCCATGATTAACACACAACTGAAATCAAAGATCATAAACAATCTCTGACTCTAATGTATGGACCCACTTCCTTCATAGAGCACTCAACTGTGTGTGCCAAAATCTGTGATTTCTGGTTTCATGATGAATAATTTTAGATAGTCACTTAAAATGTTCTTACCAGTAAAAGGAGGTGGGTGATACCTTATGGTCAAGAGTTCTACCATAAAGCCGTTTATCCTATACTCACTATCAAGACAGTCATGAACCATAATAATGAATTTGCAAAAGAAAGATTAAGCATGTCCATTTCCTACTCAATACTTTTCAATGACTTATTTCCATAATTAACTCGATAAACTTCAAATTCTTCAAGCAGCACTTCAAGGCCTTCCACAGACTGGCCCATTCTATCTTCTTGAAATTATACTGAATTCCTCTTTGCTGTAGGTATACGCCCAGTTAATATTATCGTAGTTGATTGTTCTGATACAATATGTACGTCCTCAGTATTTAAACTAAGAAATGAAAATGCCATTAGGGTGCCTATCTTAGAGAATCAGAGAAGATGTATCTTGACATCCCTGTCTGTAAGAGAGATATTCTTGGAGCACAAAATAATGTCTTTCTATTGATATAGATTTTTGTTATCTTCTGTTTCTATATCATGTATGTACCTCTCTACATTTCTCCTGAATCCACTCCCAGAGAGACATCACTTATAACAAGAATAAAGAAGGTAGCAGAAAAGGTGGTGAGGGTTCAGTAATATCAATCAAAACTTTGAAAAAAATATCATCATATGAAATGTTACCTACTCTTCAAAGGAGCAGAAAAACATCTTTTCATATCTCTTCTTTGAAGCCAAGGTTATCTTTATAATTTGACAATATTCAGAGTTGATTGTGTTGTTCTTGTTGGTTCCATTATATTGCTGGGGTCATTGTGCACATTAGGGTTTTTAGGGGCTCTGCTTACTTTACTTTTGCTTCTGTTCTGATAATTTTCATTATTTTATACAGTATAGTAATATTGTATCATATTCATGTGGCACATTATTTAACCATTTCCCCAATTGATAGGCATCTCTTTTATTTCTAGTCCTTTGTTGCCACAAGACATGTTGTTATACATCAATTGGTGTTTATGGAGACTTTTCTTTTTCCAGTAATCAATTTGTTACATATTCTCAAGTGGAATCTCTGGAACCAAATATATGTACATTTTAGTTACTTTAATTGATTAAAAATTGTTTTCCTGAATAGTTGTAGCATTTCATAGCTCCACAAACAATACTTCAGTAGGCTTGATTTTCCAACTCCCTCACTCCTGTAAAGTTGAATGGTTTCATCTTTTTTCTTTGAAAATGTGTTGTGTGTGACCTAAAATTTCACAGTTGTTTTGTGTTATATTTCCCTTATTGTTAGTTGTTTGGGGTATTTCAAATATTTTTATTATATTTCATTTTTCAGTGAATAAATATACTATGTTTTTAGCTTTCTACCTTTCCCATTAAAATTTTTTAAACCTGTGTAACATATACACAAAGAAAACAAATTCCCATGTTAAACATGTCCAAAAACTGCTTGACTTTTCTGAGTCCATAACCACTCTGTCCAGAAGTGGGTAGCATGCTTTTTCACTGGTCCTTTGAAAATACAGTTGATCATTGTGCTGATCACAGTTGTGTGTGTGTGTATGTGCATGTTAATTTTTTCCAGTGACATTTAGAAACAATTTTTGACAAATGTTTTTTAACAATTTAAAATTCAGCTCCCCTTCTTCCCTCCACAACCCTGAAGGAGTGAATAGTCTCATATAGATTGTATCAATACTTTCATGTAATACATATTTCCATTTTGCTCATGTCATAATAAAAGACATATCATACATATTATAGAAATCTCACGAAGGAAATATAGTGGAAGATAGTATATTTTGAGGCTCTCAGATTTCTATAGTTCCTTCTTTGGCTATGGATAGCATTTTCTTCATGAGTCCCTTATGATTTTCTTGGAGATTTGTTTTGCTGTTAATAGTTTAGTCCTATCATTTTATAATATTTCGTGTTACCATATACATTGTTCTATTGGTTCTGCTCCCTTTACTTTGCATTAGTAAATATAAGTCTTTCCAAGTTTTTTTGAAATTCCATTCATTGTTCCTTATGACAAAATAGTATTCCATTACAACCAAATATCACAACTTGTTTATCCAATACCCAAGTGCTGGGTGCCCCCTCAGTTTCCAATTCTTTGCCACTACACAAAGACTTACTAAAAATATTTTGTTACAGATATGTCTTTTCCTTTATCTCTGATCTCTGTGGGAAGTAGTGGTATTGCTAGGCCAAAGGGTTTACATAGTTTTGGGGCCCTTTGAGCCTGGTTCAATATTGCTCTCTAGAATGATTGTATCAGTTCACAGTTCCACCAACAGTGTATTTGTGACCCAGTTTTCCCACATCCTCTCCAATATTGATCATTTTCCTTTTTATTCATGCTAGGCAATCTAGTAGAAATGAGGTGGCAATTCAGAGTTGTTTTAATGTGCATTTCTCTAATTAATAGTGACATGGGTCATTTTTTCATATTATTTTGGATAATTTAAATTTCTTTCTCTAATAAATGCCTGTTCATATCCTTTGGACTTTTCTTAATGGGGGAATATTTTGTATTTTTTTGTAATTAATTTGTGTTTAATGATAAATTTGACTCAGTTCTCAATGTATATTAGAAATGAAATTTTTGTCAGAGATACTTGATTTTTTCCAAATTTTTTAATTCTCTTCTAATCTTAGTTATATTGGTCTTATTTGTGCAAATTTATTTTGTCATTTATGTAAATCATGTAATTTAAGGTAATCACAATTATCTGTTTCATTTTTTATAATGTTATCTCTGTGTTGTTTGGTCATAAATTCTTCCTTTATCCATAAGTCTGAGAGGTAAAACTTTCCATGTCATTCTAATTTGTATATAGAGTCACTCTGTTTCTAGATCACATATTCATTTTTACTTTTTCTCATTATATTGTATGAGATGTTGGTCCATGACTAATTTCTGCCATACTGTTATACCAGCAGTTTTCATCAAATAGAGAATTCCTTCCACCAAAGCTTGGATCTTTGGGTTTATCAAATACTAAGTTGCTATGGATATTAACTGCCATGTTTTGATTACACTGATCCACCACTCTGCTTCTTAGCTAGTACTAGATTATTTTGATGATTACCACTTTATACTAGTTTAGTAACTGGTACAGTCTGGCTCCTTCCTTCATTTTTTCTTCATTAATTCCCTTGATATTCTTGGCCTTTTGTTCTTCCCGATGAATTTTATTGGTATTTTCTAATTCTGTGAAGTAATTTTTGGGTAATTTGATTGGTATGGGACTGAATAAGAAAATTAATTTAGGTAGGATTATCATTTTCACTATATTGAGTTGGTCTATTCATGAGCAATTAATGTTTTTTCCAATTGTTTTGGTATGATTTTATTTGTGTGAAGGGTGTTTTATAATTGTGTTCATACAGTTTCTACCTTTGTTTTGATATGTATACCCCCAGGGATTTTATATTGTCCAGCGTTATTTTGTATGGAATTTCTTATTCTATTTTTTTTTTGCTGTTGGATTTTGTTAATGGCAAATAGAAATGCTGATGATTTATGTGAGTTTATTATATACCCTGTGATTGTGCTGAAGCTGTTAATCATTTCAATTAGTTTTTTGGTTGATTCTCTAAAGTTCTCTAGACATATCATCATATTGTTTGCAAAGAGTAATACCTTTCTTTCTTCATTACCTATTCTAATTACCTGAATTTCTTTTTCTGATTTTATTTCTATAGGAAGCATTTCTAATACAATATTAAATGATAGTGTTGATAATAGTCATCCTTACTTTATCCCTGATCTTATTGGGAAGAGTCTTAAGTTTGTCCTTATTACAAATAATGTTTGCTGATCTAAACAATTGGAAAAACATTAATTGCTCATGGGTAGCATAAGCTAAAATAATAAAAATGGTAATCCTACCTAAATAATTTACTTATTCAGTGTCATACCTATCCAACTGCCAAAAAATTATTTTCGAGAATTAGGAAATATAATAACAAAATTAATCTAGAAGAACAAAAGATCAATAAAATCAAGGGAAATAATGAAAAAAATGTGAAGGATGGTAACCTAGCAATACCACATCTAAACTGTACTATAAGGTAATGATCATCAAAACAATCTGGCACTGGCTAAAAAATAGAGGGGGGGATCTCTGAAATAGACTAGGGATAAATGACCTCAGCAATATTGTGTTCAATATACCGAAAGATCCCAAATTTTGGGTTAAGAACCCACTATTTGACAAAAACTGCTGGGAAAACTGGAAAATAGTATGGTGGAAATTGGGTTTGGATCGATATTTCACACCCTATACCAAGATAAGTTCAAAATGGGTATGTGCCTTAAACATAAAGAGGGATATCATAAGTAACTTAGGTGAACATGGAATAATATACCTGTCTGATATATGGAAAATGAAAGAATTTAAGACCAAAAGATAGAGAACATTACAAGATGTAAAATGAATAATTTTGATTATATTAAATTTAAAAGATTTTGTGCAAACAAAACCAAAGCAACAAAAATTAGAAGGGAAGCAATAAACTGGGGAAAAATTATAACAAAATTCTCTGATAAAGGTCTAATTTCTCAAATATACAAATAACTAAGTCAAATTTATAAGAAATCAAATCATTCCCCAACTGACAAATGGTCAATTTTTCAAATTTTTCAATGCCAATAGGCAGTTTTCAGATGAAGAAATCAAAATTATCAATAATCATATAAAAATGTTCTAAATCCCTCCTGATTAAAGAAATGCATATCAAAACAACTCTGAGGTACCAGTTTATACCTAGCAGAGTGGCCAATATGACAGTACAGGAAAATAATCAATGTTGTTGGGGATGTGGCAAAATGGGGACACTAAGACATTGCTGCTGGAGTTGTGAAGTGATCCAACCATTCTGGGAGACAATTTGGAATTGTGCCCAAAAGGCTTTAAAAGAATGCATGTCCTTTCATTTGTCAATATCACTCCTAGGTTTGTAGAGAGAAATGATCTATTTATACAAAAATATTTGTAGCTTCACTTTTGTTGTCAAAAAATTGGAAAACGATGGGAATGTCCCTCAATTGGGGAATGGCTGAACTAATTGTGGTATATGATGTTGATGGAATACTATTATGTTATAAGGAATGATGAACTGCTTAATTTCTATAAGAACTGGAAAGACCTATGTGAACTGATGTAGAGAGAAATAAGCAGAATGAGGAGAACATTATGCACAGTAACTGAACATTGTGAGACAATCAAATGTAATTGACTTTGCTCCTATTTTTAATACTGGAAAAATGGTTTTCTTCTTTCTTTTTTTTTACTCAAGTTAACCAATGGTTTATCTATTTAATTTATTTTTCATAAAATAAACTGTTTGTCTTACTTATTGTTTCATTGGTTTCATTCATTTCCATTAATCTCCCCATTGATTTTCAGGATTTATAATTTAGTTTTTAATTAGGGATTTTTAATTTGTTTTCCTAGCTTTTCTAGTTGTGTGCCCAAGTCACTGACCTGTTCTTTCTCTAATATATTGAAGGAATCATTAAGAGATATGAATTGCCCTCTAAATACCACTTTTGCTGTACCCCCATAAATTTTGATATGTTGTCTCATTGTCATTTTCTTTAATGAAATTGTTGGTTGTTTCTATGATTTGTTCTTTGACCCATTTGTTTTTAGGATAAGGTTGTTTAGTTTCTAATTAATTTTTAGTCTGTCTTTCTGCTACTCTTTATTGAGTATCATTTTTATTGCATTATGTTCTATCTGAAGGATTTCAGAGTTGTTTTTCTTATTATTTTTCTATAATGTTTTTCCTATTTTTGTTTGCTTCACTCTGCCACATTTCTTATGTCTTCCCAGATTTCTCTGAATCTGTCCCTTTCTTAATTTTTTATAAAACAATAGAATTCCATCATATTAATGTATCTTAATTTGTTTAGCCATGCTTTAATTGATGGGCATCTATTTTGTTTCTAGTTCTTTGTCACTACACACACACATGCATGTGCACACACACATACACACACACTACTTTTTTTAATTTGGAGCATTCTTTAGTGTGGTTGTTAATAATTGCATTGTAATAATAATTATAATTATTCTTTTGAAAACTATTCATATCCTTTAATCACTTACCTATTAGCAAAATTGTCATTTTGATGTTATAGCAACAAATTTATTAAGTATCTATATATACAAGGTAAGCAGGTAGGTGGTCTAGAGGATACAGCATTAGAATTAGAATCAGGAAGACTCTACTTCATGAGTTCAAATCTGGTCTCAGAAACTAGATGTGTGACCCTTTGCAAGTCACTTAATCCTGTTTGCCTCAATTCCTCATCTGGAAAATGAACTAGAGAAGGAAATGGCAAACCATTCTCAGATCTTTGCTAAGAAAACCCCAAAATGGGGTCGCAAAGAATTGGACATGATTGATGACTGAACAAAAATAAAAATGATGATGATGATAGCAATCAAAATCATAACGAACAGCATATGCAATGGGAACAAGAAGTAAAAAACATGCCTGGGGCAGGCAGGAAGTAGAGCCTTGAATCAGTTTTTGGACAGCTAAATGACACAGTAGGTAGAGTGCCTGACCTGGAATCAGGAAGACTCATCTTCATGAATTCAAATTTGGCCTCACACACTAGTGATGTGACCCTGGGCAAGTTTATTAACTGTGTTTGCTTCAGTTTCCTCATCTGCAAAATGAGCTGGAGAAGGAAATAACAAACTAGTCCTGTATCTTTGCTAAGAAAACCATAAATAGGGTTTTGAAGAGGTGGACAAGACTGAAAAAGAACTAACAATGAACAAACAAGGTACTTATTAAGCACTTGGAATACAAATAGAAAGAATTTTTAAATCCCTACTCTTACATACAGCTTAACAGAGGAAACAACAACCCTAGCAGGTTCTCATGCCAGTTTATAACATCCTTTTATTAAGTACTCTACACCAAATGGTGGCTTCTGTGTTTTTTTTTAACTTCTAGCTTCTCTATTAGAATCAATACTAAGTATGTGTTCCAAGGCCAAAGAATGGTAAGGGGTAGGCAATTGTGGTTAAGTGACTTGACCAGATTCACATAGATAGGAAGTGGATGATTGCTTTTCTAACATAATTCCCCATTTCTGTGGAAAGAGTCCAGTTTAACACACCAGCAAAGCAGTAGTATCATAGGACTTGGTCAACACAGAAAATGAGTAATGTAAAATTTTCCTATATTTTAAAATAGGTTTATATTGTATTTTTTCTGCCATCTCTTTAAGAATTTATAGAACATTGTATCATTGTAATACTATGCAAAAATCCAGAGTTTATGGCAAATCTAAGGAAATTAGCCTCCAAAAGACATGTGGCACAGCTTTCTAATCCAAGGAGCCTAGGGAGAAAGAAGATCAGGTCTATTAAAATATTCAGAATCAAAAGCCACAGAGCAGATGAAATTCCAGAAGAGCATCTGGTTTTGCATGGAACTTTAGCATTTCTCCTGAGCATGAATAGAGCAGATGGCATTGCTTTAACTGCTATCTCTGGTATCCAGGAGAGGAGTCTAGATAAGCAGATCTTTGCCATTTTAATGACTATGATTCTCCTGCTGTGATTTATATTACTAAACAAGACAGGGAGTATATATATATAAACAAATAACTGAATTGGCAGAACTTTCCTTGATTTCCCACCAAAATCTTTTTTTTACAAATTGAAGAATTTCATAAAATTACTGTTAGTCTCAACTAGACCATATAGGAAACTGATGTGCTCTCAAGGAAGACTTAATTGCTTTGAGAGTAACTACATATTACTTCTGACTAGTGAGGGTATTTAATTTCTTAAGTACAAGGAAAGGCTGATATACATTTCCAGGTGCCAGGGTTTCCTAGAACATGTGAGACCACACCCTCTCAAGTTATCCAGGGGAAAAGTCAGGTAGCCAGACAGTATTTTATCTTTTAGAACCTGGCACATAGATAAGTTAAAGCCTTATCTAATTCAATGGTCATATAGTACATATTTGTATTGATAATACAGCTGTTATGAAATGTTCTTCAAGGTACCAAAGGCCATTTGCAAAACATGATGATTTGATTTTTTTGGCAATAATTGAATAGGGTTAATAAAATGTTGTATTAAAGTGCTAGATTTGAGAAGCAGGAAAACAGATTAAAATCTCGCTTCCAACACTTGCTAGCCATATGACCATGGACAAGTCACTTAAATTCTATGACATTCATATGCAAAATAGGGATCATAATAACTGACATTTATACAGCTTTGACCACTTGCCAAACATTGTGCTAAGCACTTGACAATTATTATCTCATTTGATCCTCACTATTTCCCTGTAATATAGGTGCCATTATTATCATTATTTTAGTGATCAAGAAATGGAGGCAAACAGAAGTTAAATTTGCCCAGGGTAATATAGCTATTGTTGATAAACCAGCAAGGATCCTGATGGGAGAGGAAAGAAGATGAAAGATATCATTTTTAAACTCAGGTTCAGAGAGTAGAAGTATACATATGTGTGTTGTATACTTAATATCATAATACCTGTTTTCTTAATGGATCAGGGAGAGAAAGGATGGAAGAAGAGAATTTGGAACTCAAAATTAAAAAACAATAATGTTAAAATAAATAAATAATGAATCTTAAACAGAGTGGGGGAGGGGAAATGCATGTATAATCTGGTAAAACTATACTGCTTTTAGAGAACTTCCCAATAAGAATTTCCACCTGTCCCATTCATTTAGCATTGTGGCATTACAAGTCCCTCAACTCAAAATCCATATAGTAAAGCAAGAGAGTATTGCTTGTAGGAAGCATATTCTCAGGTGACTCATCCATTTCCACTCCACACAAAGTCTTTCAAGTAACCAATTGCAAGAGAACAAAAAACTGTGTTAAATCAAAGATAAAGGGAAATGCAATGACATAGGATAAGTATCAACAGTACTTTAATATGGAGTGGATATGGAAAAGAAAGCTGAAGAAGAATAAGATTAAGGGGAAGAAGGAATATTAACTGAAAGAAAAATAAATGTGGAAGTATTGGCTGAAAAGAAATTTAGAGAGAAGTATTCTTATTGATACACTGACCAACTATAACAATGGAAGTGGACAGAACAGATGACAATAAAACAGAGAAATGGCAAGAAGAAACCTGGTAGGTGGGGTTAGCCGGATACCTTTTAGTGGATCTTGCTTTAATATCCTCCAAAGATATTCAGCTTTTCTATTCTACCTTATCTCTATGCTATTTGTTGTCCTAATTATTCTCCTTGACCTAAACATGCCAGGAGCCTGAAAGCTATGGAAAGGAAGGGGCGAGCACTGGATTTGAGATCAGAGGTTCTGGGTTTGAATCCTGATTCTGCTACTTAGTACACTCTGCTACTTTGGTTAAGCCACTCATCTACTCTGGACCTCAGATTCCTCATATGTTAAATGAAGAGTTTATAATAAATGACTTCCGAGATCCCTTCAAACACTAAATTCTACTGTCCCTTAAATATATCATAGAGGATAAACCCAATGCTTTGAATGCCTTCCTATAAGACGGAGGTTCTTACATTAGGGTCTGTGAACTTTAAAAATATACATTTTGATAGTTCTATTTCAATGTAATTTGTGTCCCGTGTCATCCTATGTATTCAATTTTCTGTATTTAAAAATATTATTTTGAAAAGGGTTCTATAGGCTTTGATGGACTGCCAAAGGAGACTATGGCATTAAACAGGTTAGTAAATCCTGTTCTACAAGGAGATATTCCCTATGATCTCAATGCAATTAAAAAAACCCTTTGCCTTCTGCCTTAAAATCTATACTAAAGGAGGCAGCTGGGTAGCTCAGTGGATTGAGAACCAGGCCTAGAGACATGAGACTCTGGGTTCAAATCTAACTTCAGACACTTCCTAGCTGTGTGGCTCTGAGTAAGTCACTTGACTCCCCATTGCCTAGTCCTTACTGGTCTTCTGCCTTGGAAACAATGTATAAAAGGTAAGGGTTTTTAAATCCATATTAAATATCATTTTCAAGGTAGAAGACCAGTAAAGGCTAGGAAATTGTGGTTAAGTGGCATGCCAATGGTCATACAGCTAGGAAGTGTCTGAGGTCAGATTTGAACCTAGGATCTTTAGTCTCTAGCTCTGGCTCTCTATCCACTGAGTCACCTAGCTGCCCCTATCTCCATCGAATTTTGAAAGCTATCTCCCCACAGCGAGTGCTTAGTGCATATCTGTTACCTAATAGTGTATATTTTGAAAGGAGGAAGTGAAAGATGATGAGAATTGGAAACTATCTGAAAAGAGGAGGCTAAGATTGCAGAATCATTCTAGTACCAGTAGCAAGTCAAGGCAAAGGGTATGGCTATCTTCAACAGAATACAGTTAGGGCCCCCCTTATCTGAGTTTTTGCTTTCTGAGATTTCAATTATCCAAAGTCAACCAAAAGCTCTGGAATCTGACCAAGAAAGGACTAGAAGCTTTGGAAATCTCCTCCTAGTGGTGATCTCGTTTGCTTCCATGATCACAAGGTTTTGTGAGGCTTTTCTTTGGGGAATGTACTGAGGGGGAAGTGGGAGGATATAGAATTATGACCTTGAGGGCAGGAGCAGGGAGAAAGAGGAGAAAGAGGTCCCCTAGCCATGGACCCCTAAAATACCACAAAATTCCTGGGTAGCTCTAATGATGGATTTCATTGAACTGCTGATATCCCAAAGGAATGACTCTTCTGGGGAGTATGGTATGTTCATAAACATGCCAATACCCTCTCCCATACTTTCTCCCCAATTCTAGAAGATATTATATAACTTATTCCTTAAGAAAGTCTGGCTTCATGTCCTTATACCACAAATCATGTCAGATTGGGACTATGAATCTGTCGTAGTTGTGGATATCCCTATTTACTACTCTTTAAGATCAAGAATTTCTATCATCTCAAATGAGATATATAATCTCTCAACAGAGATTAACACAAGTATTCACACAGAATAGATAGATGTAGATACATATAGATATAAATAAATATACATTGATACACACACATATATATACATAATGCATATATACACACACACATATATATATATATGTACACACATATTTGGATGAAAAATGCCTCTTGTCCACATTATGATATGTATTTGGATGAAGACCTTATAGAGTTGGCCCATTGGTACTTACATCTTGGGCAGATGCTAGAGTCAAATAAAAACCCAAAATCTAAGCCTACACTGAATAAAAGGAATAGGATGGACTAAATTTCTTTTGGCAAACTGTGCAGAGTTTTCAATGACCCCAACCTTACTTTCTCATATTTTCAATACCAATATGTTTCTGGTGATGTTTATTGACTATGAGTCATAGAACATTACAATCTATGATTAATTCAAGTCGAGGATCATCCAAAGGTCATTGGAGAGACACAGAGTGGATAGGAAGACACTATAATACAATACAAATAAGCAATGACTCAGAAGTTGCATGAAAGCTGATAAAAAGTATGGTCTTATTGCATTTACTATTATTATACTCATTTTATAGATGAGTAAATAGGATGAAATGAGTTCTGAGACTTGACCAGGATCAAACAACTATAATAAGATTAAAACTCAGGCCTTCCTAACCCAAAGTCCAAGACTCTGTTCACTGCTCCGCCTAGCTTGTATATGTTGGACTAAATGACTTCTTTTCCAATGTTCTTTCCAACTCTAACAGCCTACACAGCTCTACCATCTAAGGAAAAGATATATTTTGTTGTCATACCTGGGTTCTTGCCTTAGCTCCACCTCTCCTTAGTTCTGTGAATTTGGACATATTACAAAATCACCTCCTCTCCTGGATCACTCCCTTGTCATGAAGGGTTTGTGTAATTTAATGAAAGTATGAGCTATGCTCTGCACGATTGCCCAAGATGGACACATTAAAATGGAAATTTCTGACAAAAGGTGGTCTACAGGAGAAGGAAATTACAAGTCACTCCAGGATCTTTGCCAAGAAAATATCATGGATAATATTGAAGAGATAAAAGAGATGACATCAGAAGATGAGCCCCTCAGGTTGGAAGGTGTCCAATACACTAGAGAAGAGCAGAGGACAACCACAAATAGCTCCAGTACTAACAAATTGATAGGCAAAAACAAAAAGGAAACTCAGCTGTGAATGCACCTGGTGATGAAAGTCCAGTGCCATAAAGAACAATGTTGCATAGGAACTTGGTATATAAAATCTCTGAACCAAACTGGATATAGAAAGATTAAACATTGACATCTTGGGTGTCAATGAATTTAAATGAATGGAAATGGATGAATTTAATTCAGGTGATCACTACATTCATCATGGGGATTGGCGTGCTAAATAAGGAAATCAAAAGATAATTGGAATAACAGGCAAGTTTGGCCTTGGAATACAAAATGAAGCAGGGCAGACTAACAGAGTTTTGTCAAGATAACTTGATGGTCATAGTAAACACTCCTTTTCAATAATCCAAAAGGTTATTGAAAAGATGCTACACATGAGCATCACCAGATGATCAATATCAAAATCAAATTGGGGGGCAGCTGGGTAGCTCAGTGGAGTGAGAGTCAGGCCTAGAGACAGGAGGTCCTAGGTTCAAACCCGGCCTCAGCCACTTCCCAGCTGTGTGACCCTGGGCAAGCCACTTGACCCCCATTGCCCACCCTTACCAATCTTCCACCTATGAGACAATACACCGAAGTATAAGGGTTTAAAAAAAATCAAATTGCATATATACTTTACAATGAAAGGGGGAGAGACTCTCTACAGCCATTTAAAACAAGTTGACTGTGGTTCATATTATTAGTTTATTATTGCAAAATTCAGAGTTAAATAGAGTAAGTAGGGAAAACCATCAAATCGTATAATGAAATAGGTTTATAGTTTGTATGGTTGTGTCCCTAGAGGTGAGATACCAAGATTGAGAGTATCCCACAATGAGGAGGCCCAGACAGACCTTCACAGGCCTCAGCATGCTTTTCAAACTCTCAGGCAGTTTACAAAACAATTCAAAGTTTATTTAAAAGCAAGATAAATTGGAAGGGAGGATTAGGAATAGAATGTCCTATTCTCAGAGTTTCTAGCTAAACCAACCCCTTTCTAAGACTCTTGCAAAGGAGTGTCTTCTGGTCTTCTAGCTGCCTACTTCTACACTATCTGTCTAGAAAAATCCCATCTAACTAATTACTTGAGCTAACAATCCTCCCAGATAACATTTTGGTTAGATTTATAGTCTTTCAGATCAGTTAGACTGATCCCTTTATTTCAGAGACCAACCCTCTTTGGGTTATGCCCAAGATGGCTTCAGACCTTCTCACAGACAGTTCTACTGGCTGACCAGCAGAGATCTTCACAGTAGTTGGGAACACTGTGAAGAGAACTCTCTCAGGACACTGGAACATGAGTAGATCACAGGTATGCAGGACATATCCAAAACAGGACAGCAGGATCTGAAGGTTTGTCTTCCAGGGAATAGGAAACAAACTCCCTTGTAGGCTTGTAGAGATTCCAAGCAAAAGGAAGTTGTCAACTTCAGGCTATACCCCCAAAAGGAAGTCCAAAAAGTCCCTTGGCAGCTATGTGTCCTTTTTTATAATGTCTCCTCATTCTTAGAACATAGAGTATGGTTCCAGGGCATGCAACAATGTCTTGCACACTGCTCTCTGTGCAAAATCTCTATCTTACCTGTTTACACCCATTCTCTCCTTTCTTTATAACAATATGTATGAACTAAATAACATTCCTTATTATTATTAATATGATGAGTAGACTTGAGGGAGTAGATCTGGTAAATAAAGTTCTTGAAGAACTGTGAACAAAAATTCATAATATTGTACAGGAGGAAGCAATAAAAATATTACAAAGAAAAAGAAAATCAAGACAGCAAAATGGCTGTTTGTCAAGACTTTACAAATAGTTGAGGAAGAAGGTGAAAGGGAAATATGTACTTAATGCAGAAATCCAGGGGATAACAAGGAGAAATAAGGTTTTTTTAAAAGAGTAATGCAAAGAAATAGAAAAAACAATAGAATGGAAAAGACAAGAAATCTCTTCAAGAAAATTTGAGATATCAAGGTAAGCTTTCATATAAAAATAGGTATGATAAAAGACAAAAATTGTAGGGACTTACCAGAAATTGAAGAGATTAAGCTGAGAGGACAAGACTCAAAGAAGAACTATACAAAAATATCTTAATATCACTGATAGCCATAATAATGTGGTTACTGATCTAGAAAAAAGATGTTCTGGAGAATGAAGTAAAATGGTCCTTAGGAAGAAGCATTGCTATCAATAACATTAATGAACCTGATGGAATTCCAGCTGAGCTATTTAAAATCCTAAAAGACAATGTTGTTAAAATGCTGCACTTGATATGTCAGCAAATTTGGAAAACTCTACAGTGACTACTGGATTGGAAACAAAATCAGTTTATGTTCTCTTCTTAAAGGATAATGCCAAAGAATCTTCAAATTACCAAATGAGTGTGCTTATTTCACCTGCCAGCAAGGTTATGTTTAAGATTCTTCAAGCTGTACTTCAGCAATAGGTCAAATTGGTTTTCTATGAGACATAGGATCTAAAGACCAAATTGCCAACATTCACTGGATTATGAATAAAATAAGAGTCCCAGAAAACATGTCATTCTGCTTCATTGACTACACTAAAGATTTTGACTATGCAATTCACAACAAACTCTGGCAAGTTCTTAAAGACATGAGAATACCATATCATCTTATGTGTCTCCTTAGGCACTTATATGTGAGCCAACAAACAATAGCTAAAATTGAACATGGAAGAACTAATTAGTTTAAGATAGAAAAAGGGGGTTTTTAGACATTCTGGGAAGATGGTGGCTTAGATGGAGCAAATCTTAAAACCTCCACACCCAGTTAGAGAACAAAGGGCTTCCAGAGGAAACCAAGTCTAACAGCAGGACAGAGTAGAGGGACCCTACTGCTTGGCAGCTCAGCAAAAACACTCCATCTTGTCCCCCCCACTTTTTTTTCTTCTCTTGAGGTTTTAGCCTTGGGATACATTAAGCAATACAAACTAATCCAGGCTTCATCCCATCAAATGGACAGACTAGAAGTCTTCGGAGGGCAGGGAAACTCCAACACCCCTCCCCCATAGACTGAAGAGAACTTAACTACAAGCCTCCATTACCAGCTGGGGGGAAGATCTTTAATCAAAGCTCATTAAATCCATCTTATTAAACTAGGAAAACAGAGAAGGAAAAATATGAGTAAACAACAGAAAAAGAGAAAAGAAATTACAATTGACAGCTTCTTTCCAGGAAGCAAAAAAAGAACAAATGAAATAGAAGAAGAGGAGGAAACTCCAGCGAATTGGGCACAGGCTTTGGGAGATCTCAAAATTCAATTAACTCAAGAACTTCAGGAACTCAAAAAGCAATCAAGAGAGGCTGAAGACAATTTGAAAAAGCAAATACATGAAATAAAACAAGAAAATAAAGTCCTAAGAGCTAAAATTGACCAGCTTGAAAATGAAGCAAAGAAGGTAAAAGGTGATCTACAAAGAAAATCAGACTAGAAGGAGGCTGACCAAGAAACCAGGGATGAAATTCAGTCTTTAAAAAATAGAATTCAACAACTAGAAGTAAATGACTTCACAAGGCAGCAAGAATATATAAAACAAAATTTAAAAAATGAAAAATTTGAGGAGAATATGAAACACCTCATTGATACAACCAAAGATCTGGAAAACAGATCTCGAAGAAACAATTTAAGAATTATTGGTTTACTAGGACATCATGACAAAAGAAAAAGTTTGGACATCATCCTACAGGAAATTACTCAAGAAAACTGCCCTGACAGTCTTAAACAAGAGGGAAAAGTAGAAATTGAAAGAGTCCACAGATCACTTTCTACATTTAATCCACAACTGACAACTTCCAGGAATATTATAACCAAATTCAAAAACTACCAGACCAAGGAAGAAATATTACAAGCTACTGAGAAGTCATTCAGATACCTGGGATCCACAGTTAGGATAATAGAGGAACTGGCTGCATCTACATCGAAGGACCAGAAGGCATGGAATACAATATTCAGAAAAGCAAGAGAACTGGGTCTACAACCAAGAATCAACTATCCAGCAAAACTGACTATATTTTTGCAGGGGAAAGTATGGTCATTCAATAAAATCAAAGACTTTCAAGCATTCATAAAGAAAAAAACAAACTTAAACAGAGAGTTTGCTGCCCAAACACAGAACTCAAGAGAATCACCAAAAGGTAATTAAGGGGGGAGGAAGAAAAAAAATATTTTCTTTAAGGGACCCAATAAGTTCAATCGATTTGTATCCCTAGAAGAAAAGAAGATACTGGTAAATATTAAAAATTATTATTATCAATAGGGTAACTAGAAGAAGTTTACTTAGAGGAAACAGTGACAAACTGTGTAGGTGAAATGTCAAGATATATATATGTGTGTGTGTGTGTGTGTGTGTGTGTGTGTGTGTGTGTGTGTGTAAAAATATATGTAAAATACTTAAAGAAATTAATTCAGACTTTTCACCAGAAAGTATCACCAGAAAGTAAAATACTAAAGCTGAATCTTAAGTGCCCCAAGAAGACGGAACGCATTTGAAAAGACCATGATGTTGGGAAAGATTGAAGGCAAAAGGAAAAGGGGACAGCAAAGGATAAGGTGAGTATATAATGTTATGAAAACAGCAAATAGAAAGTTGGACAGAACTTCAAGAAATAATGGAAGAAGGAAGGACTTGGTCCATGTGCTGTGGTCCATGGGGTTATGAAGAATTGGGCATGACTGAACAAGACTCAACAACAATAACAAATACAATAAAATTACCTTTCTCAAACTTCTTTATTTCAATAATACCATAGAGATAATGCGATCTAATCAAGTTATCAATAAGTATTTAAGTGTCAGACACTTTGATAAGTACTGGGAATACCAAGAAATTCCTTTCTCTAGGAAGACAATCTAATGAGAGTGACAACACTGAAACTATATACAATCAACATAAATCTTTTTAGAAAAACATAGACTGAAGGCACTGTCTAGCAAGAGGGGATTTTGTCTGAAACTCGAAGGAAGCCAAGAGTTAGAGACAAGAAGGGAAAGAATCTCAGGAATATGGAATAGCCTATTTACCCTATTTAGCAAAAATTCTGTTATTATAGCTCCTCTAAACAGGAAAATTAGTTCATCTTCCTATCCTTCTAAGAGTTCTGCTATAGCTCCCAATCTTTAAGTTTTCCATTCCACTCAAACTACTCCTTAATTTCCTTCCTATCCTTCACAAAATTGTGCTAGCAGAAGATGACTACCTAAAGAAGCTGAAGATATCACAGGTTGACAACTGGTGATCAGATACAGTCCTCCATGGTCATACTGAATTTAGGGTGGACACCTAACTGAGTTAGCCTACTGTAGATCAGAAATGCTAAACTCAAAAACTAACACCAGGCAACTTTCTAAGTTATAGATGAGTTGTTCATTTGAATTAGTAGAGGGAATCTCACACTGGGAGTTCCTCATATTAATTCAGGTATAGGTTGGTAAATATCAATAATAACAATAGCTAGCATTTTTAAAGTTTGCAGAATTTTTATGTAAATTATGTAATTACCTAATGTCATATGAGCCTCATAATTCTGTGAGGTAAATACTATAGTTATTATTATCTTGATTTTACAGATGTAGAAACTGAAACTCAAGGGGATTAAATGACTTGCCTATGATCATAGGACTAGTGGCAAAGGATAGGATCTGAATCCAGATTTCTTTACTACAAACTCAGCACCCTAGACTTTATACCATGTTTTATCAATGCACTATCTTAGGTACTGAATTTGGATCCTAATTGCCTGATATTTCAAGTGAAATAATCTAATTGGACAGCCTATAATCTGTTCCTCCTGTAAATTATCCTATACCCAGGTCAGATTAATTTTTGTAAATTAACCTTAAAACATTGCATCAATCATGATCTCCCTCCCTTGCATACGAACTTATTGTTTCCCCAAAGCCAGTAGGGTAAAGTCCAAATTCCTTAGCTTAGAATTCAAGGTCCCTTTTGGACTTTTCGTCTCTGTGCTCTGCACATTTCTGGGAGAAATATTTGGACTGCCCTGTGCTAATTTCTTGTTGTTATTTAGTGTTATAGTATTCCAGGACCTCAGTGACAACAGACTAGGAACTTGCAAGTTTTCAGTGCTCCCTAAATGGCCTGATTCAGAGCAAAACAGATCTCTGCCTTTTGGCCTGAGCTTTGTAAGTTCCCAACCTGGGTGTAGGTCTGAAAAACAAGAATATGAACTTGTCTTGTTGGAAGTTTCAACAGACAATTGCTCAGCTCAACAGCTAGAAATTTTTGTTGGTCTTGGAGAGATTAGAACCGAGGACTTCCCTTTGGTCTGAGATTCTTGCACTGATTACTTTTCTGCAGGCTTGATACAAGATTGGAAACTAGAACTAAGATCCCACCTCCACTCTTTGGATCCAAGTCATACAACTACTGTTTGTTTGCGACCTTGTTCTTTACTCAGTAAACAGCCATGGGCCTGCAATTGTTCTTTTCCCAAGAATGCCACCCTTTAGTTTAGGTTTCCATTTCAGATCATTCTGGATCTGACCCAAAATGGTGTAGAGAGAAACAAAGCTTCCATTTGATACTTGTTATAGCACTCTAGAATTGGTTTGGATCTTGTCATTCTCTGGTGCACAGTGTGGGTCCTTTTTCAGATTGGAGTACTAGAATGTTCCAATGTGCTCCTGACCAGACACCATCCCCAATGTTGACAGATTCTCTGAATATTTTCTGATGCAAACCTGGTCTGGAAAACTATTTCTGTGACTTTTCCCTTATATTTCTCTACCAGGATTTAGACTTGTCTATTTTTTAGACTCATTTGGAGGAATTTGTTTTTGGTGGAGGAGCAGGTGTTAAACTTTTTCATCTTGGCTGTGATCCAACATATTGAGGTTGTGATCACTATATACATATATAGATTTCCTGTTTGTATTGATGTCATGTGAGCTTAATTCCCTCTCCAAGAACAATTGTATTCATTTTTTTTCAAAGCAGCTAGGATGTAACAAGAAAGTTGGTGGATGAATATATTTTCAATCAGTATAAATTTACCTTCTTTCCAACCTTGCAACCCTTCCACAGAGGATTTTATATCTGGTTCTTGAGGTAATAAGCTAAAATATTTATAACAGCACTTTTGGTAGTAGCAAGAAAGTGGAAAAATATGCTTGTTGAATTGGGAGTGGTGAAATAAATTTTAGTACATAAATGTCTTATATGGGCTATAAGAAATAATTTTTGTAATGAATACAGAGAAGCATTGGAAGACATGACTTACTGGGAAGATGTCACATGTACAAGCAATTAAAACATGTAAATGCCAAATCTACATTATCATTAGTATTTCACAATCTATAAAAAATCTCACTATAACAGTTTATCATGAAATTAATCTTTGTGTTCTTAAAACCAAACTATCAGATGCTACATTCTATTTTTAGGTTACTTTTTTTTGCCAATTACTTGTAATAACAAATCTCCAAATAAATTTTATTTATTTATTTATTTATTCTATTTGCACGACTCTCTGAAGAAGCGGAGAAGACAGGTCTGAAGATCAACAAGAGGAAGACCAGGTGATCACAGTCAACAACAGACAGGACCTGCCAATCCAACTACAGGGAGAAAACATCAAGGAGATGGACCACTTCACCTATTTGGGTAGCATAGTCAGCAAGGATGGTGGAGTAGATGAGGACATCAGAAACCGAATCAACAAAGCCAGACAGGCATTTAACACCTTACGGTCTGTCTGGATCTCCAAAGCACTGTCCCTCGTCACTAAGCTCCGAATCTTCAATACCAACGTAAAGGCCGTCCTCCTATATGGATCAGAAAGCTGGAGAGTGACGAAAGTCAACACCAACAAACTCCAAGTCTTTGTTAACAGATGTCTACGCTACATCTTGAACATCAGATGGCCTGAAAAGATCTCCAATGCTAGTCTCTGGGAAAGAACAATCCAGTATCCCATTAGTCAGGACATAAAGAAACATAAGTGGAGATGGATAGGACATATGCTGCAAAAACCGGAAGACAATGTAGCCAGACAAGCATTGTGCTGGAACCCTTCAGGGAGGAGGAAAGTCGGAAGACCAAAACAGACCTGGCAAAGATCTGCCGAAAATGAAACAAAAACAGTCGGAATGACACGGGCCCAGCTGGGGGAAGTTGCCCAGAACAGAGTCCGCTGGCGTGAGATGGTTGCGGCCCTATGCTCCTAATGAGTCAACAGGAATAATAATAATAATAATAATAATAATAATAATAATAATAATAATAATAAATTTTCTGAAGTTATATAGTCCAAAATGTCTCCCTTCCTTCTTCCTTCCCTGCTCCCAGAGCTGGCAAGCAATTCAGTCTGGGTTATATGTATATTATCACACAAAACATATGTCTATATTATTCATCTTTGTAAGTGAATAATCTTATGAAACTAAAACCCCAAAACATATACCCAAATAAAGAAGTGAAAAATCATATGCTTTCATCTTCATTCCTTCTCCAACAGTTCTTTCTCTGGAGATGGATAGCATTCTTTTTCGTAAGTCCCTGAGAATTGTTCTGGATCATTACATTGCTGGCAGTAGCTAAGTTTATCACATTTAATCATTCTACAATATTGCTGTTTACTGTGTACAATATTTTTCTGGTTCTGCTTATTTGACTCTGCCTCAGTTCATGTAAATTTTTCCAACTTTTTCTGTAATCATCCTGTTCTCATTCCTTACTTTACAATATTATCCCATCACCATCACATATATGACAATTTGTTCTGCCAATTGAGGGACATCCCTTTAGTTTCCAAGTCTTTGCCACCCCAAAAAGAACAGCTATAAATGTTTTCTAAGCTGGTCCTTTCCCATTTTTTTCATCTCTTTTGGATTTAGACCTATTAGTTGTATTACTGGATCAAAGGGTATGCACTGTTTTATAGCTCTTTGGACATAATTACAAATTGCCTTCCAGCATGGTTGGATCAGTTCACAACTCCACCAACAATGCATTTAGTGTCCCAATTTTGCCAGATCCTCTGCAACATTTACCTTTTTTTTTACTGCCATATTGGCTAATCTCATAGGTGTAAGGTGGTACCTCAGAGTTATTTTAATTTTCAGGGATTTAGAACATTTTTTCATGTGATTATTGATAGTTTTTATTTCTTCATCTAAAAACTGCCTATTCATATCCTTTAACTATTTGTCAATTAGGGAATGATTTGGATTCTTCTAAATTCGATTTCATTCTTTAAATATTTGAGAAATGAGACCTTTTCAGAGAAATTTGTTGGAAATTTTTTTCCCAGTTTGCTATTTCTCTTCTAATCTTGGATGGATTGGTTTTGTTTGTATAAAACCTTTTTAATTTGATACACACAAAATTATTCATTTTACATCTTGTAATATTCTCTGTTTCTTATTTGGTCATAAATTCTTCCTTCTCCCAAGATCTGATAGGTAAACTATTCTATGTTCCCCCAATTAACTTATAATATCACTCTTTATGTTTAAATCATATGCCCATTTTGATCTTATCTTGGTATCTTGGTATCTTGGTATGGTGTGAGATATTGATCTAAACCAAATTTTTGCCATACTGTTTTCCAGTTTTCCCCAGCAGGTTTTGTCAAATAGTAAGTCCTCATCACAAAAACTGAGGTTTTTCACATGCTAGATTGCTGAGGTCATTTACTGTAATCTATTCCATTGATCTGCTCTTCTATTTCTTAGCAAGTACCAGATCGTTTTGATGATTAGTGCTTTATAGTATAGTTTAAGATCTGATAGCAGTAGGCCACCATCCTTTACATTTTTTTCATTATTTCCCTTGATAGTCTTGATCTTTTGTTCTTCCACATTAATTTTGTTATTTTTTTCTAGTTGATAAAATAGTTTCTGGTATGTTATTGAATAGGTAAATTAATTTGGGTAAGATTGTCATTATTATGATATTAGTTCAGCCTACCCATAAGCTATTAATGTTTTTCTAATTGTTTGAATCTAATTTTATTTGAGTGAAAAGTGTTTTGTAATTGTTCATATAATTCTTGCATTTGACTTGGCAAATAGATTCCCAAGTATTTTATATGGTTTAGAGTGATTTTAAATGGAAATTCTCTTTCTAATTCTTGCTGCTGGGCTTTGTTGGAAACATAAAAGTGCTGATGATTTATATGGGTCTATTTTGTGTCCTACAACTTTGTTAAAGTTATTAATTATTTCATTATTTTTTTGGTTGATTCTCTAGGATTCTCTGAGTCTACCATCATGTTATCCCCACAGAGTGATAGTTTAGGTTTCTCCTTGCCTACTTTGATTCCTTCTATTTCTTTTTCTTCTCTTATTGCTAAAGTTAGCATTTCTAATACATTATTAAATAATAGCAGTGATAATGGGCATCCTTGCTTTACTCTTTAACTTCCTGGGAAGGTTTCTGAATTATCCCCATTGTAGATGATACTTGCTGATGGTTTTAAGTAGATACTACTTACTATTTTAAGGAAAGGATCATTAATCCCTATGCTTTCTATTGTTTTAAATAAGAATGGCTGTTATATTTTGCCAAAGGCTTTTTTCTGCATCTATTGTAATTTCTGTTAGTTTGGTTATTGATATGGTCAATTAGGCTAAGAGTTTTCCTAATATTAAACCAGCCTTGCATTCCTGGTATAAATCCCACCTAGTAACAATGAATAATCCTTATTATATACTACTGTAGTCTCTTTTCTAGTATTTTATTTAAGATTTTTGCTTCAAAGTGGATTAAGGAAATTGGTCTGTAATTTTCTTTCTCTGTTTTTGGTCCATGATATTTGTTTCTTTTTGACTTTTTGAAGTATTTTCTTCTTGGCCTGGGAGCCTTGAACATGGCTATAACATTCTTGGGAGTTGTCATTTGGGGATTCTTTCAATTTCTATTTATCCTCTTATTCAAGAATATGAGGGAAACTTTCTTTGATAATTTCTTGTAATATGATGTCTGGACTTTTTTATCATGACTTTCAGATGGTTCAACAATTCTTAGATTGTCTCTCCTGGTTCTATTTTCCAGGTCACTTGTTTGTTCAATGAGGTATTTCATATTTTCTTCTATTTTTTCATTCTTTTTGTTTTGTTTTATTGTTTCTTAATGTGTCATGAAGTCATTAAATTAACTTCTATTTGCCCAATTCTAATTTTTAAAAAATGATTTTTTTCATTGACCTTTTGATCCTCTTTTTCCATTTGGTCCATTTTACTTTTTATATGACTTTTCTTCATTGAATTTTTTACCTCTTTTTTCTAGTTGTCCAATTTTACTTTTTAAGCCACTATTTTCTTTTTTGCATTACTTTCATTTCCTTTCCTCATTTTCCTTCCACCTCTCTTGTTTGATTTTTGAATTACTTTTTGAGTTCTTCCAGCACCTGAGACTAATTCGATTTTTCTTTAAATTTTTGCACATTACTTGGTTCTGTCTCCTGCTGAATCTGTACCTTGCTCTATGTCTCCATATAAATTTTCTAAATTTTCTCTGGTTAAGTGTTTCTTTTGCTATTTGCTCATTTTCCCAGCCTTTTTTTGTCTGTGGATTGGGAGTTCTGAAAGCTGTTAATTCTGTCTCCTCTGCTGCTGGCTTATAGGACTCAGCAATATCTGTTATTTTATCCTAGGACTAGTGGCCTCACTGCAGGCTTGAAAGGCCAAAACCTATGGACTTCTGGGCCTCACTATGGCCTGGTGCCAGAGCTTGAAACTTCGAGGAATTGGTGTGGTGTGCGTGCTGTTGATTTAAGCAGGATCCTGAGATCCTGAATTTGACCTATATCTGTGCTTGGAACCTGACATAGTAGACAGGTGGTGGTCAGCCAGTATATTTCTGTCTGCAGTTTTACTTCCTATTGCCCTTTATCTCATGAAAATCATCTTTCTCTATCTACCTTTCAAGTTGTTTTCCATAAGAGAGACCACTTACTTCATCTGATTGTTAGTTTTTTGACCCCTATCATTTTAGGTGCTATTTTAAGGTTGGTTTGAGAGGATTCTCAGAGTGGTTTCAATTTTTGCTGCTACTAGGTCACCATTTTCAAATCCTATATTCTAAAAAGGCTTCAAGTACAGTCATGAAAACAGATCATATCTACTTCCTCAAAAATTTAGTTAAGGATGGAGCAGCTGACTACAATTAGCTTCATCATTTGGTCAAGAATTCTTTGCTATGGCAAACTATTGAATACAAATTGGTCCTCAGTCCTCTGTGATGCCTTCCTTTCCCTTATGATTTATCTATAACTGAGATCCATAAAAGTATAATAAAATGCTAAGACTCACACAGTTTTTAGACTGTTTATCATAGTGTCTGGCATATAATAAATGCTTGTTGACAATAAACCCCAATGATAGTCTTGATAATAAAAATGTGAGCCCCTTGCCCATTGACTAAACAAATTTGATACTAAAAAACCTGACTTGTATTAGTCAACACTCTCATAATATATTTTCTACAAGACAGAAATAAGTTGTAGCTAAATGAAATAATACTAGCAAGTGCTTCTTGGAAAGGAAAGTGAAACTGACAAGAGTTTGTTTTATTGTGCAACAAAAGGCAACAAGAAACATTATTTTATGGGGACATTTGGTTATTTGATACTTCAGTGCTAATGGTAATCATTTTCTAAATGACCAAAATGAAAATAAGTGTAGTGTGTATATAGCAACATCTCTTGCAGAGGATGAAAAAAATTCTTGAAACTTGATAAGATCTTCAAATTACATTCAAACTATAAAGCTTTATTATCAAATACAAAGGACTGAATAGTGGAAGACAGTAAAATATTTTGGAAAATATGGTTTAGGAATAGAAGAAAGGACAAAGACTTTCATAATATACAGAAGCTTTCTTGTCTTTATGTCACAAATATTTTCTTTTAAGAAAACAACAGTAGGCACCTGTCATGATAAGAACAGAATAAGCTTTCTTTTTTTAAAAACCCTTACCTTCCATCTTGGAGACAATACTATGTATTGGCTCCAAGGCAAAAGAGTGGTAAGGGCTAGGCAATGGAGGTTAAGTGACTTTCCCAGGGTCACACAGATAGTAAGTGTCTGAGACAAGATTTGAACCTAGGACCTTCCATCTCTAGGCGTGGCTCTTAATCCACTGAGCTACCCAGCTGCACCCTGCCCCAGAATAAGCTTTTAATAAGTGAAATTGACTGTATTTTGTAGACAGTAAATTATTCATTACTCACATAAATTCTTATAAATTCATTACTATATCAGTTATTTTTGCATAGTCTGATTACTATTTTGTTAGAATAAAATTAATAAGAAAACTAGAATAAAAATGAGAAAATGTATGGTGTACAATTAAACTAACTCTGTCTTGACCTAATGAAGTAAGTTATTAATGCTAAAAAATATGGATAACATGTGGCAGAAAAGATGTGTATACTAACTAATAATTTTCTTTAGAAATATAAAACAAAGCCCACAACGAGGTAAAACTAAAAGCTGTTTGAATTATTAAACACTTGACTTATTTTTCAAGCAGAGAAAAAAGATATCCAAATACAACCTTGGTTTAGAATGTAAATTCATTTATAAAACGTCTCTGATGAGAATAGTGAAAGATTATGAGAAGCATTACTTCATAAAGCAGTGAGAAATAAAGGATGAAACCAATTCGAAGAAAGGTTGGCAAGAGATCTAACTAAGCCAAGTCACCCCAAGGGTGGCTAATAACCAAACTGGAAAGATAAGATTAAAAAGATGATAGAAAAGAACTGCAGAGATTTTATTTTTAAAAAACTCTTTTTTACTGTAAAAGGCAATATAATTACTACATTTAGATTCTAGCACCCCACTTTTAGATGTTTCTAGAGGAGATGTAAATGTCTTTGAAGAGATAAAAAGAAGAAAATAGCTAGAATTGACCAAGTGTACAGAGAGAAATTTTGTGCCAGAAGCAACAGAATTTTGGGCAGTGGTTAAACTAAGTTCTCAAAGTTTCTGAAAGAAGGAAAGATCTCAATGATATAAAAGAAATCTCAGGCAAAACAACTAAAAAAAGTAATAGAAATACAATTAATAACTACCAACCTATAAGCTTAATTTCTCATCTGTACAAAAAAATTGTTAGAATAATCCATACATGCACCAAGGGTATTCTTGATGACAAGAGTGATCATTAAAATTCTTTGGAGACTGTATCTTAATTTACAATTATTTATTAAATAACAAAAAGCAGGTCAGAGGAAAAAAAGACAACAGCTACCTGTAGTCAGCTGTTCCCTTATCAGTCTCCTCCTCTAGACAGTCTCAAGTCAGACTACTTGCACTGGCCCTCTCCCAATCAGCCTTCCCTCAAGCCTGCTGCTCAGTCAACACTGGCCCCCCACTCCCATACACATCAGTATGCTTTTAACCCCTCCCACTTTCTGTGATTCTGAGGCAAGAAAACCCTACTTCCTTCCCCCACTCCAATTTATGGTCCTTCTGATGTTCCTTTCCTGAGCGTCTCTCTTTTTTAGGACTTTGACCTCATTCCAGATAACAAGTGTGTCTTTCAGATGCCACGAGTCATCATGTGGAACTTACAATGATCACACAGCACTGGTACAGCGTCTCATAGCATAGGGAGGACTTCACCCATAGCCTTAGACAGATATGATTCAGAGGTTCAGAAGTAAGAGCTTTGCTTTAAAATCAAAAGGTTGTCTTAGAGTACAAAAAAAGGGGTACAGGCAAGGGCTAAATTTCCACAGGGAAATAACCTTGGCTTTTCATTGACTTTTAGGTTAGAAGTCATTATAATAGAGGATTAAAAAATTGCAATTTGTAAATATAAATAGAAGGAAGAGTTTCACCTAATCAGTAAGTACATTTAAAGTAAGCATGGTGTTTCTACAATATACCCCATGCACTTACCTTCTACAAAACTGCAGTGATTTTGAAGTGGGTTTGAAAGTTTATAACCCTTATTTACTACTATAAAAGATTACATGTTGACAGGGTTATGAATAACAATCATTATTATTAAATAAAAATTATTCCTAATTTGCAATGAAGTATCATATATACAATAAAAATAAGTAATGATAATATCATCTGTAATTGTATGAATATAAAACATAATAAGGCTAAACTTTCACATATACATGCTGCATTTCATTACAATTACTATTTATGGAACTCAGATACATTTCTCAGTGTCTTAAATTTCTGACAGGTTAAAGGTGTTATCATGCTAATGGAAGTCATAAATTCACCTCATCAGAGCTCTTATTATGTTATTAATGTTCTTAAGTTCTCCCAATGCATAAATGAACTTGGAAAATATGATAACTTATGAAATTCCAAGCCTCAACACCAACTGACATTGCATCTGATGCATTTTAACATCAGGATAATTTTATCTTTAAACAATGCACATTAAATTCAATTACTCAAAAAAAATTTCACATTGGTCAGTTGTAGTAATTTTTAAAAAGGAAATCATTGTACAGAAGCAAGATGTTGAATAAATACACTTACCTTATTATATATACAGTTTCTACTCAATGAAACAAAATATATAATTGGGTTGGGATGTACAATGAGTTTATAAAAGTTATCTGAAGGGAACAGAGTAGACTTTATGTTAAGTGTTCTCATCTTTTTTTTATGTTAAAGAAAGCATAAAGGAGTTGCATAGTTTAGATGACAGCAGATTAACAGTTTTGATTTGAAGCTATTGAAATGAGATTTAATCCATTAAAAGATCTAAGCATGGTTCAGTCGCCTAGAATCACACAATGACAGGAACTGCTCTGTGAGAATTAGGATTGATCAGTGTCAGGTCCTGCTTATCACTTGCGATCCATCTTTTTCCTGCCTCCCATCACTCTCCATATTACAGCTATGTACACCTGTTTACCTCCCCCTGAAACGTCTAAGTCAAACATATTTGGGGATTGGTTACTTTTCTAAGCAAAGGGGTAAGAAATCTGGGATGGAAGCAATAATATTGGTGTAAAATAAAATTTTTATTGTTCAAGCAGCATCACACTCATTGTCCAGAATCTAGCAAGGTTCTTCATAGTTTTGCCTATATGCTCTCCCTAGATTCCAGACAAACCTATTGCACCTTTCTCTCTTGATTGTCTAGGCTTTTTTTAAAAAACATTTATTAATATTCATTTTTAACCTGTTTACATACTTTATGCCCCTACTTTCCCCTTCACCCCCCCCCCGCTGTCCCCCCACCCATGGCAGACGCACATTTCCACTGGTTGTAACATGTGTCCTTGTTCAGGGCCTATTTCCATATTGTTGTTAGTTGGATTGGTGTGGTAGTTTCGAGTCTACATCCCCAATCATGTCCGCCTCAACCCATGCGCAATTGTTTATCTTCCATGTTTCCTCTCCTGCAGTCCTTCCTCTGAATGTGGGTAGTGTTCTTTACCATATATCCCTCAGAGCTGTCTTGTGTCATTGCTTTCTGCTGGTACAGAGGTCCATTAAATTCGATTTTACCATAGTATATCAGTCTCTTTGTTCAATGTTCTTCTGGCTCTGCTCCTTTCACTCTGCATCAGTTCCTGGAGGTCTTTCCAGTTCACCTGGAACTCCTCCAGTTTATTATTCCTTTTAGTACAATAGTATTCCATCACCAGCATATACCACAGTTCGTTCAGCCATTCCCCAATTGAAGGACATACCCTCCTTTTCCAGTTCTTTGCCACTACAAAAAGCGTAGCTATAAATATTTTCGTACAAGTCTGTTTATTTATGATCTCTTTGGGGTACAAACCCAACAATGGTATGGCTGGATCAAAGGACAGGCATTCTTTTATAGCCCTTTGAGCATAGTTCCAAATTGCCAGCCAGAGTGATTGTATCATTTCACAACTCCACCAGCAATGCATTAATGTCCCAATTTTGCCACATCTCCTCCAGCATTCATTACTCTCCCCTGTTGTCATTTTAGCCAATCTGCTAGGTGTGAGGTGATACCTCAGAGTTGTTTTGATTTGCATTTCTCTAATTATTAGAGATTTAGAACACTTTCTCATGTGCTTATTGATACTTTTGATTTCTTTACCTGAGAATTGCCTATTCATATCTCTTGCCCATTTTTCAATTGGGGAATGGCTTGATTTTTTAGACAATTGATTTAACTCCTTGTATATTTGAGTAATTAGACCCCTGCCAGAGTTTTTTGTTATAAAGATTTTTTCCCAATTTGTTGTTTCCCTTCTGATTTTGACTACATTGTTTTTGTTTGTACAAAAGCTTTTTAGCTTAATATAATCAAAACCATTTAATTTACATTTTGTAATTTTTTCTAACTCTTGCTTGGTTTTAAAATCTTTCCTTTCCCAGAGATCTGACAGGTATATTATTTTGTGTTCACTTAACTTATTTATAGTTTCCCTCTTTATATTCAGGTCATTCACCCATTCTGAATTTATCTTGGTGTAGGGTGTGAGATGTTGATCTAAACCTAATCTCTCCCATATTGTTTTCCAAATTTCCCAGCAGTTTTTGTCAAATAGTGGATTCATGTCCCAAAAGTTGGGCTCTTTGGGTTTAATCTTACACTGTCTTGCTGACGTCATTAACCCCAAGTCTATTCCACTGATCCTCCCTTCTATCTCTTAGCCAGTACCATATTGTTTTGATGACTGCTGCTTTATAGTATAGTTTAATATCTGGTACTGCTAGGCCCCCTTCCTTCACATTTTTTTTTTCATTATTTCCCTTGATATTCTTGATCTTTTGTTATTCCAAATGAACTTTGTTATAGTTTTTCCTAATTCAGTAAAGAAGTTTTTTGATAATTTGATAGTTATGGCGCTAAATAGGTAAATTAATTTGGGTAGAATGTTCATTTTTGTTATGTTAGCTTTTCCTACCCATGAACAATTAATGGTTTTCCAATTGTTGAGATCCAGTTTTATTTTTTTGGAAAGTGTTTTGTAGTTGTTTTCGTATAGTAGCTGTGTTTGTTTTGGTAGATAGATTCCCAAGTATTTTATATTGTCTAGGGTGATTTTAAATGGTGTTTCTCTTTCTACCTCTTGCTGCTCTAATGTGTTGGAAATGTATAGAAATGCTGATGATTTATGTGCATTTATTTTGTATCCTGCAACTTTGCTAAAGTTGTTGATTATTTCTACCAGCTTCTTAGTTGGTTCTCTAGGATTTTTTAAGTAGATCATCATATCATCTGCAAAGAGTGATAGCTTAGTCTCCTGATTGCCTATTTTGATACCTTCAATTTCTTTTTCTTCTCTAATTGCTTCAGCAGTCTCAGGGGCTGCTTCCACAGCCACGCTCCCACTCCTGTCTGCACCGGGTCCTCACTGGATGTCCTAGCTTGTGCTGGAGATCTTTATTCATATCTAGGGCACTGCCTTCACCCATGCAGATGGGAGGGAAAGCCCCTGTGTTAGAGATCTTCGCAGACGCTGGGGAAAGTAGGTGCGTGCCCCCCAGCCACTTGGGGTCCCTTGTCTTGCAGCACACAGGTACAAGCCCTGGGGCTGCTAGTGATTTACTGCTAGTGTTTTCACTCTTATGAGTTGGCCTTGGCTCTGTGCTAGGTGTGTGGTGTGGGGGTTGGGGGAGTGAAGTCTTCCTCTCACATTTTAGTGAGGACTGCTTCACCTCTTTATAGCGTAGAAATGCCCCGATTCTGCGTACCTTCAATACTGCACCCTGTTGTGGGGTTCCTTCGTTCGTCTGTGTTCGTTTTTATGTCCCCTTGAGGAGTCCTGTATGCTTCGGTCAGGAGAGATAGAGCAGCTGCTCCTTACTCTGCCGCCATCTTAAACGGAAGTCCTCTATGACTATTTTCTTGTCTAGGCTTTTTAATGATGCCCACATTTTCCTGGTCATCACTACCTGAAACCTTAAAGTCATCTTTATATTATTCCTCTCATTCATGTCCCAATATACAATCAAATCACCAAGTTCTGTTAATTCTTCCTTCAAAATGTTTCTCACATTCATCTGGTTTTTTTTTTCTCTTTCCCACTGCTACTGCCTTAGTAAAGGGATTCAATGTGTCATGTATAATTATTGCTTGACCCTCCTAACTGGGTTCCATCCAGTATCTCCTTCTGCAATTTAACCTAAAAATTAGATTTCTCCAGTACCCTCAAGGATATTTTTGGGGTGTCTCTACCATTAGCTCAAGTCCCCATTACTTTTCTACCCTCAATTTTTGGGTCCTTGACACCCAAGTTAAATTTAGCCACTTAATAATGGAATTGGATTTTACTAGGTAATAGGAAGGGCTAGGAAATTGGAGTTAAAAGACTTGCCCAGAGTCACATAACTAGAAAGGGTTTGAGGTCTGAATTGAACTCAGAACCTCCCATCTGCTGGCCTAGCTCTCTATCCCATCAAATCTCTAGCTGCCCCTTTAACTTAGTTTCTATATAGCATTGTCTCAGCAAGTTCAAAGTCCAAAGTTCCCTTGAGCTCATGTCCTGACACCTTTACTTCTCAGGGCTTCTCATAAGGGTTTGGCAGCAATATTTTCTTAGAATATTGCCTCCAATGCCATCATAGCTTGAGTCCTTGGGACTCTACCACTTGTGCTTACAACTGAATATAATAAACAAAATAGATCCCTTAATTATCAAATCTATCTTGTTTAGTGATGCCCATGCTATTGGAGAACAGGACCCTCATGTACAACTCTCTGCTCTCTTCCTTCCCCACAGTCACTGCTGAAAAAGTGTTTCCATGGCTATTTATAAAATGTAATTTGTATTGCATTATAATCATAAAAAGATTAATTTAATATTTCTACTTTCCCCCATTTAACTATAAAGTTTTAATGGCCTGATAAGTTGTTAATTTTATTAAGTTATATTTCTTTCTATTCCTATTAAATTATTTTCATATGTCTATCATATCCAACTTATCTAAAAATCTATTTGTTTAACTTTTTTCTTATTTATTTTTTGCTTAGATTTGAGGGACAAAATTTGAAATCCTCCACTATTATAGTTTTGCTATTTCCACCTATAACCTGTTTATATTTTCCTTTAAAATTTTGAATGCTATAGCATTTGGTGCATATATGTTTAGTATTGATATTACTTCAATGTCTATAAGTATCTTTTAACAAGATGTAATTTCCTTCCTTATCTTTTAAAATTAATCTATTTTGCCTTTAGGTTTGTCTGAGATCATGATTGCTATATCTGCATTTTTTTATGTCATTTGATGCACAATAAACTCTGTTCCAGCCCCTTACTCTGTGTGTGTTTCCCTTCTTTAAGTACATTTCTTCATTGTGGGAAGATCAGATATAATTGACTTTGCTACTAAAAGCAATGCAATGATCCAGGACAATTCTGAGGGACTTATGAGAAAGAATGCTATCCACATCTAGAGAAAGAACTGTGGGAGTAGAAACGCAGAAGAAAACATATGATTTATCACTTGTTCACATGAGTATATCATTTGGGGCTTTGGTTTTAAAAGATTACTTTATTACAAAAATGAATAATATGGAAATAGGTTTTGACTGATAATATAAGTAAAACCCAGTGAAATTGCTTGTCAACTCTGGGAGGGGAAAGGGAAAAGGGAAGGGAGACAATCAGAATCATATAACCACAGGAAAAAATTTAAAAATAAAATAAAGCTTAAGTGTTTTTCTCATAAATAACATATCACAGGATATTGATTTTTTTTTTTTATTTAAACCCTTACCTTCCGTCTTGGAGTCAATACTGTGTATTGGCTCCAAGGCAGAAGAGTGGTAAGGGTAGGCAATGGGGGTCAAGTGACTTGCCCAGGGTCACACAGCTGGGAAGTGGCTGAGGCCAGATTTGAACCTAGGACCTCCCGTCTCTAGGCCTGGCTCTCAATCCACTGAGCTACCCAGCTGCCCCCAGGATATTGATTTTTAATTCTCTCTGCTATCTGCTTCTAATCATCCATTTTATGGGTGAGTTCATCCCATTCACATTCATAGTTATAATTACTAATTATGTATTCCCCACTATCTTATTTTCCATTTCTGTTTTTACTTTTTCTCTCCTTTCACTCTGTCCCTCCCCACAAGTATTTTGAAGTCATTTTTGAGCTCTTCCAGAGCCTAAAACCAATTCATATTTTTTTAAGTTTTGAGTGTTTGTTTTACTTTCACTGCCTCCTATTCTGTGCCTTGTTCTTCTTTGCCTTCATAATTTTTTTTATGGTTAGGTGTGCCTTTTTGATGTTTGCTTATATTCCCAGCCCTTTAACTTGACTTTCACTTTTAAAGGAGGGCTCTGTTTTTAGGGTAAACACACTTTCTTAAACTTTAGTTTTTTTCTTTGCTGCTACTCTTAGCTCTATTTCTAGGTTTCTTCAAGTTTCCAATCTTCCAAGGTATTATTATTGACTGTGGATCTGGGGCTCTGAAAGCCACCTCCCACTGCTGATTCAGTCACCCACTGAGATTGCTGATGGCTTTCAGAACTCAGGGCACTATGAGCTACCATGTGCAAGTGCTCAGAGTCTAGCCTGGATAGGAGGGAGCTCTGGACCTAGGTCTGGGCTTACACAGGCCAGGGTTGCCCTGGATTGCCTTGCATTGGGGTTTTGTAGACTTGGGCTGGGGGTCCTGGCATTACCCTGAGCTTATACAGGGTAACATGTACAGCCTTGTGCTGGGATTCAGGATCTCACTGCAGGCATGGGCTAGGGCTTGGAACTTTAGGTATGGTATTGGGAGAGGGTTTGCACTGCCCTTGGCTTAGGCAGGGTCTCAGAATCTCCACATTGACTTGGATCTAGGTTCAGAACCTGATGTGGGCAGGGGATGAGGGGGTTGGGTGCTTATTGTTGGCTTGCTCCCATGTGAAGTAAAATATTTAGGAGAACTTGATCCTGGGCACCATAGTGATTCAGCATAGTAGGAATCAGTTATGTGTCTGAGGCCAGAGTCCCCAAGCATCCCCAGCATCTGGGGCATCAGCATCAGCAACCCTTTGCAAGGTCACCAAAGAGGGAGGAGTTGAACATTTTGAAAAGTGAGCACTGGGAAGCTAAGGAGCTCTCTTTCTCTAGACCAGTCTCTGAACTAATTGTCTCTGGGGTGACTCTCACTCTTATAGGACTTCTGATCTCTGACTAGCTGCAGCTTGGAGTGCCCATTGCAGTGGAGGATTGGAGTTTTTCCTAAAGGTAGGAAGACTGAAACCTATTTCTTTCTTTACTAATAAATGCTTATAAATCTCATAATGTCTCCAGATTAATTTTAATTTTTAACATTCCAATATTCCTTGTTGCTTCACTCCGTCTCCTTATTGGTTCTTTCACTCCAGTATTAGTTTTGAAGCATTATCTTAAGTGGCTGGATAGGGTTCTCATAGTGATTCAATCTTTCCTTGCTTCTACACTGCCATCTTGACTTTGTCTCTGGAAGTCTGAAAGTGGATAATTTTTAAGCGTGGTTAGGTGTCCAATCCCACAAGGATATATTAAGCACTTACTATGTGTAGGCCACTGTGTATAGGCCATGGGAAATACAAAGTTAAAAATTAAAATTAGTCTCTTCCCTTAAAGAGCTTATATTTGATTGGGGGTATGGATGGGAAGAGATATAGCATGTAGATAGATAAATATATAGATGATAATTTGAGGAGGATTATAATTGAGCATTAATGATTAAAAAGATAAGAACAGTTTCTCAAAGGAGATTGTTCATGAGCTGAACCTTAGAGGAAATGAAAGATTCTAAGATGACAAATTGAAGAAGGGTAAATTCTACCAGAGCAGAAGTTGTATGAGTGGAGAGGAGGAGACATATGTGATATATGTTAATGAAGTAGGTTCCACAAGATTTGGCAACTAATTAGATACTGAGCATATTATCAATCAATCATTCAACAAGCATTTATTCTGCACTTACTTTAAGCCAGGCACTGTACTAGGCTCTGGGAGTTTAAAAACAAACAAACAAAAAATGAAGTAATCTTGCTCTCAAGGAGTTTATGAGTCAAATGTTGCAAAGTTTAATGAGAGGAAAGATGGTAGCACTTCCCATAGGAATGACAAAGTTTGGAAGAAGACTAAATTTATTGGGGAAGACAGATATATTTCAGACGTGTAGGTCTGGGTTGTATAGCCAGGAAGAACAGGTATCCAGATGGAGAAAGAAGTCCAAGAGGAGTTGGTAATATGGGAGAGAAGTTCAAGGGGAAAACCTGTGGATTTGCGTATATATTAGATTTGAAGGTCATCTACATAGAAATAATAATTAAACCCATGGAAGCTAATAGATTCTAATAGAGAAGTAAATAAAACTCAAGGTAAGATTCTAGAGATACCTAAAATTATGGCATGATCCAGAGAAGAAGACTGACAGATAGGAGCCAGAATGATAGTAGTAATAGAAGAAAATTGCCATCAAAATCCAGGGAGAAAAAGATTACTCAAGAGGAGAGGTCAGCAGTGTTAAATGTGATAAAGAGGTCAGGAAGGATAAGGATAGAAAAAGAGCATAATTAGAAGATCCAATTGTACACTTGAAAGATGAGAATAGAAATCAGATTTAAGAGCTTGAAAGTCATGTGAAATAAAGAGAAAGAGAGGCTGTGAATATGGATAACTTTTCTGAGTTCAGCAACGAATTGGAGGAAGGATATAGAAAAAGTGCTTGGGAGATTGATAGTGTCAAGCAACAGCTTCTTAATGATGAGATATTTTTAAACACCAGTGAAAAACTCAGTAATTGGGCAGACAGTGAAGATTAGAGAGTAGGAAGTTGAACGAAGAAGAGACAAGTTGCCAGAGACCAGTTAGGGTCAAGGACGCAAGGGGAGGTGTTGGTCTTGGAAGGAGGATCTCTTCATCATAGAATGGAAAAAAGTGAGCTCATGACAGATAACTTCTATCTTCTGCTTTAAGCCATACAGTGAGATCCTCTGCTAAGATAGCAGTGGGAAGAAGTTTGGAAGGCAAAAGGAAATTAGAGAATGTTTGTAACAGCCAGTATGATGTGATTATGAGTAAAAGAGGAGAAAAAGAATTGGTGTTCAGTTGAGGGCCTGGTTGAGATTAAATAATATAATTTTGTAGTGGACCCAATCAGCAAGGTTGTTTGACTTCCTCTAGGGCTAATTAAGAACAGTCAAAGATCAGAGAGAACAGATACTAATTTTACTCTGAAGATTGAGATTCAGCAAAGTATAAATGAAGAAAGTATAACAAATTAAAAAGTTCTTGAAGGGATTATGAAGGTGAAGAAAGGGTATCTTTAAACTAGTATACTTTAGGGTCAGAATTGGGAAGGGAAGAAAGAAAGTGCTGGCCAAGGAGAGCAGATTTCTGGGGTGAACAAAAGTCATGACGTGAACAAATAATTGGTCTGGTAGAGGTGATCCATAGAGAAAGATTAAAGGATATAAAGTTATAGTTGGAAGAATTTCATAGAATTATTTTGATGAAGAATTAAGACTAGAACTTTGTGTGTGGCTTAGGTAAAGGAATAGATCATGGGAGTTGAGGAAATTGATGAAGCCAAGTATTTGATTGGACATTAGCATGTATATTGAAGTCCTCAAGAATAATCTATGCACTTCATATAGACACTATTTTCTATGCAGTGTATGTATATATGATCTATTCATTGTGTGTATATAAATATATACATGTATATCTACATTTATATATATACATATATATGTGTATATATATATATATATATATATATATATCAATGTCCCCTCAAAGATGGTCTTAGTCTTTATTTCTACCATGCCTTGAATCATACTCCTTTTTATACATGATAGGCATAAAAGTCCCTTAGAGTTCTAACTTTCAAAAAAATAATGTAGTATAAATACACAGAAAACTGCTGTGTTTTTCCTGAGTTGTAGGGAAAAGAGTTATTTCTTCTCTAGTGATGGGCAAACTTTTTAAAGAGGGGGCCAAAGGAAAGGAAATGCTCATCTGTCAGTCTGTTTCTAAGGCAACTCTTTTGAAGTTTCATTGTATTATATTCTACTCATTGTATTCATCAGATTAGTAATAATGTTGCCCAGGGGATAGAACATTTCAGGGGGCAGCATCTGGTCGGAGGGGCATAGTTTGCCCATCACTGCTCTAGCCTATTACTGCTCCCCTAAGAATAATGAGGATTACTGAATAAAAAAATAAGTGTTAGGAGTGCATTACTAGGTGGCATAGCTGCTTGCCTTAGATAAGAGAATTCTCTTCTTAATATAAGGAAAATGAAGGTTTTTCCAGTTCTTTTAAGATAAGTAATGGGTAAATATATAAAAACTAATTTGAAACTTGAAAACATGCAAGAATATAAAAAATTCCTTGAAATGATTGTCTTAGAATAAATCTAGCAACACAATGTATCAAACTAGAATATAAAGTAATAGAAATTTAGCAAGGAGGAGGAGGAAAATAACATTTATACAGCACCTTAGAGTTTGTGAGTTTTAAGTTACAGGTTAAAGTTTAAATTGATCTCACTTGATTCTCACAAGAATCAGACAGGTACTATTATAATCTCCATTTTACAGATGAGGAAAATAAGACTGAGAAACTTTAAGAGATTCGCTCAGGTACACAAAGCTAACAAGTGACTGGGGCAGAATTCAAACTCAGGTCTTCCTGATTCCAAATCCTGCACATTATCAACTATGCCACCTAGTTACTTAACATGCAACTTCTAATTTTCTAGATTTATTTTCTTCCTTAATGTTTAATTCTGTACATTGGAAGTAAGAAGGGGGGAGCAGACTGATACTATGAAAACATGTAATGCATTGAATAATTCAAACTTACTTACTCCAAAGAAATCTGATTTGCTACAAAGAAAGAGAAAAGTAGATAAGATATAGTAGACAAATGTAGAAGGGTCAATAAGAGACAGAAGCCAAAAGAGACCCAAACCAAAAATGGGCAGTAGCATCTGAAATACCATGAAGACTTTAAATATTCCTACAATTAAGTAATAATAATAATAATAATAGTGCTGTATATTTGCATAGCACTTTGTCATTTTGTAAACCTTTTCACATCAATCATCTTTTTTGGGTCCACTAAACAACCCTAAATGGTACATAGGACAGACATTAAATGAAAGTGAACAAGAAGAAAATCTGGCAAGGAAGTACCCAGAAAATAATGCCAATCAGGAAGAAGTCATCATGACACATGCTTTTTGGCAATGGAAATTTTTGCAGAGAATAAAGCTAACATTGATGTTAGAGAAATGGAGGCAAGAACAGGAATGAACTAAATCAGAGTAGTCAGAACTGGTACATACTATAACTGAGTGAAAAAGAAACACAGGTCAGCAAGGTGAATTTGAGAAATCAAGCAAGACACTGAGCAAGAATGAAAAAAGAAAAAGAGATTGCTTTAAGGAAGAAACCTGGAACTAAAAAAGCTGAAATAGCATATATTTTTGTTTAGTAATTAGAATAATATTATATGGTGACTTCCCCCCCTCATGGTCCTTAAAAATGGGCATTATTTTATTATGCTAATCTCATTAATGCTTATTTTATTCATCATTATAAAGTAAATATGTGGTATTAATCCTATTTTTGTGAATGAGGAAACTGAGGCCAGGAGAATTAAAATTACTAGCTCAAGGTTAACTCAGCAATAATAGCTTAGAACCAAAACCTTTTGATCTCTATCCTTAAAGTCCTCCTTCTAAAGTATGATGTTGCAAAAATATGACTTAATAAGAAGCCAAAAATAAAACTGACATGTAAGAAAATACTATAAGGAAAAAAGGTGTGGGAGAAAAGGTAGCCGATTAATTTGTCCAGGCAAGAAAAGTCACCTAAAAAATAAAGAGGTATCATGTTCTTTAGTTAGGAATTTTAAGGATGAATACAAGAGAAGCCGAAAGCAACTTATTATATATTCTTTAATACAATTACCGTGTTGTGGGAATTCAATAAATAGAAATAACTGAAAACCTATTACTACAGTTGACTCACCCTGACCTTGGGCAGATGACATAGCACATCTCTACCTTGATTTTCTAATCTGGAAAGAAAAAATAATTACGTAATCCAACCTTTCTAATAATTCATGAGTAATGCCATTATATTTTCAAACGGTTTGGTAAGTGCTATTTTTTTAAATAGTGATAAAAAATGTACAATTCAGAGGGGCAAAGCAGTCTTCCTATCTTACACTCAGGGTCATTAGCTTTATATGGCTATTTCAGCCTAGATATGGTCAAGATTCTAAGACCTTGGCTTTCTAAATCCCCTTTAGTTTTCACATAGTTGCAGTATTTAGTAAAGTCTTTCATTGTTTGAATTGGCAGTTCTGTTAGTTACTGGCTGAAATCTGTAACTTTACCCACTAACAGGAAGACAATAGTCCAGACTTGTTTTAGTGATTAAAATGAGTGGAGGGTTTTGAAACCACATTCTTTGTCTAAAGCTTCAGAAAAGTTTGGATATAACCACTTAGAAAGACAGAGAATTAAACATTACTAACAGTGTGCAGACCTATTTTCAGATTTATAGACACATTTGATAAATTGAACTCTAATTATATTAACTCATCCAAAGAATGCCAGAGAAGTAGATGTAGCCAAGACTCTTATGATGGGATATTAGAAGATATGCAGATATAATTTGAAATAATGTTTTTATCCATATTTTCATATATATACCCAACTGTGCTGGCAGTCTGACCTCAATCTAAATGTTTACTTCCTTTTTAGTTTTAAAACTTAAGTAGATAAAAGGAAAATCTATTATGAACTTACCTGTTAGAATACCTGTCTAATCTTTTTGGTCGTCTTTTGCATGTTTATTTATCTTATTGCCATAAGAAATCAAGGGCATATAGTCTTTAGTTTACTTTATACAGTATTCTCAAAGACAACAAATTTAAAAATGCCAGTGAATCACAGCTCAATTATTCAAGGCATTATTGAGTTTGCATAAATTGTAACGTGGTTTCAAAAAAAAGTCTTTGAAGACTGTTGTTTGGCCTCTATTTATGCATTATAGAAATCGTTTGAAGGTCTTTGGATTTTACCACTACCGGTCTAGAAATTGAGGTAACAAGGAGCAGGGCAAATTATGTGGTTAATTTTCAGGGAGACACTTTTGTGGTGGTAGCACAAATCTACTCATAAACACCTCATCAGATACCCATCTTTTCAGTTAGATTTTTTGCTTCAATTTGGTACTGTTTCTAATTTCTAAATGTAAAACCTAAAGTATATTCAATCATTTATATCTATGGTGAATTGACTTTTGAATCAATTAGATAAAACTGATATTTATTAAATATATGCTATGTGCAGTAAACTGAGCTGGGCGCCCAATACAAAGATAACAAATGAAAGAATCTCCCCCTACATGGTGCAAATATCCTACTTTGAAATTTTGCTTTTTTTAAACTGTGTTTTAATTGATAGTTTTTATTTGAATCACCATCTATTCCCTTCAGATTATCATTCCCCCTCCCAGAGAATCATACCAAATACCAAATAATATTTTATAGACAAAAAAAGACAGCAAATGAATGAATGAATGAATGAATAAGGCACTAATGAAGTGTTTAATATGTGCAAAGCCGTGGGTGTACAAATAGCAAAGTTAAACTATACCTATTTTTAAGGAGCTAACATTTTAAAGAAGGACATAACATATATGGAAAATCAGTCAGTGAGAGGGAAAGTCCCATGGTTCTTAAGGAACAGTAGCAAAGCAGATGTTGATACCTCTTCTTTAATATCATTTCCATTGATAAAACATTATCACTTTCTGATGTAGAACTGTTTGATAGTGCCAAAGGCCTTAGTGGCAAGAACTTTCTTTTGCTGGTCTTCAGTAACTGTGACAAGTACCTGCAGCTGTAGCTGCCATGTTGAATCTCTACCATGCTTTCCAGGATGATGGCTGAGGGCAGTGGCTGGAAATTTTGTTATTTTCAAAACTGTTGGATTCAAGAGTCCTGGGTTATCTCCATCGGGATCATAAAGGAGATGGTAGACAAGGTGTTTGTGTTTGTGATGGTGTTCTGACTTGCCTGGCACATCCTGCCTCAGAGTTCCTTGCTACTTTAGCTAGGTTAGTTTGCCTTCCCAGTGTATGGCAGTTGACTGGCATTTGGAAAGGATTTCTGGTCTTTACAGGAAAAAAAGAGATTAAAAAACAGCATTACTGATCAATACTTTGAAAAACTCTGAAAATATATGCCTTGTGCCATACCAATGGACTTCCTACTTTTGTATAATACCAAACAAATTGCTTTCCAAAATGGATATATTGATGTGTAGATTCAAAACAAAACACTGGTGTTTCTGCATTCCCATAACCCCTACTTTGTTACTTATTCCTATCTTTGATGGTCTTTGTCAATTTGTAGGGCTTGAGATGAAACCTCAAGGATGTATTGATTTTCATTTCTCTTACAATTAGAGATTTGGAACATTCTTTCAGATAGTTGTTAGTAATTTGTAGTTTTTTTGAGAATCATTCATATTCTTCAATCACATTCCTACTGAGGAATGACTTTTGGGTTTGTGTGTACACATATGCACATGCACATGCATAAACACATTCATACCAAACATTAAGATAGTAGAAACTGAGTTTTCCATTTGTGGTTATTGCATTCAGATACAGCCTATATTCCTTCTCAACCTGAACCAATAAAGATTTTGAAGAGATAATTGAAATGAAATAATTGTTATTTTGGCAAATCATCTGCTTTATTAAATCAAAGGTCTTGATGTATTGGTAAGAAATGGGAATGTATTAGAAGTCAAACATAAATCCAGCAACAAACCAGATCCACTGCCCTTATGTGGAATGAGTGTATCTGTATGTATGTATATGTTTATGTGTATGCATTCCATGAGTTGATTACTATTTTTAATGTATCAGAGTAAGGAAAGGATGGGTTTACTATTTCTACCTGTTTACATTTCTTTGTGATCTCTGTGCCCTAATTCATAGTAAATTTTTATAAAAGTTCAATAAAGTACTGAAAAATATGTATTCTTTAGCATTCCTATTTTGAAAATGTCTTTTTGCTATAGTTCTTTAGCATTTTGCTTAGTTCTGTATTTTTCCTTCTGTTTATCCTTTTTGTTAGATTTATACAAAACAGAGAGGAATAATAAAATCTCCTGTTAGCATCTATTTTGTCCCTGTCTTCTTATAATTCCGTTAATTTTTCCTTTATGTATTTAAATGTCAAAGCATTTGAAGCACATACATTGAATACTAATATTGCTTTTTTGCCTATGGTTCCTTCAGTATAATTTAATTTCTATGTTTATTTCTTTTTATGTTGTGAATTTTTGGTTTTCCTTAGATGGCATGATTATAACACCTATGTTTTACATTTACACAATTCATAGCAAATTTTGTTCTCTCATTTTTATTAAGGGGATAGGTTTTTGTAATCAACAAATGTTTTGTTTTGTCATCTAAATTGCAACTTTTGTGTTGTATTAGATTGTTTAATCCATTCTCATGTAAAGTTATGAGGTCTAGGTATACATATGGTTTTTGGTTCTCTGAATTAGGATTCTCTCCCTTCTATAAAGACAGTATTTTGTCTCCAGTTATTTTATCTTAATCTACTTAAGGGTGGTGGTGAAGATGATGGTGATGGTGTGTCTGTGTGGTTAATGTAGCTTATGGGTATGCACATGGGTCTGTCTAGATGTGGCTTAAAGTGATACGAGAACAAATATTCCTATAGTCTCTCCTCTTCCCATTTCTTCTATAAGGGAGACGTTGATTCCTGTCAGGAGGAGTAGAAGATTGTTTCCAGAGGCTGGCCACTCGGGTCTCTTCAGAGTAAGGATACTGGAATAAAATCATATGTTTGTCTCTCCCTTCCCAAATAATGTTAGTGTAAAGGGGAAAAAAATTAAGGTTCAAGCTAGGCTTCTAGTTGCTATCTCTTAATAGGGAAACATGCCCCAATCTATATAAATAGCTCCAAGACTTGACTTTTTTCTGACAAAATTCCAGTTACACAAAGATCACAGATGATGAATAGCAAATAAACCCATTTTTATAAGCTGTTAGCAAACAGAAATCAGAGTCATTAAATAGAGGAGAGATATCTTAGTTTAATCATGAGAAAAGGTCCTAGATCTCATCCAAGGAGAAAATGGTTATTGCTTTTAGTGTTCTATTGATTCTAAGGCAGAAGAGTGGTAAAGGTTAGGCATTGGGGGTTAGATGACTTGTTCAGGGTCATAGAGCAAAGATTTCTATCCCCCCAAACTCTGAACTCCACTTCTGCCTGAATAATCTCCACCAAATGAGGAAAGTATTCTGCAAATAGGCTTTGAGCCTTGGTTACAAAGGCAATACTATGCCCACTAGATCTCTTCCTCTCACCTGTAAGTCCTATCCCACCTCACATTTGTTACTCCTTCCCCTATTTGCGAATCTTTGCCTAACTTAATATTACTTTTATCATTCTTCCTTTTATTTAGCTATCTAATTCTTCACCTCTTTTTTCTCCTCTCAGTTAAGTAGTCATGGGAAATCCCATGCATTAACCTTACTTTTGACTTGTTTCATTGGTTAGTTTTTTTTTGTTTGTTTTCAATTTGCAACACAATTTTATTGAAAATACTTCAGCACAATATTAGAGGAAAAACAGGAAATTCATTTTGTAACAGTGAAAATGATCAACACAAGCACCACAAACAATACAATTCCTGGACATTAACTCATTGGTTAGTTTTTAAGTTTAATTTCTTTACTTTTTCTAAAAAGGATCTTTCCCTCTTTTTCTCAATTATTTATATTCCCTTTCTGTCAGTCTAGATTTTTATTCTTCGATTCATGACCTTTACATTTATTTAGTCCTTAATTCCTTATATTCTTTATAGAATTCTTTTTCAAAGAAACTGAAAAAATCCCTCTTCTAAATTGTTTCCATATTATTGTCTTGTAGATATTTTCCAAGTTCCATTTTTCTCTTGTGCCCAGCTCTTAGAAATAACCAATTCCTGCATATGAAAAGAAGGATAGAAGTAATGTTCCATGATAGGAATCTTCCTATATTTCTGATTGTGCGGTTCATTTTGCCCTTTGCTCTCATTATATTTTTTTCATTTACTATGAATTTTCCTATTTGTAACCATATCCTCCAATTCTTCTGAGTGTCAGTTTATGCCCTAGGAATTCTGATTGCCCTACTCCTGGGAGAAAATGAGTGGATTGTTTAAGAACCAAGTCTGCAAATTGTGCCCATTTTAATGTTTCTATCTTTTGTAGAATATCTCTCTTCCTCATGGGCATATTCTTCAATTGGACCAACAGGTAACTGTTTTTCCTCTCTTTCCTCTCATTTAGACCATCCTTTTTGAGAGGTTCTAGGAATTATTTTCCCTTCATTGTCAGCTTTTGACTTGATTAGCATACATTACATGTTTTCCTCATTTTCTTCTTACCATCCCACCTTTTACAAATCTCCCCATGCTGTAATTTAGTACTACAAAAAACTCCCACTAATTCAGCTGTAGGAGGTGTATTGTGAAAATTAGTTCATAATGTTTTAGGCTTCTTTTTTTCACTATGAATCCTATTTGCCTTATATTTCGCCCTTGTTTCTCTTTCTCTGTTATTTTTATATTTTGTCCTTGGTTGATATATTTGTATTTCTGTTGTCTGAGGTGTTTGGAAAGCAAATAATTTTTTTATCTCTGATTTTCTCTTTTAAAATGCTTCAATGGCTTCCTTTTTAAAATTGCTTGTCCACCTTTTTTATTAGTGGTTACTTTCAGGTGGAATTTAGTTGGGACATAAAGGAAATCAGTGAAGTCAGTAAGCAGAGACAAGGAAGGAAAAATATTCCAGGCATGGAGGACAGCCAGAGAAATGCCCAGAGATAAGAGGTGGAGTATCTTCTTCACAGAACAGTCAGGGGCCAGCATCACTGAATCAAAGAGTATATGGCAGAGAAAGGTATAAGAAAGCTGCAAAGGTAGTAAGGGACTAAGTTATAAAGAGTTTTGAAAACAAAACAGAGGATTTTGTAATTGATTCTAGAAACAATGGAGAACGACTGGAGTTTATTGAGCAAGGGAGTGAAAATGTCAGAGTAAAAGGGTCAGGCTTGAGCTCTGAGAAAATCACTTTGGTGGCTGACTAGATTATAGATTGGATTGGGCAGAGACTTGAGGCAAACAGACTCACCAACAGGCTACTGATGAGGTGACCTTCATCAGAGTGGTGGCACTATCAGAGGAGAGAGGAGACATATTTGAGATATTTTACAAAGGCAAAATCAACAAATCTTGGATTGGATATGAGGGGAGGGATAAGAGAAGGGAGTCAAGGATGACACCTAGGTTTGGAGTCTGAGGGACTGAGAGGATGGTGTTGCCCTCTACAGTAATAGGGAAGGTAGGAAGTAGGAAAAGTTTAGGGGGAAAGTTTGGTTTTAGACATACTGAGTTAAGTTGTGTACTGAAGATCTAGTTCAAGACATCTAAAAGGCATTTGGAGATGCGAAATTGGAGGTCAGTAAGACAAGTTAGGAAAGGATAGGTAGATCTGAAAGTCATCAGCCTAGAGATGGTAATTAAATCCATGGCAGTTATTGAAACAAGGTAAGCAGTGTAAGGGGAGAAGAGAAGCAAGTCTAGAAAACAACCCTATGGGACACTGATGGTGAAAAGGTATGGTCTGAAAACAAATATGAATTGAATGTGAATAAAGCAAGGAAGAACTGAGAAAGGAGTAGTTAGAAAGTTGAGAAAACCAGGAGAGAGTGGTATTCTAATAATCTAGAAAAGAGAGGATATCAAGAAGGTGGTGATCATCAGTGTCAAGGACTACAAAGAAGTTGGAATGAGAAATGTAAAAAAGATCATTGTATCTAGCAATTAAGACAATTTTGTAACTTTGGAAAGAGCAGTTTTTTGGAATGATGAGGTTGAGAACTGAATTATAAGAGGTAAGAAAAGAATAAAAGGAGAGAAAAGTGGAGATATTGTAGATGACCTTTGCAAGGAGTGTAACCATTAAGGGGAAAAGAGATATATGATGATAGCAGGGATGGAAGGATCAGATGAGGGTTTTTTGATGGGCAAGACATGGACATATTTGTAGGCAGTAGAGAATAAACTAGTCGACAGGGACTACTTGAAAATAAGTCAGAGAGGATCCAACAGAGTGGATCCTATTGGTATAGATAGCATTCCCTGGAATCACTTGAACAGCTAAAGGGGTTAGCCTTGGTAAGCAAAAGAGAATGATATGAGATTCAAAATTATAGGACGTGGAGCTAAGTCCAGATTCTGGCACTAGCTGAGTAATGTTGAACAGATCTCTCAGGGACTCACTTTGTTCATCAATAAATCAGACGTTAATAATATTTATAATGCCTATATCAATATTAAACACCTTTTATATGTCACAGAGTTGTTTTGAGTAAAGAATTTTGTAAACATTAAAGTACTATATGTGAACCACCATAATTATTATTATAAGAGATGGAGATTAGGCCTGTGTTTTCATTGTTATATGTGAGAAAACAATTTATTAATGCACGAGGGTTGGTATCTTCTCTGAAGTTTAGTCTTGGAGGGCAGCCTAGAGCATTGAAAGTTTAGGTGCTTTGGGAAAATGTTCCTGTGCATCAGATGCATATCCTAGTTAGGTCTCCTTCTCCCTCAAGCATAGGGAAAGGAACTGCATCTTGGTACAAAGCAGCGGTAGCCTGAACTGTCTTGCTACTAAGTACTAAGACCTGTGCCAGTTGCCATTCCTGGGCTTCAGAATTCCATATGGGAACATTCTTCAGAGTTAAGTATTGTGATACCAGTGCCTTCATTCCTCTCCTGGTTCTGACCAGCAGACTACAAGCTATGGCACCAGTTAAGTGTGGCTGATGCCTCTGCTGCAGTAGGGCCAGACCTGAAAATTAGTGTACTAGTATTTGGAGCCAGATAAGGCCATCTTGCAGCCTTCTAACCTGGTGGGACTGCATGGAGGTGTGTGCCCTAGAACTAGCTGCAAGTCTACACTAGTTTGGCAGCAAGCCATTAGAAAAGGTCTTAAATTAGTATATGCTCTTGTTATCTTGAGCTGAAGCAAGTGAATATTGATTGGGACCTTGCTGGACTGCACAAAAAAGTCAGTTATATGATTTTTCATCATCTTGTCAAAGGACAAAAAGAACCCACCCTAAATATCTGCAGGTGTGAGGCCCCTTCTGAAGAGAAAGGAGAGGTCTTGCTGCCTGATACTGTCTTGCTACTTTTTGTGAAAAGCCCCACAAGGCTGGATGTCCAATACCCAATTATTCATTCCCCTTGTTCTGCAATGCATGTGGGGGATATGCCTATCCTATTCAAAACTTCAAATATAGGACTGAATGTAAGCTCCTGATTTTTGTTTGTACTATGTTTGTATTATGATGAATGTTTCTGAAAAAAACAATTCTTGAATACTAAACTTTGTTTTTGTATCCACCCATGCTTACTGATCATGTGTATATATACATCAGTAAGTGTATATCACTTGGAGTACAACACATACTGATTAAATGAGTATTACAACCTGATTACTTGCATGTGTTAACATGTGTATATTGCATTTGGTCAGTGTATGTATCATATATTGATCATGTATCAATCATTGTTGATTGCCATTGATTTATATAAATATACAGAATGTGAAGTTAAGTATGTCAGATGCATGTAAAAGATGTAGAACATATATTCATCACCTATTGGTCCCTTGTGGATTACAGAACATCTCATGTTGATCATATGTACACCATAGCAGAATATAATGACTATCTTAGTCTAACCTCCTTCCTTGGGCGTGGGAGTGTCTAAGGTTGGGAGAGGACAATACTGTAAAAGGCCAGAAACTAGTAACACAATCACTGCCACTGTCACATAAATCCAAGTCAGTGGGTTCATAGGAGGACAGGAGGTCCTTTTCCATTCAAGCACAGGGAAAGAGGGCAAACAGGAGATTTACTGTCTTGGAGAGGGGCGGTTCTTGGACAAAAATGATCTGCCATGCACTCTGTCCTGTGATTCGTAACCTCAGCCTCGCAATGCACTTTGGAGCTGAAATGCTCTGGGCTTGGTGATCTGGTGAGGTGAAACTCCCTGGCTCGGAACCGCACTCCGACCTGTAATGTGATCTGCTCTGCTCGGAGATAATGAACCTACAGCATTCTTGCTCTGGAACCGTTTACTTCCCCACCCATTCCCCCCAAATAGAAAGTAAGTCTAAAAACATTAAGAACTCTGGGGAGATCTTCACCTGTATCCGAGATGGTCTACTCCAGAGCGCTCCACTAGATTCAGTTTAAACTTTCCTGAAAACTTATCTGGGTTCCCCGCTTCCTCCTCCCACCCCTCCCCGTTCCTCCGGTCACGTGAGGAGGGTGCTCCAATGAGGGGAGGCGATTGGAGGGGACCCGGTGGCCCGAGCTGCTACCGCTGCAGAGGCCGGGAAGTGAGCTTGGAGACAGGCCGAAGTCGACCATGGTGGTGACAGCGCCCGCGCTGGCGACCGCCGCTGCTGCGGTGGAGGCGGCGGCGGCGGCGGGGGCAACTGAGGAAGAGCTGGGGGTCCACGCCGCTTGGGCCCGCTGCCCCCCGGGCACGCTGTGAGCCCCCCAACTCCAACTGCCTGCAGCTCACGTCCGTCCTATCCCCTCCACGCTACTGGCTCTCTCGTCTCCCTCAGGTCGCCGTGGAGCTCCCCCGCAGCGGCGGCTGCAGCTGTAGCGAACTCTGTGGCCATAAGGCCAAGCGAGAGAGGCCCGGAGGGGAGAAGTTGGGGGAGGACGATGCGCCTGCCCGGTGGTTGAACTCGGGGTTTCCCTCTCTCATCTAGCCCTCTTCTTCCTCGTCCTTTCCCTCCCATTACCCCTACCATGGCCTTCCCGGGCGCCGAAGGAGCGGCCGAGGGGCCTGCCGGCCCTGCCCGGGAAGCGCCTGCAGCGGGCGCAGGCGGCTCGTCCTCGTCTTCCTCAGCTTCCTCCTGCTGCTCATCCTCCTCTTGTTTAGCAGGGGGCAGCCGACTCTGGACCGCCCTCTACGACTATGAGGCGAGCGGCGAAGACGAGCTGAGCTTGCGGCGGGGCCAGCTGGTAGAGGTGCTGTCTCAGGACGCTGCAGTGTCGGGCGATGAGGGCTGGTGGACGGGCCAGGTGCAGCGACGCCTGGGCATCTTCCCCGCCAACTACGTGGCTCCCTGCTACCCGCCACGGCCGCCGGAACCCGCCCGCCAGCGGCCCCGCCAGCCTCCTCCTCCTCCGCCGCCGCCCGTGCCCCCGCCGCCGCCGCCGCCTTCTCCACCTGATGTCCCGCGGCCTGGCTCTCCTATGCAGATCGAATTCGAGTGGCTGGAGCTAAAAGAGCTGATCGGCGCTGGCGGTTTTGGGCAGGTGTACCGCGCCACCTGGGCGGGCCAAGAGGTGGCAGTGAAGGCGGCGCGGCGGGATCCTGAGCAGGACCCCGCGGCTGCGGCCGACAGCGTGCTGCGAGAGGCGAAGCTCTTCTCCATGCTGCGGCACCCCAACATCATCCAGCTGCGCGGCGTCTGCCTGCAGCAGCCCAACCTCTGCCTCGTCCTTGAGTTCGCCCGTGGAGGGGCTCTCAACCGGGCCCTGGCAGCAGCTGCGGCCGCCGCTCCCACCACCAATGCTGCTGCTTCCTCCTCCTCTCCGATGCTCCCCTCAGCCACAGGGACCCCAGAGCCATCGGGCGCTGCGCCCAGCGCGCGCCCAGCCCGCCGCATCCCTCCCCACATCCTGGTCAATTGGGCCGTGCAGATCGCTCGAGGAATGCTCTACCTGCACGAGGAGGCCATAGTACCCATCCTACATCGGGACCTCAAATCTAGCAACAGTAAGTAGGAGGATCACTTGGCAAGGATTTCCAGGGTCCAGAGTTCACCGAAGATGTTTTAGGGTCAACCAACCTGGAGTTGCTACTCCAGGAATTGAGAGATCTGTTTACTTATGTTGCTTATGGTCAGTCAGCTTGAGAGTTCCTTCTTTTGGAATTGAGAGGTCTCCTTATCTATGTTGCTTGGGGTTAACTAGTCTGGAATTTACTAAATCTGGAATTGAGGGATCTAAAAGTTGCTTAGAGTCAGCACAGCTTGAGGGTTGAGGGGTTTGTTTACCAAAGTTGCTAAAGTTCCACATAGCTTGAGAGTTGTAACTCCTGGAATTAGGGGACTGCTTACCTAAAAACATCTTGAATCCTAATCCAGCCTCCTCTGTTTCTTGGGACCCCCGTAACCAGCTTTGGAGCTCGTAATACACTTCCTTTGAAGAAAACTCAATGATTCTATGGTTCTAGGGGCACTTAGCCACTGTATAAAATCCAAGTGAAGAGGTTCACAGTGGGGCAAGAGGTCCTTTTCATTCAAGCACAGGTTGAAAACCACGAGAAGAGTGGTTTTGTTGGGATGGGTCCTTAACATCCAAGGCTTTCTCCAGTTACTGAGTTATAGAACTTGTGTGAAGATGGGGGTTGACTTTCTCAGTGACTTCAAATATTTCACCCTCCACCCCCACTCTTTATTCCCCTTAACCAGTTTTAGTTGTACTGCATGAGTAACTTTTTCTTCCCATTTTGAAGATGGTTTCACAAAAGTTCCCCCTACCTTTTTTTTTTTTTCTATAAAAAGCACTCTTCATCAAAAAGATAAGGGGAGGGGGCAGGTGGGTAGCTCAGCAAATTGAGAGTAGGCCTAGAGACCCTGGAGGTCCTCATTCAAATCTGGCCTCAGACACTTCCCAGCTGTGTGACCTGGGCAAGTCACTTAACCCCCGTTGCCTAGCCCTTATCACTCTTCTTCCTTGGAGCCAATACACAGTATTTACTCCAAGACAGAAGGTAAGGGTTTAAAAAAAAAAGAAAAAAGGTAAGTGAGGCATCGTTAGTTCCCCAGCTCAGGAGGGTTCTTGGTACTAGTAGATAAGTAACTTTTTTGAGACCTACTCAGTGCATGGGGCATTGAAGCAAAATGATCACAAGTGGAGACATTCTTAGATCCCTAGCTGAGAATATTCCTGGTAATAGATAAGAAACTTATATTGAGAGCTATTTCTGTGCATGAGCACTTCTATGTTTTAAAGATTTGCTCAGTATGATGAAGTTTAATTATTTATAAATTATGGCTAATTTTCTAGATTTTCAGTAAAAGATGGGGAAATAATTTAAATACATATCTTATTAGGTATCATTGGGTAGAAAAGAGAAATGCTACTTAAAGTTATTTTAATAATAAAAAAAATATTTGTTTTAAAAATCTCAAATTAAGCAATCTCATTAAAGCTATATGAAGATTTAACACCAAAACTACCACTAACCTACTCCAGAGCTTTAAGGCCTCAGAACTTAGGAAGACCTGCTAGAATAAGCTATAACTTAGCCTGGACAGTTAACCTTTTCTAAGATAGATAGATAGAGAGAGAGAGACAGAGACAGAGGCAGAGACAGAGAGAGTGAGTGAGTGAGTCTGTTCTGTCTGTCCTTTGGGGTTTTTTTGTCAGGATGTTTTTGAACTGCCTCATCATTGGAGTTAGAGTTGACCTTTGAAAGCTAGTTTTATTACAAAAAGTGAATACTATATTTATTAACTTTTTATTTCAAGAGAGAATTCCTCACTAAAAGTTGACTGTTAACTCCTTTACTCCTATTTCTCATGCAGAAATCCTCAAATCATAAAATAATAGCATCTGAGCAGGAAATGACCTTAGAGTAGTTCAGTTCCTGATTAAACAGCACATAAAGGACACTAGCATTTATTTACTCATTAACCACATATAGTAAAGACATCATCAGTACAAATTTCGCCATCCTTTTTCAAAAAGAGAACCATTTAATCATCTAGCATCTGTTAAGTAGCTACTATGTGAGGGATACTTTTAAGGCTTAGGAAAGGTTTCTTGCAGAAGGTGGGACTTCTGACTTGAGACTTGAATGAAGCCAGATAAGTTAGTAGGCAGAAATAAGGAGAGAGGACTCTGCAGGCTTGGGGAAAACAAAGCTAGTGAAAATTCTCATAAAGGGAAGTGGAATATTATTTGTGAGGAAAAGCAAAAAGGTCATTGGGATTGGATCACAGGATTTGTGGAGATGTTTAAGGTGTAAGAAGAATGGAAAGGGATGAAGGGGTAGATTTTTAAAGGCTTTGAAAGCCAGAGAACTTTATATTTGATCCTGGAGGTAATGGGGAGCTACTGGGATCTATTACCTGGGGGGAGGGAGGTGATATGGTCAGACCTGCATTTTAGGAAGATCAGTTTGAAAGCTAAGAGGAGGATGTATTGGAGTGGGGAGAGACTTGATGTAAGGTAATCAACCAGAAGGTTATTTCAATCGTTTAGGAATGAGAACTCATGCCGGAATAATATAGCAGTGTCAGAAGAGAGAAAAAGATGTATTGGAGAGAGGTTAGGAAGATAAAAATAACACTAATTAGATGTTCAGGGTGATCAAGGGAGAAGTTGAGGATAGTACTTAGGTTGTGACCCTGAATGACTGGGAAGATTGTGATATACTTGATTGTAATGAGGAAGTTAAGAAGAGGGAAAAGTGTTGGTGAAAGGTAACAAGTTTGAATTAATTTTTCAATTTAAGATGTCTACAGAACATCCAATTTGAGATATTGAATAGGTCTTCAGAGATGCAAGACTGGAGGTCCAAGATAAACAAGTAGATCTTAGAGTTGCCTGATTCAAGATGATAATTGAAACCATAGGTACTGATGAGATCATTAAGTGAAATAGAGTAGCATAAAAGAAAAGTCAGAAAGGAGCCAATCTCCATGATTAGGGAAATGAAGTGGTTCCATGGAAATCCATCAAAAAAAACAGAGGAGGAGCTGTCAGATAGGTAGTATGAGAGATAGGAGATAGCAATGTCATGAAAACCTGGAAAGAAGAGAATATCAAGAAGAAGGTAATTGACAGTGTTTACAGACTTATCAAGAAGGTTGAAAATTGAGAAAAGGTTATTTATCATTAGTAACTTTGGAAGGAGCAATTTTGGTTGGCTGATGAAGTCAGAAATCAGATGGCAGAGTTAAGAGATTGAGAATAAAGTAAGTGGAGGACCTTCTTTAGGTGTTTGCCCTTAAAAGAGGAGAGTTATAGAATGATAGCTAGTGGGAATTGATGATTCAAGTGAGGTTTTTGAGAATGAGGGAGACATGAGCATGTTCATAGGCAATAGGGAAGTAATTTATCAACTGGGAGCAATTGAATCTTAGTGAGAGAATGGGGATAATAGAGGGGCAGTCTGTTGGACAAGACAAAATGGATTACTTGTGCATGTAGCAGAGTTTGTCTTCAAAAAGGATAGGAACCATCTTTCTATGTGAAATGGGTGAAGAAAATAGTGGCACAAAGCATCTGAGTGATGAGGAACAGGGGAAAAGAGATAGTGGATGTCCTCGGTTTTTTTAATGAGATAGGAAGCAAAGTCCCTACCTGAATCTCCCTGTGTTAGATTTGAGGACATGGCATATTGGGTTGGGGAAGGGAACACTTCCTCCAGTGGAGGCAGGTGGTATTGTACCACTTAAGACAAAGATGGCAAACCTTTTAGAGATGGAATGCTGGGCCCTACCCTCCTTACCCCCCCCCCCAGACCAAGTGCCATGCCCATCCCCCCCACTGAGTACTAGGCAAGGCAAAGCCCCCCCCTTTATCCCACACAGGGGAGGGAGAAAGCGCTCCCATTGGGCTGTTGGATAGTGGGGTGGGTGGGTGAAGTAAGGAATGTCCTCAGCGAGTGTAGAAAGGGGGAGAGGGGTGGCCCCAGTGCTTTGCTCCCTTCTAGCTTTGCCACCTATGAACTATCTATCTTACCCCCAGGCACTCCCATTGGGCTGCTGGATGGAAGGGTGGTCATTGGGCATGGTGGAGAGGGAGAAGAGAGCAGCTGTCCCTCTGTCTTTATAGTAACAAACTCTAGGGTATGGGTGGGGAGGGCAGCACTCCTGCCCACAGAGAGCTCTCTGCATGCCATCTTTGGCACCCATGCCATAGGTTTGCCATCAATGACCTTTAATAAAAGAAGGGAAGGCTCCCCACCCTTGAGGCACCTGTGGTGGTTGTGGTAGTGGTAGTAGAAGATGGAGGTGGAAAAGCAGTATAACGAGAGATGTCAAACTCAAATAGAAATGGATCCCATTAGCTGCATATTGACTTAGAAAACCAAAAATGAGCATTATCCAAATTTTGTTAAATGTTTAGCAGTTATATTTTAGTCTGGCCATTGTGTAGGCTTGGAATTCGACATCATTGTTGTAAAAGATAATGATTAAAAAAATTTGTGATCAGAATAAGTCTGTCAAAAGATGAGCTAGTCATATGTCAAGATCAAGGAATAATTACTGGCTAGCCCACATACTCTTTTGGCTCCCTTGGGTTGTTACCAAATCAAATGGACATTTTTTGGTAAACTTATGGACGGTCATAAATAACAAGCATAAATAGATAATATATTTGTAACATCACAGGGAATAACCACGTCAATGAAATCACTGGTTAATTTTGCTATTTGAATATTTAAGTATGAAGAAATCACTTAATTTAATAAATTATAGGAATTAACACTTCTAGATAAGTTTCTTAAACAGATTGAGAGATTTGTCTTGGAAAATGACTAATTACTTATTTTTAATTAAAATCAACATTCCTTCTCTGCTTTATTCTTTTCCTTTCCCATTTAAGGCATGTTGTCTCATGCAGAAGCTTTTTCCCATTCAAAGAGGTATAATAGGAACATTTGAAATATTCTAATGGCAGCTGAATCAGGGTTAAATCAATGGATATGTTTTTTTAAATGTCTAATATAGAATCAAAGGGTTTTTAGCTATAAGATACCTTCAAGCTTCTCTACCACAGAAGATATGACTTTTACAAGGTCACAGAAGTCCTCAAATTTAGTTAGCTGACTTGCATTCCTATACTTTTTCCATTGTACCATGACAGCCTTCTTTCTTATAAATTTCTGATAATAGCTAAACATTGTTATTCTTCTAAACATATTACAAAATAGTCATCATTAAGCAACAATAACACTAGCAAAACAAACCTAGAAAAAATTAATTCAAATTGTTTTCTATATATTTGTTTTTTTTGTTTTTTTGTTTGTTTGTTTTAATCTGTTACTTTCTGTCTTAGTATCAATTCTTAGAGAGAAGAGCAGCAAAGGTTAGGCAATTGGGTTTAAGTAACTTGGCCAGGATCACACAACTAGAAAGTGTCTGAGGCCAAATTTGAACCCAGGTCCTTTACACCCTAGGCCTGACTCTCTACCTTACCTACATCCCCCCTACAGATTTAATTTAATTTATGTATATTGATTCCCTTGATACAAACTGTAGCCTATCCACATCTCTTTTAGTGCAAGTCTTTTCTCTGTGATTTCACAGATTTTTGATACACAGCCATCCTTAATGTGTGGGAGGCCTTCTATAACCTAGAGTTATGTTTGATTTTGCAAAGATGAAACCGACAGGCTGTAGTAACAGATTGGATATGGGAGAAAATAATGAGATATAGTGAGTTGAGGATAACACCTAGGTTTCAGGACTGAGGTAAGGAAGGAGATAGCATATAGTAATAGGGATGTTTGGAAGGTGGGGGAGAGTGTTTAGGGGGAATGATGAATTCAGGTATAGGATAAAGACTGAAGAGAATCTGCAGTAAAGACTTAGGATCCCATAATCTTATGTTGGAAGGTACTATAGAGGACATCTAACTTGTAAGTAAAATGTCCATCAGCAACGCATTCAGCACTTAGAATAGTCTTTTATACATAGTAAGTAATGCTTAAATACTTTTTTATTCCTTTATTCATCTAAAAATTATTGTTTAGTAATTAATTGAAAACCTATATTGAAGGGGGAATCACTATGTACTAATGAAGACCATTTTATTATATCTTTTTAGTTTTCAGTGTTAGGAAGTTTCCATTCCTTCCACAGCTTAGCCTATGGGACCAAGCAGAACAGATTTAACCATTCTTCTACCTCATAGCCCCCCAACTACTTGAACATGGCTTGTAATGTCTCCTTTTCCACGTAAGTTTTCTTTTCTCTAGTTCTTTCTACCAATTTACATTAATTTTGATCTTAAGGAATTTCACCAATTTGTTGTTCTTTGATGCATTCTCTAGATTATCAGAACTCTCTTCTTAAAATGTGATACCCAGATTTTTGAGCATTTATGTGTAATGTAAAATAATTGTGATTTTACTTTCATTTTTAAGTTTGTAATTTGCAACATAGTATTTTTAAAGCTAATATAAAATAGTCAGCAAGCATTAATTAAGTACCTATTATGTTCTAGGCAGCATGCTAGGCTCCAAAGACAAAAATGGAACAGTAGTTTTCCTCCAGGAATTGACATTCAATATGGCAAGACACCATGTAAATATCTATGTATATATACAAAATAGATATATTAATTTGTAGAGAGGACACTAGTAGGTGAGGGAGGAATCAGGAAAGGCTTCATGTGGAAGATGGAGTTTGAGCTGGGTTTTGAAAGAACTGGGATTCTAAGGGGTCCTGAGGGAGTGCACTGTAGGCATGGGGTCAGTTAGTGCAAAGGAATGGATAGAAATGTTGTGTGAGGAACAAAAAGAAGTCAATTTGGCTAGACCATAGAGAGTGGGAGGAAGAGTAATATTTAACAATAACAAATAAATGAATTTATATTTGAGCCTAAAGACAATAAGTCAGTAATGGCAAACCTATGACACGCATGTCAACACTGACACATGTAGCCATTTTCAATGACACATGGCGGCATGTGGCTGCATACAAAGAAGTATGGGGCTGCATGCCAAGGATGAAACATTTACTTTAGTGTAGTGTAGATGCTCTGTGCACTATATATGACAATTCTACCTATATTAATTTACCTCTTTTGGTTTATTAAATACAATTATATATTACAATTATACATTTTTGTTGTTTAAACTATAAATATTGCAAAATTATGGTTTTTTTTTCTCAAAGTGACACACCACCTGAGTTATGCTTACTTTTTGGGCAAATTTTGACACACCAAGCTCAAAAATCACTGCAATAGGTGCTTCTAGAGTTTATTGAGTTACAGGAATTACATGATTAGATCTGAGGTTTAGGGATATCTTTTCAGCATCCTTATGGAGAATGAATTGGAGTGGAGTAGAGACTTAAGGTGGGAGATCATTTTGAAGGCAATAAATAGTCCAAGGAAGAGGTGATGGGAGCAGTGAATAGATCAGATGTAAGAAGTTGTAAAGATAGAAATGAAAGAGTTTGGCAGCTGATTAGCTATGTGGAGTGAGAGAGAAGGAGTCAAGAATAACACCCAAGTTATGAAACTGTGTGACTGGTATATGATGCTGGTGCCCTTCATAGAGAAATAGGGATATTAAGTTAGAGAAATGAGTTTTTAGGGAAAGATGAGTTTTCCTTTTTAGATCTGTTGAGTTTGAGATGCCTGTGGGACATCCATTTTGAAATATGCACTTTTTAGTACTGTGTGACTAGAATTCAGGAGAGAGACTAGGGCTAAAACTTAAAAAAATTATTCTCAGGTTTTATGTCTCCAAAGTCTAGTGATTCTTTTATTCTTGAATTTGCCAGTGGTGTTCTACCTCTTTTCTTTCCTGGACCACACCTTTTTTGGCCAGTAGCACACAGTTCTGAAACATTTAATCAATAAATATTTATTAAGTGTCCATTCTTCTAACTAATGAGGATACAAAGAAAGGCTGAAGACAATTCCTGCTGTCAAGGAACTCACAATCTAATAAAGAAAAAAACATGTAAGCTACTCTACAAACAAAATAGATTATGAATTGGAAATAATAAACAGAATGAAGGCAGTGGAATCAAAGGGGTGAGGGAAGACTTCCTATAGAACAGGGTCCTTTAAGTAGGATAAAACTTAAATAGCAAATGTAAAAACCATGTTTAACTCTAGGCAGGCTAGAAGATTTTTGGTTCATAAGCCTTTATAGATGCCTCTCTAGAAGGTAGGATTTTAGCTAGGACTTGAAGAAAACCAGAGAAGTCAGGAGGTTGAGATGAGGAGGGAGAGCATTCTACACATTGGGAAAACCTCTGAAAATGCCAGGAATTAGGAGATGGCATGGTCAGGCCTGAAGTATTAGGAAGCTGAGTGAAAGATCCTATGGAATCAGTAGAGAATTTGTCGGGGAGACCAACAGGCTGTTGCATTAGCCCAGGTATGAAGTGATGAGGGCCTATTCCATGGTGATAGAAGTGTTGGTGGAGTATATAGTCTTTTAGGTGAACAAAAAATTTTTATTTTTGAAGTTGCTCTTTACCATTTCCCACTTCCAACACTGTTTTACATAGTTAACCCATTCTGTAAATTATAGTCACAAATTAAACTTTAGTCATAGTAATAATGAACATTTTACTTTAAACAACTGGTAAAAACTAGGTCAGTTGGGCTTTGAAGGATTTTGCTAGATGAATATTTGGGAGGGGAAGTGGGAAGAGAACATTTCAAGTGGAGGAAAGAACACAGTTTTGTTTTGTTTTTAAAACCCTTACCTTCCGTCTTGGAGACAATACTGTGTATTGAATACAAGGCAGAAGAGTGGTAAAGGTAGGCAATGGGGGTTAAGTGACTTGCCCAGGGTCACACAGCTGGGTAGTGTCTGAGGTCAGATTTGAACCTAGAACCTTCTGTCTCTAGGCCTGGCCCTTAATCCACTGAGCTATCCAGCTGCTCCCAAGAACACAGTTTTGAATGGAAAGTTAAGTTCTATTTTGGCAGCATCAAGGTAAACCAAAGTAGTAGTTCCTTAGAGGTAATGAAAAACAGCAGCTTAAAAGATGTGGATGGAGGAGCGGGGGACCATAACTGGAATAGGACCCAAAGAGCGATGGCTAATTGTAGTTTATTGGGAGTCCTCTGTTGAGATCCTTTGATCCTTTTCTGTTTAACATTTTTGTCAATGATATGCTAAATATATGGTTATTTATATAGTAGTACTTTTAGTATAGTGTCCAGAACCTAGTTCCAATGCATTCTCCCCTAGTCAGACCATATCTGGAGTCCATTTCTGGGTGCCACATTTTAGTAAGGACTAATTAACAACCTAGAATGCCTCTAGGGAAGAATGATCAGGTTGTTGAGGGGGCTTAAAGTGATGCCATATGAGCATTATGAAGTAAAAGGGAAAAAAAGAAAATTTTTGATGAGAGAGGAGAAGAAAGTCATGATTTCTTATATTAAAAATTTTGAAGAGTTGGCATGTAGAAACAAGAACTAGACTTATTCTACTTGGCACTGGAGGGTGAAAATGGAATTGATAGATGAAAGTTTAGTGAGGGTGATTTGACATAGGGAAAGAACGCACTCTAAATCTAAGATCCCATAAAATCTGAGCTACCTCAGGAGAGAATGAGTTAATTGTCACTGGAAGTGTTAAGGAAGAGGCTGGACATCCATTTGTCAAGAAATATTGTAACAGGAACTTGTTTAAATTGATATTTGAGCTTGATCACCTCTGAGATTTCTTCAAAACTTAAAGATTTATGATTCATTCCTAGATTCTTTGCCTTTCCTCTCTCCCTTTTACTCCCTCTTTGGCCAATATAGTACCTTGGAAGAAGGAGGGCTAAGTATGAGAATGAAAGGAAGTGTGAAACTCAAATCCTTCCTGAGACAGTGAGTTTTGCAAATAGAAAAACTCTTCTCTGGATGTTCTCTCACCTCACTGATTTTTTAAAATTTCTTAGGAATTGTTCCTATATTGTTACATTGTGCAAAAATAAGAAAAAACTTTACACTTTTCTTCATTTATTTTTGTTGAACATATCAAAACTCAGTTCCTGTAAATCAATTTAGTGAAAAACTAGTATTAATAAACCCTTTCAATTATACTCTTTCTCTTATCATACATACATTTAACCTGCTGCCACTTCTACTTTGCCATGTCCTTATAAAAAGGCTGCTTTTGATTAAGGAACATACCTTGAATTGATTCTGTCCAGCCAAGATTGTTAGCAATACAATATTGTGCTTTGTTCTCTGCATGGCTGCTAGGTTCTGTATGCTTGGCAAGTTTACTTTTAACTTTTGACTGATAAGTTAAGGGGAAGAGGTATATATTGTAAATTGCTTTGGTAACTGTTTCACTACTGCAATTCATTTTAGACGTGTTTTCAAAAAAGATTACTGGGTAAAAAGACTTTATTTACTGATTTTTACATCTGAGTATGTTACTTGATCATCAGGTTAAATGTTACTGTGCTAAAGTTTTCTGTGATTAAAAGCTGTAGGACATATCTACCCTTTAATTTACTATTGATGTGTTGGGTTTAGGATTGTAGAAGAGTTCTTCTGTACTTGTACTTGAATGTTTGAATCTTAAAAGTACTGAGTTGTCTCAGTAAGGCAACTCTGAAATTCCTGTAGAGAGAATTTATCATGAAAGCTAAGCAATGCAAATATTTAACTTATTTCTGGAATGCTTTTTATTCTGTTTAGTCTCACCTATGTCAATACATTTATTTTTCATTTCCAAATGCTTTTCTACTTACATGCAATTAAAGTATTTTAAATAAATATACATTGCCTCTGTTCTCCATAAGATTTTCAAACTCCTAGTTGTTGGTTCACTTATTTCACAAATATTTACTAAGTACTGAATATACATATACATGGCATCTGCATGGTAATTACATTATGTATATCATATTTAATATGTGGTATGCATATGTATACACACATCTATAATATATATGGCATATATTGTGTATATGATGTGTATATAACTATATATACATATACATATTATTGTTGGGTGCTATATGGAATACAAAGTTATAGAAAGATCTGATCCTTAACTTCAAGTTTATATATCATAGTAGAGAAGAAACTTGTCCCCATGTATCTAGGATACTAGCCAAAATGTGATAAATACCATATAAGAGATAAAAACTAAGTTTTCAAGACATCTAGGTAACATACAGAATAAGAACACAAAACCTGAAGACAGAAAATCTGATTTCAAATCTAACCTCAGGTACTTAGCTTTGCAATCTTAGGCTAGTTATTTATTTACCTTTTATCTGCCTCAGTTTCCTCAACTGTAAAATTATGGTTGAAGTGGGAATAATCAGGAAAAATCGATAGGATACATTTTGTAATATTGTATAAAATTTGAAACAAAATCATCTCTGGCAGACAAAGTAACTAGCCTTGCTATATTAGCTACTACTCCATATAAAAGGTTTTGAGGATTATATTGGAAAAATGTGTAAAACACTTTTAAAACCTTAATGTTCTACATAAATGCTACCTATTTATTATTATTATTGTGTGCTATTGAAGCAGCATACAGAAGGATCACTTCTAGCCAAACTAGGGGGAAGGTTTCTTGGAGAAAATAGTATTTCAACTGGACCTTGAAGGAGGGATAAAATTTAATGAAATAGATGAAGGAAGGTGTGGGAAGAGGAATCATTTTAAGTGGAGGAAAGAGCATGAACATGTTTTTAATGAGAAAGTGAAATCGTGTATGAACAACAACAAAGTGGGTTATAAATAGGTGTTTTTGTTTATTTGTTTTGCTTTGTTTTTGAGGAGCAATGGAAGTTTAAGCTTGAAAATGTATATTACAAGCCAGATCAAGAGGAACTTTAATACTAAGCTAAGAAGTTTGGACTTTATATAGTAGGTAGGAAGAAATAATTTCAAGTTTTTAGTGGGGGGGTAGCATCTTCAAAGTGGTACTTTTTGAAGATTAATCAGGTGACTGTTATGTGGATGAATGAATGATGTATGAAGTTTGCAAGTTAGCAAGCTGTTGTAGTTATCTTGGAATGAGATGATGGAAGACCTGAATTTATGATGGTTGAAGTGGAAGTGGTCAGAAAGAATATATAGGATACATTCTATATCAGTGGATAAAATTATTAGAAAATTAAAGCCCTCTGTATATGGAGAAGCAGTATAATCACTGTATCTTATGGTTTATTTTAGAAGTTCAAAATCCCCTGGAACAAGAGGCTATCTGTGAATATACTTATCCTTGTTGCTTTTCTTCAAGTTTTTGTTCTGCATTTTTCTTCGGATATTTAGATAAGACTGTTCTAGTTAATTATTAATTTATACTAATTTTATCTTTTTAATTAAAAAAACTTAGGTGTTAATAAAGTGGTCTGATAAGTTGAAATTTTTTAATGTACCTGCTGCAAATTATTTGGCTTCTAAAAGACTAAAGGTATTTAGTGGCCCATGGCTGAATAAGTAGACTAAGTACAAGATTATAAAGACCAATTGTTAAAGAATGAACCTAATGAGGGTTAAAAATCTTAGCAGAAGTCAGCACAAAAGGATGTTCAAGCAGGAGTTGCTAGGTTACTAACTCAGAAGAATTTCCAGTCTCTGGGAGCAACAAACTCATTTGACTAGTTAGTGCATTACAGTTTCTGCTGGATAACTAATATTCTGTAGTTTTTCCTGCTTTAATGACAGGAAGTGGAAGTTTGCTGTAACCTTATATTTGTTCACCAATTGAAACCTGGAAGGATGCCCAAATTGCATTACCTGTTGTAAGATTGGCTATTTTTTGGTTTCAGTCACATGACCTGAAAGATAAGGAATGTCAGGAATTTTCAACACATTTACTATGGAATCCAAAACAATAGCCCTTTCATGCTATTCTAAAGGCATAACAGTAATTTGTTATTTTAACTTTTCAGAGAAACAGGGATAGTATAAAATATTGAAGTCCACCCTGTCTGCAAACTTTGTATCAGTAGAAAAAGGTATGTTTTAAAACAATAGGTCATTTAGAGATATTTAAAAACATTGTTTCTGCTTTGTTTATACTCTTCTACCAATTTTTGATCAGAAATAAAACTTGCCTTTAATGTTCATATCATTTTTTCTGTTTTTTTGCTTCCTCTTTTTCCCAGTCCCTAATTCTTCAATGGTTTTTATTCTATCTGATTCGTTGCTATTCCATGTGGTTAAGGGGTGAGGAGTAATACTGAAATATATTGCAGAATATGCAGTACTGCAAAATCCTCATTGGATTTCCAGGTGAGGGGATAATGCAATAAATAATAGATTATTGGATTTTGAACTGGAAGGACATTAGAGAACACCATGGTAGTCCCTTGTTTTACAAATGAGGAAATATGCTCAAACAGGTTTAATGAACTGATCAACATCATACAATAGTATTCACACTCTCTGACCCCAAATCCAATGTACTTTCAATTATATTATACTAGTTTACAGCTTTATTTGATATTATTCTCTGTCTCAACATGCTTCTGCACTGCACTGACTATCTTGTGTTCATGGAATGAATGTTTTTTTTCTTCACTTTTACTTCCTACTTTCATTGGCTTCCTTCAACATTCAGCTCAATTTGACCTTCTATACCTTTTCCTTTATACTGTACCTTCAACGTACATAGTTATTTGCACATTTGTTGTTCAGTGGTTTCAGATGTGTCTGATACTTTGTGACTCCATTTGGGGTTTTCTTGGAAAAGATACTGGAATAGTTTGCCATTTCCTTCTCCATCTCATTTTACAGATGAGGAACTAAGGCAAAGAGGGTTAAATGACTTGCCCAGGATCATATAGCTAGTTTGTCTGAGACCCTATTTCAATTTAGGTCTCCCTGATTCCATTCTTGCTGCTGTCCACTGAGCTACCTCGCTGTCCCTCTTTGCACAGTGTTTCTCCCACTGGAATGTAAGCTCTTTATGGGCAGGAACTACTTTTTGTCCTTTTTAAAAAATTTCCTTAAAAAATTAGCTCTTTGCCTGCCACACAGTCAGTACTTAATACATGCTTGTTGACTTAGAATGAAATGAGATAATGGTTTGAAAATGTTAAGTCCTGTGCAAAAAAACCCCCAAGATATCAGTTTGGATTTAGTTTTGTTTGGCAGGAAGGAGTTTATCAGAGTAAGATTGAACATTGGATGTTGGATAGTTCACCTATTATGAACTTTTGAAAGAATGAGAGTTTCACAGAATGGGCAGGATTGATAGATTGTGTTCTGTATCATTAGTGGGAACTCCTGAATCAATAATATTACACATTCTTTCTTATAATTTCAATATTTGAGAGATATTAAAATAGAGAAAGAAGGAAAATGTATAATTAATGAAAGGTCCAGTGTGTTTTAACTACCAAGAATGTCTTACTGCATTCCATTTAATTCCTTTTTTTTAAAATTAGGTCACAAATAGGATCTAATTACATGGAGTATTAGGGCTAACTCTTTTTTTATAGATAATTTTGTTTATAAGGGATAGGTATTAGAAAGTACATTATCTACAAACTTTAAATCCTGTGTTTTTGGAAGTTGTATTTGTTATAAAGATATTATATTAGTAGGTTTAAAGTTATCATCATCATTTCTTCTTTCTTTAATGGATCTGTGATCTCATCTTTCTGGGTATTCATTCCAGCTCTTCTCTGCCTTTTCATCCTGTGTAACTCTTGCCCATGTCCTCCCATAAATGTTACTTAGTATATCTGTTCTACTCTGTTGACTTTGTATGAGTAGCAGTGGAAGACATAGATTGTCCTTTTGTTATCTCTTACTTCTCACTGATTACTAAATAATTATTGAGTATCTTTTTTTTCTCCCCACTTTCCATCTTAGTAACAACCCTAATATAGAAGGGTAAAGGCTAGGCAAATGAGGCCAAGTGTGTCTTGCCTAGGGTCACACAGCTACACATTTGAAGCCAGGTCTGCCTGACTTTAGCCTGGTGCTATCTAGCTTCTTATACTGAATGTTTTTATGTACAAGGTGTTATACTAGGTTCTGTGGGGGATACAAAGAAGTAGATATTCTCCATATCTTTTCTGAGGTCAAGGAGCTATTAGTCTAGGCAAAGAAGCAAAACAAAATCAAAAGAAAAGATTACTAACAATTAGAAGCAGGGTATTCATAAACTGTGTGTGTGATAGATATTCAAAGCTGGGAAAGGTCAGGAACTGATGTAGTCAGGGAACCTTTAATGGAGAAGTAGAACTTAAGCCTAACTTTGAAAAATAGATAGGCTTTATAGAAGCAAGAGGGAAGAGTTTCCTAAGGATTGAATGGGTAGGTTTGGACAAGGGAGAGTAGGTTGTTAAGATTCTGTAATACTAGCTTGAATGGAATGTTTGTGTCGTGGGAATAGTAGGAGATGAAGTGGGAAAAGTTGATTGGGGTGAAAATGTGAAAACCCTTAATTTCTAGACTAAGGAGTTAATGCATTTTTTTTTCTAGAAAGTGGGAATCTACTGAAGATTTCCACATAAGGAGGTAACATAATGAAGACTGTTTTAAGACTAATTGGACAACAATCTGCAGGAAGGATTAGGACAGTTGAAAGACCTAAGACTGGGAAATAAAAGATAGTTGTAATTCAGATGTAAGATAAGGGCTTAAACTACAATGGTGGCAATAAAAGTGATATAGAAGAAATGAATATAAGAGCAAGGGAGTAGTTAAGACAAATTTCATATCTGAATAACTAGGAAGAATTGTGTCATTAGTGAGAATAGGAAGGTAAGGGAGGACTGGTTTCAGGGGTAAAATGATTTCAGTTTTAGACCTATTTAGTTTAAGATGATGGTGGAATATACAAGTGGAAATGGTTGATAGAGATATGTTAGAGACAAGGGCTTGAAGCTTGGAAAGGGAGATTAGGGTTGGCTACTTATTAATACTTTAGAATCATTCACACAAGAAGTGAGGTCTGAGCAAAACAAATGTGAGGGAGAAAAGCAATTGATAGAGAAGCATCTGCATTTATAGGTAAAGAAGAAATGCAGTCAAGGAGACAGGGCAGTCAATAGGAACTATCTGTCTTTATTAATAATTTTCTTAATAGAAGAAGCAGGATAGTCTAATGTCATGGAAGGTAGGAATAAGGAATTTCATAAAGGGAAAAGAAGGTATCAAGAAAAGAGAGAGCAGTTAGAATAAGAACTGACATAAAGACTGAGACTTAGTGAGTAAAATTTTAATAAGAATGATAGTAAGAGAATAGTGATTGTGAGATCACAAATGAATAAATGATTAAGAAAGGGGAGACCCACACCCCCCTTTTACCTGCTTCTAAAGTGGCAAGATGTGCAAGTGCCACCTTAACCATTTGATTTGGGCTTTAAACTAAAAGATGACAAGAATTTCAATGGGTTAAATAAAAAAGTAAAGGATGGTATTCCAGGCTCTGGGAATAATACAAAGGGATGAACATATTCAGGAGATAAGGAATGTCTAGTTTAGGCAAAGGAAAGAGTCCACAAATAAAAGCAGTATATAATAAGACTAGAAAGATATAGTGAACCAAATCATGTAGGCAAAGAGATATTAACTTTACTCAGTTTGCAACAGGAAACTAATGAAGACTTCTGAGCAAGGAACTGACATTGAACTATACTTGACAATTAAGAAAAAAATTTATTAAGTACCAGAGATATAAAGATAAGTTATTTTAAAAGTTCCTGTACTACATATCTTACATTCTATTGGGATAGATGACTAAATTACAAGATAATTTGTGGGAGGAGTGAGCACTAACTCACTACTTTGGAAATCAGTAAAGGAGCTGAGTTGGAGAGAGCACCAGGTATCCTTAAAGTTAGAGGTGAAGAAAGTACTTCTTCCATGGGGAACACACCATGCAGAGATATAGATGAGAAAATGGAATGTCATTTCAAAGAAGAACAAGTAGACCAATGTGGCTATAATTTTGAGTGCATAAAGGGGAGCAAATATAGGGGGTCATGACTACATCCTTAAAGAATGGAAATAGATTGCCTTTTCAGACTCTATTTTCTAAATCATGAACATACCCAATGAACTTGTTCTTGTACATTTTGCTACCTTGGTGTCAGGGTAAAGGCAAGGGAGACTTGTTGCTAATTAATGATTCTTTTTTCTTTTAACGAACAGGACTGGAATAGAAGAGGAAAGACCGGATAGGCTTTTGAAAAAGTCTGAGGAACAGCTTATGCAAAAGGAGAAATAATGGGAATATAGTGGAAGTAGTGGATGCTTTCATTGTCAACATCTCAAATGAGGGATAAGGAATTATATTTTAGATTCATTGAAATGGAGATGTTCAACAGGCAGCTAGAAATGGAGAACTGGAGCCCAAGAGAGGGATTAGATCTGGATAAACAGATTTGAGATTTATCTGCAAGGAAAAGTTAGTTGAATTCATGAGATCTCATGAAGTCATAAAGAGAAAAAGTAAAGAGAGGATGGGGGATAGGGCTGAGAACAGAGCCCTGAAGTACATTCACATAAAGAAATTAGAATATGTATGATATTCCATTTCAAACCCTGAGAGGGAGCAGTAAGTTACATAGGAAGAAAAGCAGGAGAAAGTGATGTCAGAAACATCCAGTATTCAGGAAGAGTGTATATGCCTAATATTGTCAAAAGTTTCAGACAGGTCAAGAAAGTTGAGGGCTAAGAAATGACCATTGTATTTCATCCTTTGTAACCTTGGACAAAGCAGATTTAATAGAGTAAAATAATCAAAAATTGGATTGCAAAGGATTGATGAATAAGTGGGCTTTGAGAAACTGGAAGAAGGAACTTTTTAAAAAATTTTTAAGAATTTAGTTGTAAAAAGGAAGAGAGCTATATGATGATAGCTTAAGTAGACGGCAGGATGAAGGGAACATTTTATCTAATTTTTTTCCTGGCCATTAAAAAAATTTTTCCCCATCGTTACATGATTCTTGTTGTCTCCCTCTCCTTTTCCTTCCCCCCTCCCAGAGTTGACAAGCAATTCCACTGGGTTATATATCTATTATCACTCAAAATCCATTTCCATATTATTTATTTTTGTTATAGAGTAATCTTTTAAAACCAAAACCCCAAATCATACACCCATTAATAATAGTAGCAAAATCAATCACATTTGATCATCCCAGGATGCTTCATTTACTATATATAATGTTCTCCTGGTTCTGCTTATTTCACTCTGCATGAGTTCATGTAGGTCATTCCAGTTCTTATAGAAATCCATCGATTCATCATTCCTTATAGCATGATAGTATCCATCACCATCATATACCAAAATTTGTTCAGCCATTCCTCAGTTGAGGGACATCCCCTCATTTTCCAATTTTTTGCCACCACAAATAAATCCTTTCCCTTTTTTTTTATCTCTTTGGGATGCAAACCTAGTAGTGGTATTGCTGGATCAAAGGGCAGGCAGTCTTTTGAAGTCCTTTGTGCATAATTCCAAATGACCTTCCAGAATGGTTGGATCAATTCACAACTCCACCAGCAGTGCATTAGTGTCCCAATTTTGCCACATCCCCTCCAACATTTATTATTTTCCTTTACTGTCATATTGGCCATTCTGCTAGGTGCAAGGTAGTACCTCAGAGTTGTTTTGATTTGCATTTCTCTAATTATAAGAGATTTCAAACACTTTTTCATGTGCTTATTGATAGCTTTAATTTCTTCATCTAAAAACTGCCTATTTATATCCCTTGACCATTTGTCAATTGTGGAATGATTTGATTTCTTATAAATTTGACTTAGTTTTTTGTACATTTAAAAAATTAGACCTTAGTCAGAAAATTTTGTTATAAAATTGTTTCACAGTTTGTTGTGAAGAGAAGTGTTTGGAGTGTACGTCTTTGTAGTCAGTAAGGAAGAAGACAGTAGGGAAAGAAAGACTTAAAATTAGAAAGAAGTGGTGATTAAAAAGGCAAGCTACCAGAAGAGATATACAGGAAGGGCAAGGACAAAAAATAGAATGATCAAAGAATAAATGAAAGGGCATTTATTAAGCTTTACAATGTATCAAGTACTGTGCTAGTGCTAGAAATACAAATATAAAAGAAACCTAATTCCTTTCCTTAGGGAGCTTGCATTTTAATAATGTAAGATAACACTGGAGCGATGAAAATATTGAATTTATTACTATTCCCAAAGCAAAAAGTAGAAAAAAGACAGAAAGCCAAGGGTGGGATCAAGTGGCAACTGAGCTAATGGCAAGATAGAGTGAATTTTTGGGTGGGATGTGAAGCATGGTTTACTCTGAGACTAGCTTGATAGAGTAGATTAATTGAGTTAGCAAATTTCAATCAAGACAGCTCAGTCTCAGGATGAGAGTTCCAAAGGTGAGTGGGTTAATTGTTTCAGGGAGTGGAAGCATGGTATTCTAGCATGCTAGAACCTATAGTTAACAATTAAAAAAAACAATTTAATGTCCCCCCCCCAAAAAAAAACACAAACCTTTCCCCAAGGTGTGACTTGTAGTAGTATTTATCCTCTGGCCCTGGTAGATAAGTTGCTTAAGGATAAATCTTATTAGTATGCTATGGACATTATAGGGGAGGGGGCATCTAAAGGATGTTGTTTGTCTTTGAAAGGAAGAGTGAAATGAGAGGGATAGTACCATCAGGAGCTAAAGAAGGAAGATTTTTTTTTAATTGGGATTTCTAAAACCTAAGCAAATGGGAAGTAGCCAATAGAGAGATTTAAAATGTCAAAGCATATTTGACAATTTTGTTGGAATATTGAAATCTCCCAATTTGTATGTTCATTATAGTTTTACTACTTGAGAAGATAGAGCATGATGACATCTGCAATAAAACATTGAAGATTACAGATTTTGGTCTGGCTAGAGAATGGCACAGAACAACCAAAATGAGTGCAGCTGGTACATATGCATGGATGGCACCTGAAGTTATCAAATCATCTTTATTTTCTAAAGGAAGTGATATCTGGAGGTAAGTACCCATGTACATTTTGGCTTTTACAAACATCTCCATAGAAGTTTTTTCCTGTGCTTCTTGAAAGAAAGATATTAATTATCTAAATATTTAGCTTTAAGCTCAAAAACAAGTTATTTTCTAGGAATATTTTTGTTTATGATGTTTCCATGTAAACTTTTAAGCTAATTTAAAAACAGGCCAGAATAAATAACTTGGAGGTTTTTTTCCCCAAAAAATCTCCACTTGTTGGTTCAGTCTTATTGTTTAGTACACTTTTTTAGTATAATTTTAGTACAATTTTTCCAAATTGCAGGTTTGCTCATGATGATTGAGAGGCTGTTTCATCATAAAGTGCAAGTTTCTAGATAGAATTCAGTTTAGTTCAGTAAATACTAAGCATCTACTCTGTACAAAATTCTGTGTTGGGGAAGGTGCAAAGTTCAGATGAGATCATACCTCATGGAGATTTGTTTAGTAAGGGGACTATATAATATCTACAAATAACTATATTACAAAAAGATACCTATATATCTTAGAGAAAATTCTATGAAAAATACAAGGAAAAAGACCATTACTTACTAGGAGAATCAGATAAGGTTTTCTCAAAGGAGTAGTCTTTGAACTGATCCTGAACTCTTTATTTTTATAAACACTATTTGGAAATATTTGTGTGACCAAAAACACAAAGTAACCAAGTATGTGATATATGTGACTGGAGCAAAAAGTCCAGTTTAGAAAATAGAGTATATGGAAAGGAGTACAGGAGTAGCATACTGTAAAAGCCATATGGTAGAATGATGTCATATTTTGGTGGGCCTTAAGTTTTAGACAAGGCAAGTTGAGTACAACTTGCTAGACAACAGAAGGGAATCATTGGAGATGTTTAAGCAGAGAAGAATGAATGAACTAAGCAATTATTAGGTACTTACTATGCACAAAATATTGTGGTAAACACTGGGAATACAAATGGAAAAGTAAGGCAATCCCTTCTCTCAAGGAGTTCATGTTCTAACATGGGAGAGCTACAAGTCAGATGGAAAAATCTCGTGGTCTCTAGGATATAATAACAAAGCAAGTGATAATACACTCTGGCTAGTTACAAGGAATATTAATCTGACAATTGTATAAAAAATAAAGGCAGCATGACATAGGAATTAGAGCCTTTGACTTGGAGTAAAAATTTCCAAATTTTGCCTTTGAGATTTACTAGTTTTGTGATGATTGGGCAAGTCACTTAATTTCTTTATAGACTCAGTTTCCTCGTCTATAAATTAGATATGCCAATACTACCCCATAATACTTTGTAGACCTTAAATTGCAATATAAATATCAGATATTTATTATTGGAAAAGGGAGAGTAAAGGTTGGAGACCTATTAATAGGCTATTGCTATAGTCTAGGGAACTTGTATTTGAATAAAAACAATAAGAATAGAGGAGAAATAGGAGAGACTTAGCATATTGTGAATTGATCAGTAAATCTATAGACACTGCCCTTTGTCAGCAGAAATTTGTAATGGATTAGAAAAGAGATTTGGGAGAAAAGAGTCAGAGGCTTTGGATTTGGGGAAAAGGAGAAATGGTACCCCAGAGATAAATAGTGATATCAGATGTAAAAGTAGATTTAGGAAGTAAGATCATGAGTTCAGTTTTGTACATTTGGAATTTGAGATTCTGATGGTACTTTAAAAGGTGGAGAATAGCAGTTTACTTTAAGCAAATTAGAATTTACAAGGGGATGATTATTCACTTCACAAAAGGTTTTTAACAATTCTTTTAAGTTGCATATGTGTGAAATACATAGGACATTTTTAAATATTTTATTTTTGCCCAATTAACATCTAAAAACAATTTTAATATTCTTTTAAAAAATTTGAGTTCCAAATTCTCTCTCCTAGCCACTATACCCTACCCTCTGAAATTATAAGCAATCCTATATAGATTTTACATGTGCAGTCATGTAAAACATTTTTCCATATTAGTCAGTTTGTGGAAGAGATCTCAAACAAAAATTATTAATAAGAAGAAAGTGAAATATAGTATGGTTTTGGTCTCCATTCAGACTCCATCAATTCTTTCTCTGGAGGCAGATGGCATTTTTCATCATGAGTCTCTGGGATTATCTTACATCAGTATATTGCTGAGAATAACTGGGTCATTCAGTTTATCAAAAAATATTGCCATCACTGTGTACAATGTTATTCTGGTTCTTCTCATTTCACTTTGCATCACCTCCTGTAAATCTTTCCAGGTTTTTTTGAAAGCATCTTATTGTCATATAGCACAATAGTATTCCATTACAATCACATACCAAACTTGTACAGTCATTCCCCAATTAATGGATAACCCCTTACTTTCCAATTCTTTGCTACCACAAAAAGAGCTGCAGTAAGTAAGTTGTTTTTGTACAGATAGGTTCAATCCCCAATTCAGTATTGGGATACTGACCTAGTAGCAGCTTTGGATATCCACAGTTTTAGACCCCTTTACGACAGAGTTCCAAATTGCCCTTTAGAATGGTTGGAATTAGACACAACTCTAATAACAATGCATTAGTGTCCCAGTTTTCCTGTGTCTCCCCCAACATGTATCATTTTACTTTTCTATCATATTTGCTAATCTGAGAGATGTGAGGTGGTACCTCAGAGTTTGCATACATTTAAGAAAATGCTGCATTTGTAAAGCAAGGTATTTCTGCAGGATTAGATATTCTTAGGTATAGATACATTATAATTGATAACAGTTCAGTTTTGAAGAAGTAGTTTTAAAGAATAAAGAAACAATCTCCTTATCTAATCATAAGTTAATTGTGTGGTTATAAGAGACATAATATTTCTATGTGAGAATTTTTAAATTTAGGAGAGTTATTTAAGGTAGAATATTGATAAGGTTGCTCTGAACCATAATGAACAATTTAAAGCAGGGATCTCAAAAGGGGTTTTATATTTTTTATATTCTATTTATAAAGCCTGCTGTGCAAGGCTCAAAGTATTAATCATTATTTTGTTTAAAAAAGAAAGATTTAGATAGCACTTTTTTGTTTAAATTACCATTAATTTTAAAAGTCAATTTGTTTAAAACTATTGGGACAGAAGAGTAGGCTGAGATAAGTAAAATTTGAGACTATACTGTTAGTTATGGATTTAGTGTATAAAATGTAGTTATTAATGAATATAGTGATTCTTATAGCTGAATCTTCTACCAAGGAGGTACAATGAGGATTAATAGGTAACTAGTAAACAATTTTATAGTGCCTTACAATTTCTAAATCAAAAGTGTTATGGGAATATAAAGTTTTTTCTTTTTTTTTTTTAACTCATACCTTTCATCTTGGAATCAATACTAGGTCTTGGCTCTAAGGCAAAAGAGTGCTAAGGGTTAGGCATTTGTGGTTAAGTGACTTGCCCAAGGTCACACAACTACGACATGTCTGAGGACACATTTGAACCTTGGACCTCCTATCTCTAGGCCTGGCTCTCAATCCACTGAGTCACCTAGCTATCCCTACAAAGTTTTAATTAAACTGTTTGCTAGATTTGTTGTAATATCTGATATTTGGGTAAAATTTGTTAGTTTTTTAAGCAATTTAATAAAATGATTCTCTAAAAACTAGAAAAAACATTTAAATAACTTTGGTGCCAGGGATCTGGTAAAAAATCTCAGCTCATGTTGATGTGAAGATGTTAGAAGCATTTATATTATGTAAGAAATTTATAGTAACAGATTATCTTTCTGTAACTTGGTTATCTTCAAGCTTTATCAAAGAACCAAGATCAGGAAATAAGCAAAAATGCATCTTAACAAAAAATAAGTTCCTCAAAGTACATGTTCTAAGGCAGTAAAGGCTAGGCAGTGGGGGTCAAGTGACTTGCCCAGGGTCACACAGCTAGGAAGTGTCTGAGATTCGATTTGAACCTAGGACCAGATTTGAACCTAGGACCTCCCATCTCTAGGCCTGGCTCTCAATCCACTGATCCACCCAGCTGCCCCCTATTAAAACATTTAATATAACTTATACATAAAAGAGAATCTTGTGTATCCAGCATATCTTTTGTTTGAGAGAGGTTTTCACATGTGGTCAGTGTGTTGGTGTATTTTCTTTCAGTGTCCTTATTTGTATTAAAAGAAGGGTTCTGGAAGAGGAGAAAAGGAAAGTGAATTAGGAAATGCAAAAAAAAAAGGGAGAAGGAAATGTCAAGAATTACAGTATATACAGAAGAAAACAAAAAAAATTCAGGAGACACAAATAGCCATTTTATTGCTACCTTGTTCAATTTTATACTACATTTAAAACATTAACAGCAGTAATTGATTGCTATTCTTTGTTTATTGAAATGATTAAGTTCACCTCAGAAGAAAGTCCATTCTTCTTTTATATAGATCCATTTATTAGGAAGATTTTCCCACATATCAAGTCTTAATATGTTTCTTTGCAACTTCTACTCATTACTTCTGGTCCCTAATATTTGTTTTTGTCCCTAGTAGCCAGGCAGAACAAGTAAAATCTCCCTTCCTTATGACAGACTTTTAAATACTTGAAAACAGATAGCGTGGGTCGAATTTCATTTTCTCCAGGATAAGGATCAGCAGTGCTTGTATAGTATGAGCTCAAGGCCCTTTACTATCTTGCTTGCCCTCCTTACATATTCTTCAGCTTATCAATATCCTTCCTAAAATATTACACAGAGAGTCAAACATATTATTCCAGATGTGATCTGACTAGAGCAGAGTCCAGTGGATAGGTTTACCTTCTCTAGTCTTGGAAACTGTGTTCCTCATAATGAAGTTTGATTGCATTCATTTTCTTGGCTGCCATATCACACTGTTGACTCATTGATCTTGTGGCATAATATAACCCCCAACTAGTGCTTGTAAAGGTGATTTGAAAAAATATAATTGTTAATCTTTATATACATTTATCTGTGTTAAATCCCTAATTTTCTTCAAGGTTTCACTTAGATGCAGTTTTTTACATGAAACCTTTCAGATTCCTCTCACTTGCTAGATCCTCTCCTACAAAATTATCTGGTTTCAATTTTATGTGTGTGTGTGTGTGTGTGTGTGTGTGTGTGTGTGTATGTATGTATGCTTTCTCCCCTCACTAGATTATGATCTCCATTTTTAGTTTTGTATCTATAACATCTAGTAAGTATTATACACTTAATAAATGCTAATCTTTTGAGGCCTCTTTGGATTGACTGTCATCTAACCTGTTGGCAATTCCTTCAATATTTGTGTCATCTGCAGATTTGATAAGTATGCTGTCAATATCTTATTTAATTCACTGTTAACAACTTTTAAAAACAGTAAAAGGCCAAGCCCTTGGTCTTGCCATCAGACTTCCTTCCAAATTTATATTGAGCCATTAATGATATCTCCTTGGATTTGACCATTCAGCTAGTTCTGAACTCAGCCCACATCTCTTACCTTTCTTAAAAGAATAGCATAACAGACTTTGTTAAATATTTTTCTAAAATCTAGGTAAAGTATATTTGCATCATTTCCATAATTTACCAGTTTATTAACTTTGTTAAAAAAAAAAGGAAATAAGTTAGTCTGACTTGGCTTGTTCTTGATGAAGTCATTCTGGCTCTTTGTGATCACTTCTTTCTTTTCTGATATAATCCTTTGCCACCTCTTAAATCATATGTTGTAGAATTTTGATAAGAATCAAGACTAAGTCCATACTTAGAGCTTGTAGATTCCTTTCCTTAAAAAAAACTCACTCAAGGCTGTTCTATACTGTCTCTCTCTTTCTTAAAAGTTTTATTGATGTGTTTTGTTTTTATATTACAAACATTTCTATATTATCCCTCCTCAGTGATAACTCTCTTGCACCAAAGTAAAACTACTAAACAAAGCTAGTAATAATGATCTCTTCTAAAAGTACATGCAGCAGTGTTCCACAACTGTAGCATCTTTCTTGATCTCTCTTTTTTATTTAAATTTATTTGTTTGTTACATTAAAATACTTATTAACTCACTCCTTCCCCTCCATTCATTAGATAAAGCATCATATGACAAAAAAGATATGTGTGTATATATAAAATTATGCTTACTTATTTCTATTGTAAAAGAAACTTTGTTTTAAAAAGTTGTTTAAAAATATGATAGTTTATTTTCTCTCACTTCCACCTGCACTCCACCCTTTTAAAGATCTTTGAGTCAAAGAGAGAAGGGAATGTAAATCCGAGAGTTGTTTTTATTACCCTCAAATGGGCCACTTGGACCTGAACTCTTCAAAAGTAGCTAAGATGTTCTCTTACTCCCTCCTTACTTGTCTTCAGCATCACTTTCCTCTTAGACATCTTCAGTCTATTTTTCTAATCAAAAAAACCTGATCTTAGAAGAGAAAAAATAAGCATAATTGCATAGCTTTGTCTTTCTCTTCAGTTTCATTTATCATCCCATCTATCCCCAAGTGATGGTCCCAAGCTTTTCTTTTCCCCACTGTAACTGTAGAAGGTAAAATAAATCTTTTGTTCTCCTTATTTTTCTTCACCAACCTTAACTTATTTTGAAATTTAGGATTCCTGCCACTATTCTTATGGAACCTTGTGCTCATATATAGACTCACCCTTGTGAATATCTTTTTACGTGTGTCCTTTTGAAATATAAGTTGGTTGATACTTTCCCTGTTCATTCACAACCACAGCAGTCTCTTTGGACAGTGTCTCCTTCTCCTTTTTATTGGAATTGCTTCTCTTTTTTGTCTTTAGCATTTAATTCTTGAAAAGTTTTTTATCCCTTCTAGGACCATTCCCTTGTACAATTTTAGTTCATGAGATACTACCTATCCTTTCTATGAATTCTTTTGATTTCTTTGATTGTCAAATTAAATATGATTATCTCAGTTCACTCCTCATCCTTATTGATCTTTCTGTAGTTCTTTTAAAAATTGTATAATTCTTTTCACCTGGTTTTCTTCCTCTGTCTATTCCTTCTTATTCTCTTTTGTTTAATCATCATCTGTCATGCTGCCCTTAACCTTGTATAGCCAAAAGACTGTGTCTTGAGCATTCTTCTTTTCTCATTTCAGCTTCTCTCATGGTGATCTTATCACCTATGGAAATAGTCACTGTCTTTATATAGATGGTCCCCAAATCTTTATATCCAGATCTAGTTTCTCTCCTGAATTCTTTTCCACACTGCCAATTGCCTAGATGTTCTATCATACCTCAAGACATAACTTGTTCCAAATGGAGCTCATTTCCCTCCCTTAAACCTATCCCTTCTCTAATTTCCCTATTTCTCACTTAGCTTTGCAGTTTACCCCCATAAGCCTTCTCCATTCTGTCTAATCAATGAATTAGTAAATAAGTATTAAGCCTACTTTAGGCTAGTTACCATGTTCGGTAATGGAGATACAAAGATAAAAATGAAATAGCCTCTCCCTTCAAGGAGCTTATATACTATTAGAGGAAGCACAATATAAGTAAATACAAAAAATAGGGACAAGGATAAAGACAACTTGTGATTTCATTGGTGTAGAGAATTCCCAGGTAAGGGAATACTTTCTGTCAGGTCAGCAATATTATATAATCTTAGAGAGTTGCCTAGATCAGAAAGAGGCATAAAACACATGGCACAAGGGCGACATGTGGCCCACAACACTCCCAAGTGTGTCCTGAATCAGACTAGAATGTAGTTCCCAACTGATTTTAATATATTGATGAAGTAATAAAAAAAAAAAAAGAAATGTGTAAACATGTAGTTTTTCTAAGTCATTTTGAGGCCTGTGTGGATCCTGTTTTATAGTTTAGTGACCCATATTTCTATTTGAGTTTCAGACCACTAGCCTAGACTACTGAAGTTTAAATGATTTGACTGTGATCACACAGCCAGTGTGTGTTGGAGTTGGGATTCAAGCTTAATCTTCTGACTCAGACCAGCTCATGACGCCACATTACTTTTCACTTTATATACAAAATACATACAAAATTAATAAGGCTGGGGCAGCTGGGTAGCTCAGTGGATTGAGAGCCAGGCCTAGAGACAGGAGGTCCTAGGTTCAAATCCGGCCTCAGATACTTCCCAGCTGTGTGACCCTGGGCAAGTCACTTGACCCCCATTGCCTACCCTTACCAATCTTCCACCTATAAGTCAATACACAGAAGTCAAGGGTTTAAAATTTAAAAAAAAATTAATAAGGCTGAAGAGATCAGGAGAGGATTTCATCTTGGAAGAGACACTTGCATTAATATTCTGAAATCACAAGAGGTAGAAGTGAGGAAGAAAGGCATTCCAGACATGAGAAACAGCCTGTGCAAAGGCAAAAAGACAGAGATACAACACTTTGCCTGAGGAACATTAAGTAGAGCCATTTGGCTGAAGCATAGTTTGTGAAGGAGAGTAATTTATAACGAATTTGGGAAAGTAGGCCAGACACAGTGCATGGAGGGTTATAGCTGCCAGGCAAAGCCATAAGGCAATAGGGAGCCACAGAAGCCTTTTGAAGAGACTTATTCCAGATTGTAATTCATATCATAAGGGGTTGAAGAGTGAGTGAGAGTCAAGAATGTGGCGATAAGAAGTACAGATAGATTTTTTATATAAATTTGGCTATAAAAAGATGGAGACATCCTGGAATAAGGAAATAGTAGGATCAAGGAAAGATTTAGGAGGTTTTTTGTTGGTTTATTTTAAGATGCAGGAAGCTTGAATGTGTTTATAAGCAACTATGAAAATGCCAATGGACAAGAACAGATGGAGATTAGCCAAAGAATGAAGATGGCTGCCAATTTATTCAGATACCATTTAATTGTTTCATTTTTAATTTTTTTAATCTAAGTGTTAAAATTTGCTTTGTAGTTATGGAGTGTTGCTGTGGGAACTACTTACAGGAGAAGTTCCCTATCGTGGCATTGATGGTCTTGCTGTGGCTTATGGAGTAGCTGTCAATAAGCTCACTTTACCCATTCCGTCTACCTGTCCTGAGCCATTTGCTAAGCTAATGAAAGGTATCTTTGCAGCTTCTGTGTCTTATTTGTGGGGAATATTGAAATAGTTTATTAGATCGTTGTGTTGTTAGGGAAATTAAGCTTATGATTTAGATTTATTTTAATGGTAGTAAGTAAGAAGCAATTACCTAAACTAGTTTAGTGCAGTTCCTACTCTTTGATACAAGATATATCTTTAGGGAACTACTTCTTTAAAAAATATAGCCATATCATTGATTCAGTTATATTAGAATATTTTATTGACAATTCTAGGTAAATTATTCATCAGTTATAATCATGGTGACTTAGGTGGTCAAATTCCTGAAATTAATTTTATGGCATGAAAGTCTTATATCCTTAAATTAAATGAACTATTTATAATGACATCACTATATTATCAAATAATAATTATGTATGGCACTGCTTGGGCACTGTGCAAAATAAATTATTTTATTGTTTTAGACAGGAAATTTATCAACATGGGTTAGTAAATATAAAACATTTTAGTTAAATAAGTGGTTTATACCTTCTATTTTGAAATAAGGGAATAAATAACCTTATTAAATAAACTTAAATTTTCTAAGTTCTGGAACTGATGTAATTTTGATTTATTATAGAATGCTGGGAGCAAGATCCTCACATTCGGCCATCATTTGCTTTAATCCTTGAACAGCTAACTGCCATTGAAGGAGCAGTTATGACTGAAATGCCTCAAGAATCCTTCCATTCTATGCAAGATGACTGGAAACTAGAAATTCAGCAAATGTTTGATGAATTGAGAACTAAAGAAAAGGCAAGTAAAATCAGTTTTACCATGGAATGTATATGTTTAAATCTCTAAGAAAATTCTGAGCTATTAAATTTTGTTAATTTTAACCCATAATAATCCCAGTTTTATTGACCATTGCTTTGATATAAAACTTTTTTACTCAGAATATATAAGTTTTAAAAGTGGAGTACGATGGTAAATTTATCAATATGTGGCACAGAAGAAAAAATTTTAGGCTAATAACAGTTGTCATAAAATACAAGGAAAAATAGAAAATTAAAAATAGAAAGATATTGGGGAAGTTGGCTTTGTTTACATAGCCTTATTTCTGAGTCAAAACAGATGTCTTTTGCATCACTTTCATGTCCCAAAATATCTTCTTCCCCCTCTCTTCTGCAAAAAAACCAGTAAAGTAGTTGCCTATTCTTTTTATACTATATTAAGCATTCTAGGCGTAGATTTTTATAAAAGCAAGAAAACAAATGGTATTTTCACAATATTTGTGCATTCTATGAATCAATATTTATTTGTTATGACTCTAGTTAAGTGAGTTCAAAGGTCTATTTAAGCCAAGCATAGTGTCCCACACAATATGGTCCCTGCTACTAGCAAATCTAGGGTTCTTGAGCTTAGGACTTTTGAACTTCAATGGGATAAGATGTATGATATCTGCACTAAATTTGGCATTAATATGTAAAAGAGGAGGTGGTGGTGGAAGTATTTGTACAGAGTTTCCTAGCAAGAGACAAATTAGCCTAGCTTGGAAATATAGTAGGTCAATGTTTCCATGATAATGGAATGGGACTAAGCCCATGAATGGCCCCTGCATTTCCATCTTGGGTGAAATTGAGAGACCCTGTATTTAAAAAAAAAAGTACTGCATTAAGAAGTCACTGTATGCCAATTACAATAAAATATCTGGGTTAAAGAGCAGTAAGAAATTAACATCATCTTGTGATTTTAAAAACCTTTTTATTTGTTCAATGTTGTGATTTCTTCAGTGTAGGGAATTCTGATGAGGAAGCATTTTTGCCAATGTATATTTTCAACTCTTCTGCAATGTAATACTCTTTTTTTTTTTTTTTTTTTTTTTTTTTTATTTTAAACCCTTAACTTCTGTGTATTGACTTATAGGTGGAAGAGTGGTAAGGGTAGGCAACGGGGGTCAAGTGACTTGCCCAGGGTCACACAGCTGGGAAGTGTCTGAGGCCGGATTTGAACCTAGGACCTCCCGTCTCTAGGCTTGGCTCTCAATCCACTGAGCTACCCAGCTGCCCCCGCAATGTAATACTCTTAAAGAATTTTCGTGCAAACAACATACTTATAATATATCTTCTTGAGCCCTTTCTCCTAGCAGATCCTACTTGTTCTCAGACCTGTTCTAAGCTGAGTAGAAGAAACAATTGAATAAGCTATGCTACTGGGCTCCTTGAAACCCTTCTCTAATCTCAAAAATCTTCCCAATTTCCTTGAACTTTTAAACTAATATTCTTTTTACTTATCTATAACTAAAACCAGGTTTTATTTTAAGGACCTCATCCCCTTATCTCTATTCCTTAGAGTCCCTAAATCTTCCCACCCACCCTGAAACCTAGGGGGTAAGGAGGGAGAAAGTAGTAAACTATGCCATGTGTTCCATTGCTGCTTCCAGAACATGCCTCCATCTCTTAATGATCTTTCTTCTTTTGAGCTCCTTGAAGTTTTGTTTATACCACCTCTCTCATCCTTGTTGATGTTATTTACTGAACTCCAGCTATTTCTTCTAATTACTTCAGAATATTAGTGGTTTGCTCACCTTCTCTATACCGCATCCCCTGTCATTCTCCTTGGAGGAAACATTGATGATATTGTGGATCCCTCTTAGGCTAAGCCTGTAGTTCTTTTTCTTTTTGTGAATTTAATTTCAGTCACATAGTGACCCAATGAAACCAAGAGTCAACTGTAAGTTCTAATAGGTAGAGGTAAGAAAGACAGAAGAATCAGATGTGGGAGCCTGACTAGGTGATGGCCTCCTCATGAGACTGAGGAATTGGAAGAAGGAAAAAGGTTTGGGGAAAGATGATGAATTTGGCTTTAGACATGTTGAATTTAAGAAGCTCATGTGCTGGAGGCAGCAGCTCCCTCCCCTTCTCCACCATGCCTGAAGACATTTCTCAACATGACCCAGTCCTCTGCCCAGCAGCCCAAAGAGAATGCTTCCTCCCTCCCCTGCAGGGAGGGATCACATGTGGTATGAGAGTTGCAGTTTGGGCACTCATTTTCTAAAAGGTTCTCTATCATTGATCTAGGTGAAGATAGATGTCCATTAGTCAGTTGGAGATTTGGGACAGAAACTCAGGACAGAGATGAGGACTGAATGTGTAGATCTGAGAATCCTCTTTACATCAGTGTTATTGAATCCAATTATTTAGTGATGAAATCACTGAGAATAGAGAAGGCTCAAAGAAAGAGGACTGGGACCTGGGACCAAGGGGCCTTGGACCAAGCTCTGCATTAACATATAAGTATTAAGGGTAGAAGATGGAAGATAATCTTTGAAGGGAAACTCAGAAAAAGTAGCCTGACAGGTGGGGACCTGGGAGAAGGCAGTGTCACAAAAACTCAGGATAGATTCAGAAGAGAGTGATCAATGGTATCAGAAGCTATAAATTGTGCAAGAAATAATGAGAACTTATTTTTTAAAACCCATTGGATTTAGCAATAAAGACATCATAGTAACATTGGAGAGAATGATTGGTTTCAATTGTGATGGTGTCAGAAACAAGATTACAAGTGGTGTAGAAGTTAAGTGGTAGATGACGAAGTAGAAACAATGTATTTAAACAGCTTTTCCTAAGAATTTGGTCGTGAAAATAGTGACTGGGCATAGCTTTTGAGAAAAAAATTAAAGCATCCAAATTTAGATATGTCTCATTTTTTTAGATTTTTGATCATTTAATTTATTTTTGCTGGTTTTTGAGCTATATTATATGAGATAAAAATCCAGTTTTTCTCAAGTTTCTGAATTTATTTGTATTTAAGCATGTATAGTTGTTTTCCAGTTTGTAAATTACATTTTTTTTGGTGGGTAGTATAATAATCAGCATGTATGTGCCCTATCTCCCTTTCATGTTCATTTATTTCTTAAGGTAGGAGATATATAAGACAACTAATAGTCAAGTAACTTGGCTCTTGTCTGGGTGTTATTCAGTAAACTCTTGGCTTCCATAGTACTGGTTTCTCCTGGGATTCTTGGCTTCTTATCTGTGTGTGTCTGTCTTTGTGCATGCAAGCATGCACCTGTCTTTGAACCACTGTGAGAAATAATGTTACTGTTAATGATTAACATCTGTTGCCAGGAACTTGGATTTTCCATTACTAGAATGACCAGTGCCAAGCAGTTAAATAAATATTACTACTGGTAATCTCACTAACTAAAAGAATTGATTCTCTGTGTGCTTCATAATTTGAAAGTATTCAAAAAGACCCTAATACCTTCAGAAATTTTTAAAATTTCTTTTTGAATGTTAAAATCTTCTTGGAAGAAAAATCTGCCCCTCTCCCCTCTGCCCTGGTTGCTTTGCCTTTTGATCTTTTTTCTTTAATACAGTTTTTAAAAAGCAACTTTTTCTCATAAAGCCTTTCATTTTAGGGAGAGGGGAAATTTTTTCTATTTCCTCTTACCTATCTAGTCTTTCTCATAACAGAATCACACTTTAGAGAGAACATATTCTCTGCTCAGGACTTTAAAAAATTATTGCTTTTTCAGTCACCAACTAACTATGATCCAAAAAGTGCAAATTTATTCTTTTATGTATTTAGCTCTACCATACTGCATCTATCTAACTTAACATCATCTTGTATTGATAAAAACATTGCTATATAATAACTATGGAAGATACTGTAGGGATGGAGGTAGAGATTGGACCAGTTATTTCACTGGCATAGAGAACATACAGATGAAGAAAATCCCTCCATCAATATAGAATGGAACCTTCTCTGTAATTTGTATTCTTAGGGAGTTGTTTAGAATCCTGAAGAGGTTAAGTGATTTGCTCTGGAATACATAACCATTAGGTGTCAGAGGCAGGACTGAGCTTGGATCTTCCCGGCTCCAGGGCCAGTTTTCTGTCCACCAATACACCACCTCTTAAGGAGTGATAATCCTGAATTGAATTAGGAAACTGAATAAAAACCATCAAAATATAACTAAGATATAATAAAACTAATTTGCAATAATTGGGGAATGTCCTTGTTGAAAAAAATGAAGTGGCTGAATTATAGAATATTTTAAAAGAAATATATTTAATTCAGAAACAGGAAATAACATTTACCAAAATTTTATTAAGTAGAGGTCCTGACTTAATTTTAATAAATTGTTAAAAGATGAATGGTATTTTGTATCCAGAAATCATTTGAATAAAGCTAGAATCCTTCAATGCCTTTTAAGTAAATTTGCCCCTCTGACCTGCAATCTTATTTATATTTTTGTATGTTTAGAAATCTCCTTCCATATATCTTCCCCTATGGCAGTGATGGCGAACCCTTTAGTGATGGAGTGCCAGGCCCTGCTCCCACCCCCCTGACTGAGTACCGTGCCCACCCACTCCCCAAGAGACTGTGTGCCATGCCCCTCCCCCCCCCACATGCTGGGTACACCCCACCCCCTCTTTACCCCACACAGGGGAGGGATAAAATGCTCACATTAGGCTACTGGGCAGAGGGGCCAGTGAAGTGAAAAATATGTCCTCAGTCATGGTGGAGAAAGGGAATAGAGCAGCTCTGCCTGAGTCCCTCCGCCTTTCTAGTAATGAACTTTGGGAGGTGGTAGAGGGGGGAGAGAGGGTAACCAAGTGCCAACAGAGAGTATTTTGTGTGCCATCTTTGTCACCTGTGTCATATGTTCACCATCTCTGCCCTATGGTATTGAAAAGGTAAACTTCTAGTTAGGGTAAAGTTAGCTGGATCTAAAATCAGGAAATTTTTTGTAATGATTTGTTACCTCTATTATAATAGTGTTTACTTTTTTTATGAGATTGTTTTCTGTGAAGATTTGGAAATAGATTTCCATTTGAATCCATTTACAAATACTCCCTAGACAAGGGATTTAGGGGACATTAATGTCATTTGAGTTCTTCCAGCCTCATGCCTTTTGTGAATCTTATTTTAAATGATGTGGTTATCTATAAATTACATTCCTTAAACAAGTGAGCATATTTGAAGCATGACTTATTTATGTAATATGAAAAGCTATGATACAAAGCATATAAGCTACATTTATGACTAACATTTCATCCGAAAAGATATCTGTGGTTCTTTACAAAGACACTCTTATTAGACTGTTCTAAGATGAGATGTGGCTGCATCTGTGTACATAGAAGCTTATAAACTTCTTGCTTTCTCTGCCAGTACTTGATTTATTAGTGGAGTAATCTAGAAAATAAAGTAAAATAGTCTAGTTCTAAAGCGAGTATTAATGTCCTAACTAAACACCTAAACATAGCACATAAGTGAAGAGAGGGAATATTGCTTAAAATTATAGAATTACTAAGATCTAATTTTGAATTAATGAGATGAAAAGCTCTTTGGATTTTCTTTAGTTCACATGTTTCCTTTTTTTAAAAAAATCAGTAATTTTAATAAATTAAATTAATGACGAAGATTAAAGTTTTTAAATGGAATTTTATTGTTGATTATTAACCCCAAATATTTTAAAGTAAATATGAACTTCTCACATAAGTGTTCTCTCTTAAGTCTTATATATGTTATTCTGAGGTTATGTACTATAATGTTTTATTAATCTGGCTTATTATACCTTAGTTTTAAATTTCCCTTTTCTTTGAGCAGATCTATAAATATAAATTTAAATTGCTAATAGTTAAGGAAATACTTTTGGATACAGTCTATCTGTAAAGTATCCTTTTGTAATGTGAATAATTTCCCAAATTTATCTATTTTATAAATTTGGATTTTTGCTTATTGGGTTTATTTAAAATAGAACTCAGTAAACGATATTGGTATTTATCACTTGCACGAAAAGGGCCAGGTCAAGAGAGTTTCTACATATTAGAGAAATGCAGAGAGCAAGACTGAGCCTGTGAAGAGGCATTTGGGTTTAGGCTAAGTTAATAATTATGTACTGAAAAAGTCTTAGCACTGATTTTCTTACCTACAAAGAGATCTGCCCTTTGAAGACTTGAATTACTTTGTAGTTAAGGGGGGAGGGAAGGGCTATTTCAACATCACAGTTTTGCAGGGGATAAGGCTTCTTGGGGAGAAATAGTACCCCATTTGGATAACTAAAAGACCAGAAATGGGATTTTTTTCATACCTTCATTAATTCAAGTTACTATGTATGTTTATATATATATATACATATGCATATACATATAGACATGTTTTTCTCTTGCTTTAGGAGCTTCGATCCCGTGAGGAGGAGTTAACTAGAGCAGCTCTTCAGCAAAAGTCTCAGGAAGAATTGTTGAAGAGGCGTGAGCAACAACTAGCAGAACGAGAGATTGATGTTTTGGAGCGAGAACTTAATATTTTGATATTTCAATTAAATCAAGAGAAGCCTAATGTTAAAAAGAGGAAAGGGAAATTTAAGAGAAGCCGTTTAAAACTGAAAGATGGACATCGGATTAGTTTACCCTCAGGTGTGATTTTGATTTGATTTTTTGTAGATTTTTAAGTATATATATAAAGGGTTTTTAAAAAACAAGTCTATATGAAATTTTTCCTGTGTTGGCCCATACACCCTTTGGCCCAGTTTTAACAAATTTAAGCCATTTCAAACAACCTTTGTGAATCAATTTCTTTAAAAAATTATTACACAAGAGGGAAAAGGGGAAAAGATAACTTTGAATCTTATTAAAGTTGGATATATTGTCTTTCTTCTGATTTTAATGAACTAATTATAGTCACATAAGAGACAGCATAAATGTGGAATTATGTTTTCTTTCTTTTTGTGTAGTTGACTGGTACCCCAGACTTGGAAAAGATCACACAGACCATCTCATCCAGTTTAGACATGTTCAGCATCCTAGCCAGTAATTATTCAGCAGTTGCTTATTGATTGTTTGCTGCCTCTCGAATTATTAAAATACTACAGAAAGACTGTAGTATTTTAAGGTGAATTCTTTTGGCAGGATGCACTATATGGTACAGTAGATTGATGACTTTGGAGAGAGGACTTAGGTTTGAATATTGGATCCCTCACTCTTGCCATTCCTCAGCCATAGCACACCAGATTCCTAAACTTTCTCTTGTTCCGTTAAGAAGGGTGGGGAAAACATGCAAATGACTGCCTCAAGATGACCTTTATAAGCACTTTTCCTGCTCCTGCCTTCTTTTGAGACTCTTGGGTCTCACAGAGCATATTTCCATTTGCTAGGAAGCTGAACCCCAAGGGAAAATTTTGAACATTTCCATTCTTTTGTCTCACTCAATAAACTTCTGTTTGTCTACTGATATTCTCTCAGATCTCACTGCTCTTTGTTTAGAATAGTCTCCCCATTATAGTTATCCTGAATCCCTGGTGACTGATGTGCAAACTCTAGTCTCATGATTGTTTTGCTGCTGTTTCAAGTCTATCAACCCTAACCTTCCATTGCCTGCCCTTTCCACTGTACCCTCTGGAGCTCCTACTACGTAGCTAAAATTTCTTTCTTCTTAAACATCTTTCTTTCTCATACCTTCAGCTTTTAGCCCTCATTGGGACATGACTCCCTTTCAAAGACCCATCTTCCCTCACCACTCTTTTCTAGTAGTGACTAGACTTTCTCTCATACTCCTGACTCTCTGTTCATGGTGGGAGAGTAAGAATATTGTTTGCTCTCCATTTCTACTTCCAGATTCTCCATCTCCTTCAATCAGTAAGGAACTTCCCTTCTTTTAAGGTGCATGCTATCCAAATGTAGATTTTATATTCCTGTGGCTGGATAGCAATTATTTATCAACACCTTCCTTCCTCAGTGAGTTCAGTGCTTGCTTCATAGTCTTTTTCTTCTCATCTCCATCAGTTATTCTAAGGGTCACCAACATATATTGATGCTCCCTCACATACCCTAACTTCCCAGTTTCTTCAGTTCTCTTGACTTTTCCACTTTGTGTATAGTTCCTTAACTATACACAAAGAAGGTCATGCTCCCTAATCTTGTCATCTCCATAAATATTCCACTTTTTTGTCCCTTGTCTTTTATTACTTCATCTTTCCTTATGTTTTATACTCCTACATCTTTATCCTCACTGTGGTCTCCATTCATTCCACTCTAATCTTTTCTTGGTTATCACTGTTGCATTTTTATACTCTTGTCCTTTGTATCCCTTGTTGAACCAGTTAATCTCTGCAACTCTGTGCTCTCAGATTTCTTTTCCCCTTGTCCAGTCAATCATGCCATGCCAAATCCTAACCCTGAATCACTCTAGTCATCTCTCTTCTTTACTCTTTTTTTTAAATAACCCTTAACTTAAAATCAGTACTGTGTATTTGTTCCAAGGCAAAAGAGTAGAAAGGACTAGGCAGGGGAAATTAAGTGATTTGCCCAAGGTCACACAGCTAGAAACTGTCTGAGGCTAGATTTGAATCCTGGGCTTCCTATCTCTAGACTTGACTCTCAATCCACTGAGCCACTTGGCTGCCCTTTTCTATTTCACTCTTAAAAACTTGCTCTTGAATGGAGCTAGAGAGAATCTATAAACTGTACTGCTTGGATCCTCTATAAATGTATAATATCTAATGAGGCCTTCATTACTTCAAGCAGACCTTCTATTCCTCCCTAATTACTATTCCATTCTCCACAATACCTATTCCAAACCTTGTCTCCTCAAGTTTCCCATGGTATTTTCTTTCACTCTCTTGTAAAACTTCTAATCTGGCTTTTGACCTTATTACCTAACTATATGACCTCTTCTAAGTCATTAATTATTTTATAGTTGCCAAATCTAGTAGTCTTTTCTCAATTATCATTCTTGATTTCTCCATAGTATATGACGCTATTGATCACTTTCTCCTCTGGATATTTCTTTCTTTTCTTGGTTATTTGTAACTTTTTCTTAGTTCTCTTTCTATCTGTCTGACTGCTCCTCAGTTTTTTTTCTTGTCTATTCTTTATCACTGTAACCCTTTCTAGCTATTGGTGTTCCTTGAGGCTGTGCTCTAGACCTTCTTCTCTTTTCCCTCTCTTCTGACTTACTTGGTGATCCCATCAACTCCTATGGGTTCATTTATCATCTGTGTTAGTTCCCAGATCTATATATCCAGCTTTAGTCTCTTTCTTGTGCTCAGTCACACATTGTTAACTTGTCTTTTTGATATCTTGAAATAAATGTCCATTCAATTTAATTGTCTATCCTAGACATGGCAATCACAACATATCTAAACCAAAAGACATTTCCCCCAAACCCTCCCCTCCTCCCAAGCTTTCTATTACTGTCAAAGCAATCATCTAATCACTCAGACTTATAACCTTGGCATCATCATTGACTGTTAACTCACCTCTGCTACATCTGTCTAGTCCATTGCCTTCACAACTGCTTTCGTATATGTCCAGTTCTTTCCATTTACAGTGTGGCCACCCTGGTTTAGGCACTCATCATCTTTCACCTGGAATGTAGAAAAAAATCCTTCCAGTTCCCCTGCTTCAAATCTCTCCTTACTCTAATTCATCTTTTACTGAGCTGTCTAGATGATTTTTCTAAAGCATAGGTCTTATCATGTCATCCCTTTGCTTAATAAGTTTCCAGTTACCTCTTTACCTCTAGTATAAAATATAAAACCCTTTGCTTAGTAATTAAAGTTCTTCCTAGTCTGACCCTTTTCTGCCTCCCCAGTCTTCTCAGACTTTACTCTCTTCCATGTACTCAGTGGTCCAATGTACCTCGCCTACTTTGCTGTTTTTCAGACCTGACAGTTCATTTATAACTCTGTACTTGACTGTTCCCCTAAGCATAGAATGCTCTGCCTTACTTCTGCTTCTTAGTTTCTCTGGCTTCCTATAAGACATGGCTCAAATCCCACCTTCTGCAGGAGGCTTTCGCTGACCTCCTCTTAGTTTTAAGTGACTTCACAATTCAAATTATCTGCCATTTACTTATGTGTTTTATATGTACATAGTTATATGTTGTCTCCCCCATTAGAATATAAACTATTTTTACCTTTCTTTGTATCCTCAGTGGTTTGAATAGTGCTTGGCTAATAAGTACATACTAAATATTTGTTGGCTGATTGACTGGTCTTTTATCTTCTGATCCTGGGAGCTGTCTGTAATGTGTCTAAAAGCATTCAGCAGGGATACCTTCACCAAGCAAACATGTTTACTTTATCACAAATGCAGATTGGTGTAGTGGATTTGAAGTCCAAAGGCCTTGGTTCAAATCCTCTATCTTTCACTTACTATCCCAGTAACCCTGAACAAGTCACCTAAACTCTCTTGGAAAATTAGGGGATTGAATTAGATGGCCTCTGAGGTCCCTTTCAATGCTAAATCTATAATTCTGTTATCCTAGTGTTTCCCTTTGTGGAATGTTTGAGAAATATTATGAAAAAGGTATTTTTTTAAAAAGGTGAAAATGTATCAACAGAAATCTGTAATCATTTCGTAGAGTAATGAAATATAACTCAGTATACTTGTTTTCTTCTTAAAGTGCTCCTCAGCTTACATCCATAGAAGATAAAAATAGACAAGTGCATACAATATTTATTTCATTCTGGAATCATACTTCTTGGGTCTTTTCTTTTTTAGTTTTGTTTGATAATTTTTTGTATTAGATGTCCAGGCCTTTTTTTTCTTTTTTTTTTAAAGTCATGACTTTGAGGTAGTCCAATAATTCTTAAATTGTCTCTCCTGGATCTATTTTCCAGGTCAATTGTATTTTCAGTGAGATATTTCATGTTTTCTTCTGTTTTTTCATTCTTTTGATTTTGTTTTATTGTTTCTTGATGTCTCAGGAAGACATCAGCCCAATTCCAGTTTTTAAGGAATGATTTTCTTCAAGCTTTTGAATCTCTTTTCATTTGACTCATTTCTTCTTGCATTGCTTTCATTTCTCTTCCTCATTTTTTTCTCAGCCTCTCCTAATTGATTTTTGAAATGCTTTTTGACTTCTTCCAGTATCTGAGATGGATTCATATTTTTCTTTGAAGCTTTGCATGTGTTTGCTTTGTTTTCACCTTCCCCTTCTGAGTCTGTGCCTTGCTCTTTGTCTCCATAAAATTTTTCTATGTTAGGATTTTTTGCCCAATGTTTGCTCATTTTCCCAGCCTTTTTCTTGATTTTCACTTTCCTTTTAAAGAGAGGCTCTGTTCTCAAGGAGGATAGGACACTCTCTTAAACTTAAGTTCTTCCTTGATGTTCCCCTTAGCCTTATTAATGGGTTTCACAGGTTTCAGTTCTTTTAACGTGGTATGATGGTCTCTGGGTTGGGAGCTCTGTAAGCCACCTCCCACTGCTGATTCAATCAGCCTCTGAGCCTGTTCACGACCCAAAGTCTAGCATCAGGCTTGAGCAGGGACTTTTGGTCTCACTCTGGGCTTAATCAGGTCAAGCACACTTTGTACTACCTTGCCCTCGACTAGCTAGGTCTGGGCTCCCACAGTTGGGGACTCAGGGGCCTAGCTCTGGGTTTACCACTGATCAGGAGTACCACACAGACTCCTTCAAACTAGGATTCAGGTGCTCACTTTAAGCTTGGGCTGGGGCTCCTGGCTTCACTCTGGGTTTACACAGATCCAGGTGCATAGCACAGCTTGCCTCACACTGGAATTCTGGACCTGCAGGTTTGCTTGGAACTTTACAGGGTCTGCATTGGGTTGGACTACTGTTGGCTTAGGCAGGATCTCAGGGTCCAGATGTTGGCCTGGGACCAAGTTCGGAACCTAGACCAGTAGACATGGGGTGAGGGTTCTTGCTGTTGGCTTGCTCTTTACTCCTTGTTGTAGTTTCTTGCTTGCTGTGTTTCCTTCTTACCACAGGGACCCAGCCACTCTCTGCATGAAAGTTGATTCACTCTGTCTCCTTGTTTGTTCTTTCACTCCTATATTATTTTTCTGGTGTTATTTTGAGATTGGTTGGAGAAAATTCTCATGGTGGTTTTGAGCTTCCCTGCCTCTACTCCACCATCTTACCTCCACTTTCTTTTTTTTTCCTTTTTTAAATGAGGAAAGAAGAGGACATTTTTAGTCAAAAAATAATATTCAGTAAAGAATGAATTTGGAGGCAGGGAGCCTAGATTCAAATCTTGCCTCTGTCCCTGACTCCTTTTTTGATCATGAGCAAGTGACTTTCCCTCTCTGGGCTTTTGTTCTGTATTTGTAAATGAAGAGGGATGGACTGGATGATTTCCATGGTTCCTTCTCGTTCTCAATGCTTCCTTTTTCCTCTGAAGTAAAGAGTAAGTTTTTCAGTGTTTTATATAAAGTCCAACATTGCTATTTACTTGTCGGTCCACAAGATGGTGCTGGGTTATTATATAAACCATCATCCTCATTTGTCTTTGGCTACTCTCTTCCCTCCTATTTCCCTACAAATATAATAGATGATAGCCATTTGTGTAGAATGCCTGAAAAAGTTATAATTGGCAAATACTAAGGTGAATTTTCTCTTTTGAAGGTTTAATGCTAAAAGGGGGAGGCAGATCTCAAGCATGCACATTTTTAAGATAGATTATTTATAGATGAGATTCTTATTTCAGTACTCTTAAGGACAAATAGCAAGATAATACACTTCAAAACATCCATGATTTTGTTATTTAGGGTACAGTTTCCCTCTGATGCAGGTCACAACACCTCTACACTTCAGTAAACATTCTTCAAGAGTTTGCTATCAAAGATTATCCTCACTTAATGGCAAGCTGATGGTAATGAGCCTTCCTGAACTTAGGCTAGTCCTTGGTCAGAAAATTTAAGAGTCAGTAAACACACGTTAAGTTCCTATTCTGTGCCAGTGTTAGGTACTGAGGATGCAAAGACAAAAGTGAAACAATTCTTACCTTCAAGGTGTTTCCAGTCTCTCCAAGGAAACACCAACATGGCACATTGCTAAGTATCCTGGATTTATAGTCAGATGATCTAAGTTTGAATCTTGGCTCTGTACTTTGTATTTGTGTGAACTATGGAAAGTTATTTAACCTCTCTAGGCTTCAGTTCCTTATCATCAGTTGGAAGGACATCAATTAAACAATACCTCTGAATTCCTTTTAAGCTCTAAAATTTATGAGCCAATGTTATCCTTTATATAAAATAGAGGTTAACTCCAGGGGGACAGAACTAGCAAATGGGGGGGGGTGGAGGATGGGAGATCAGGAAAGGCTTCTTATATAGGAGGTGGCATTTGAACTGGAACTTGAATAAATCTAGGGACTCTAAGAGGCAGAGACCATCTCTCAACTTTCACTGGAAGCTTTTGCATCTTTGTGTAGGATTTGCCTGTGTGTGGGATTATTGTGATGCATAGCTTTTTATAAGGCACAAATGAAGAAATGTTTTTTAAGAAGAAAATACATTCTTTATTACTCTGCTTCTGAAATGTTAAGCATATATATTCTCTTAGTTTAAGTCATAGATCTGGAACTGGAAGGGATGTTAGAGGTCTTTGAGTCTACTCATAATGCAGATGGAGAAATTGAGGCATAGAGATTAAGTAAATTGCCCAAGATTACACAGGTATTTAGTAAAAGCCATGATCTGAACCAGATACTAGAACTCTAGAGCACCAATGCTCTTTATTAGAAAAGGTCAATCTATATGCCATCTGAAGGGAAGAATTTCAATCCATAGACTTAAACGTTTTGATTCTAAAGAATAAACCACTTGAGAGAAGTTATAATAGTAATATATATATATATATACATATATGTATGCACACACATGTAATAGTAATATTACTCATTTAGTTTTTCAACAAAAGCACTTGGAACTCTTTGGAAGAAAGGTACTCTACTTCTACTAGAAATTAGACATCCTCTCATTAATTATGTCCTTCTGTTTTACCTGATTTACATTTCATACTCCCAAAGAAACAAATTCTCCTGCTTGTGCAATAGCATATAACAACATTCTTTCCCTCTTCTGTTGAAGAAAGAACTTACGATTTTTTCTTCTCATTTTACCCTGTATAATTTACATATTTACACCAACATATTACTGGGTCAGTCATCTTGCATATTAGTTTTATGAATTCCTTCATTTTACTTACAACAAATTTATAGTCAAGATTCCAGTGATATAAATTAAGTTAAAAAGATGTATTCTTTTGATGAAAAAGCCATGGGATGTTAGACACACTATTCTATACTGTCTTGGTATTTTTTTTTTCTTTATTTATGTGCCAAAGAAATAGGTGTACAAGACTTAGTTTATTTATCTGCAGTAGAAATTCAATATTACTTTTTTATCCAACAGATTTCCAGCACAAAATAACAGTGCAAGCTTCTCCAAATTTGGATAAACGAAGAAGTTTAAACAGTAACAGTTCTAGCCCTCCAAGTAGTCCAACAATAATTCCTCGGCTTCGAGCTATACAACGTAAGTTGTAGATTTCTTCTCCCCTCAGTCCTACTCCTCTTCTCACCATGACATAAATCTAATCTAATAATTATTTTGAATCAATAACAATGAAAAGATGTTTAAATAGCAAATTGGAAGCAAATATTCTTTAGTGTTCTTAAGCTCTTTTGGAAAATAAAATTTGGTCTTAGATTCTTAAGAACCACAGAATCGAGGAGCTGGCAGGGAACATAGAGGCCATCTAGTCTCCAACTTGCATCTGAAAAAGAATCCTCTTTATAACACTCTTAACAAGTGTCCATCTGACCTTTATTTGAAGACCTCTAGCATAGGGGAATTTCCTACTACTTCAGGCAAGCTGTCCTTTTTGGGGATAGCTGTCACATTTCTTAGATTCAAAGTTAATATATTCAGATTCAATCTAGGTTCTTAAATACCAAGAGGAAAAAAAATAATAAAACAAAGACAGCTTTAGATATTTAGAATGCTACAAAATTAAGATTGTCTTACTGGGAAGAGGAAGATTTTAAAGTAGAGTTAAGAATTTGAAAAACTATTTTATAATTTTGTCATTATCTCTTAAGATCTTTAACTTTCTTTTACCTCAAGATTAACAAATGGATTTAGGTAGTATTTAGAATCTTTCTTTTGCTGTTTTCCTGTAGTTACCTCTTTCCTCTCCCCTTCTCCCTCTTTATCTTTTCTCCCCTTTCTTTTCTCTCTCCTTAGAAATCTTTATGATTCTTATAGAAAGAACTATTTATCTAAAAAGAAATTAACATTCATCCAATTTTTCTATTGCCTGTGCTAATATGAGTTTCAAATTAGGTGCTAAGTAAAAGCCCACTGGAATTTTTTTAAAGCTAATGTTCCTTCCAAAGGTGATTGACTTCAAGGCAGAAAAATAATTTAAATCTTGGTAAAATCTGTTTCATGTGTCTGCCTATAGATGCATCTAGTAGTTATCATTTAATAAGACATTTTGGGCAGTGATTTATGTTCCTGCATCCTCATTGACAGGAAAAGTATTTTCTCTAAATAATTGCCAAATATTTGCTTTTTTTGTGGGCTTTGAGGAAGGTATTGGCTTAGATTGAAACAGGAAGCAAGGCCTGACATCAGAAACTTGGAAAATTTGAACAATTGAGTAATTTTCACAGAAAGCAGCTCTGTATAATAGAGAGCAGTAAACTCTGAATCAGGTCTTGAGTTCTAGTCCCATTTCTGATGCCTAATAGTTTTGTAACTATAGAAAAATCACTTAAGTATATACTTATATATACATATATGTAAAAAAGATTTCAGTCCTTTTTGCTTCTCCATAACTATACTTTTATTAGTGTGTGTGTGTGTGTGTTTGTGTTTACATTCAACAAAACACTTTTACTTTGTTTTTGCTTGAGTAAGCTAAAATAACAATAAATGCTATTTTACTAGCAGTTGCTAAAGTAGGGAAAAGAAGAATGAATCAACCTTAATGGTCTTAACTTTTAAGCCTGCTCTAGATTGTCAGTCCTTTAATTGATACACGTTGAATGTACTATGTGCTTATTAAGGAAGTTTAGCTAAGGGACATTTATAGCTGTATTAACAACATGATTCAACCATTCAAGGGGGATATATGATAAAAACCTTTTTGAGGTACCCCTAATCAGAAAGCTCTCCATACTTCACCTCAAATAATGTCCACCATAAGCTTGGCAAGTGTCAGCTTCACCTGCAAAGAGCATAATTCGATCTTGGTCATTAATACAAACCTTCTGCTATCTTTCCTTTTTTTTTTTTCTTTATACTACTAACCACTCCAGTTTAAGATAAAGCCTTTCTGCTGACCTCTTTAGACATTAAGAAAATAAACCTGATAGGCTTGTTTTCCTTTTTGATTAATAAGTATGTGTTTTCTCTCCCTTCATCCCATATTTGGGGGAAAAATAAAGAGCAAAACCTTTATAATAATTATTTATAGTTGAGCAAAACAATATACCCCAAAACATGTTTCTCATATTGCATATGTAATTCATCACCTTTCAGGCAGGAAATAGTCTAATTCTTTGTCATTAGTCCTCTGAAATTTGAGGTTTTTCAGAAACAATCTTTCCTGTTTGAAAATCCAAACTTTATTCCTTCACACTGGGTCACTCCTAACTCCTTGAATGCCTAATACCAGTAACTTCCTTGACTTCTCTTTTTGGCACATATTCTCGGGCAGTATCCAAGAGAAACATCTCTCCCATTTCTGCTTCACTCTCTTGTGTTGACTTACAATGTCCTTAGGTCCCAGAAGCTCCTCTTCACAGGCCTTCTTGCTCTGCTAACAGAGATTCTGTTTTTCAGTTGCTCTCTACTTAAAAGGTTAATGCATACTTCCCATTTGATTCTTCTAAATGCTCCTTTTCATCCTTCATTGTTTGATCTTTATTCATCTGATACCCATTACTTGTGACCCTCACGTCTTCTGTCATCCCTCTCTACTATCTCCCTTGGTGACCTTATCAGTTCCCATGGCTTCAGTTATCATCTGTGTGAAAAGTATTCCCAGCTCTACCTATCCAGCACTAGTCTCTGTCCTGAGCTCAGTCCTACATCACGAGCTTGGACATCTCAAAGTGGATGTCTCATAAGCATCTCAATATTAGCTTGTCCAAAACTGAATTCATTAACTTTAACCCCCTAACTTTCACTTCTTCCATATTTCCTTGTCACTGTCAAGGCCACTGTCCTAATTCCAGTCACCAGGTCCCACATCCTCAATGTCATCTTTGACTCCTCCCTCTCACAATACTCACAAATACTTTAAGGATGATCCTTAGACCCATTTCATATTGGTCTGCCAGTTTCCCAATGTTTCCACAATGCCTTTTCTTAAATAAATGTTTCTGCCTCCTTTGGCTTTACAACTAATATTTCTTCCACCTCTCTGCTGTAACTGAAATTGAATTCTTCCTTAAGGTTATTATTATAATAAATTAGACCATGTGGCATAGTAGAAAAGTGCACTGAAATTGGATTTTAAATACCTGACTTCAGATTCTGGCTCTGCCCTTCTTACTACTTATGATGTAACAAATCTCTTACATCTGTTGCCACCCCTCTGTTTCCTTTGCCACCACCCTAGTATACTAGAGGCCCTCATTTATACCTTTTTGGACTAATGCAATATCCACTTAAACTTTCTTCCTACTTCTACTCTAGTGTCTTGGCTTTGCAATTAACCCTTCATACTGCTGCCAGAATAATCTTTTTTATGGTTGGTTATCTCATTTCAGTATATATTGGCCTTATATAGTCTTACTTTCTGTATTTTGCTTCTCATGCTTGGAAGTCTTCATCAACTCTAGAGGACAAGTTATCAAGGGCAGGGTTCTCCTTGTTGTAATTTGACTCTTGTTATCTTTCTCTAATTTGCTTCTGACACTGAAGAGTTGTGTCTAGACTTTCTTGAATATTGACAATTTAGTGACTACTACAATTTGGCATTGCCTGTTGAACTTGCATGTTAACTCTTAGTCTATGCAGGTTTGCCTTTAAAACTGGCAATACTGAATCAACCTTATTAATTCCTCATAATTATACATCAAACAACTATTACCATTTGGAATAACCGTCATCAAAAACAAACATTTATTAAGCATCTCCTGCATGAGAATATAAAGACAAGAGACAGTCTATGCCCTGACAGACTTTGTGTTCTCCTGGGGCGACAGGGAGGGAGAGTAGGAGAAGATACAGTAGGTATACAGATATATACATTCAAGATGTGTGTATTTATGTGGCTTTCATAAACTTAAACTGAACTAGACTTTTGGGGCAACCTTTGTAGATTCATAATTGTATAAATACAAAATGATCTGGGGAAGTACTAAGGGTTGGGAGCAGCAGAGGCTGCCTTACTGACTTTAGCATCACATATTGTCATATATTATGAATTTGAGTTTGTGAGAACACTTTAGTCACCTAAAATTCATTAAGAGTTTTTTTTAATGATAGGTTGCTAATTATTTGTTAAAGAATGAAAAAGTAAGGATAAGATAATGTGCAGCTTACTGGACTTTGCTGGTTTCATTCATCTAGCCTTTGGATTGGAACACCTATAGTTGCATGCTCAGTAATCTCCAGTGGTTCTAAATAAAGTTCGTCTTCCTTTGTTTGGCATTCAAGACCCTCCACAATATGACATCACTCTACATTTCCAGCCTCATCTTTACATGTTGTACTTAAGTCAGACTATAGTGCTTACCCCCAAGCATGCTCTGAGCCTTCCTGTAGTGCTTTTACTTATGCTGATACCTATACCTAACGTAGTCTTTTTTCCATGTTTCCCCTACTAAATTTACTAGGTACCCTTCATACCTAACCCATTTGTCACGTTCTTAACATGATGATTTCTTGATTTCTCTTTCTAGGTCCCAAACTCCAATTATATCTTTTCCTATGGACTTCATGAAATATTCACATACACATGCATGCACATGCATACACACATGCACAAAGGCACACACATATCTTTAATGTAATTTTCTATGTATCCTCTCATTGGATTCTCATCACCATCCTATGATGCTACTAGGATTATTATCCCCATTTATGAGAAAACTATGGCTCTTAAAAGTTAAATGACTTGCCTTCATTTACACATTAAGTATCAGATATGGACTTCATATTTCTAGTTTCCCTTCTTCTAATTCTGACATTCAATGTTTGATGGTAATATCATATGGTGATTTTTTTTTATGAGGCTCTATGTTTCATGGGGCCGGTAGTCACTTCCCTAGAAGTCTGAACATAGTAAGAACTCAGGCCATTCTTGTCTGTTGTCCATTCTTTACTCATGGAGGATAGATTGTTGGAAGCCAGAAGTGCTATATCTATTTATGGAAAAAAGTAGTAGAATGAAAGTTAAATGAGGTAGTTAGACAAGTTTGAATTTTGTCTCTGTAATTTTTTTACTTGCCTCAAAGTTTTCTGGAAGACCAGGGGTTTCACGTGTACATGATATATATCTATATCATCTATATCTATATCTATATCTATTTATAAATACATATACACATATGTACTATTTCGTGCATACATGGTAAGCATATATATATACACAAATATATAGTAAGCATATATATACATATACACACAAATATATAGTAAGTGTGTATATATATATGTATACTTACATATGTATGTATATATATCTGAAAGTATCAAGCAGTTTATTATCTGCAAGGCACTATGCCAAGCACTTGAGATACAAAAGAAGGAGGAAAAAAGTAATCCTTTCCCTCAAGGGCATTACAGTCTAATAGGGAGACAACATAGCCACATACAAGGTGCATATGGAGATCTATTTAGTAAGAATTCCAAAATGAATCTTATGCATTTACTGTTTGAGCTAAAATCAGATGATTGGGATTAAAGTTTGTCAAATAAAGATACATGAAAGTTAGATTTTATATATACATATATGATTAAGAAAGATGTTAAAGAATGATAAAGGTGATTAAACATTTAAGGACAAATTTGTGTTATACAAGTTCATGGTCACTTACCAAAAATGTGGTTGAACTTGAACAAAATTCATATATGTTTGTTTAAAATCTCCTTATTTTCTTAAATGTAATTTTTTTAAGTGAAATAATCTTGTCCTTTATTTCATCTTATATAATATGGTATGCTAAACCAGTGTGGTGTCATATCAAAATGGATCCCTGCATGTTAATTTAGAAAACCACAAATTAACATTATTTCTGTTTTATCCTATTTTATGTGTTTATTTTTAAACATTTTTGAATTACATTTTAATCTGGTTCTGGCCTTAGTGCTGGCCTGATTTTGACACATCTATGTTAAACAGTGATCATGACTAAGCCCTGTAACTTTTGTTTGTTTGTTTTTTATATCATTTATCTTATTGATAGTTTTCACTAACTATATAATAATAGAAACAATTTTTCTCTAGTGATTTCAAAATCAGATGTAAGTACTTCTCATGACCGGAGAAACAGTATATATGTATACCAGCAAGATGTAGATATCACAAGTGAATATGTACCTCCCTGTCAGGGAATGAAAAAAGGCAAGACATAATTAAATTGTAAAGGGTATTGGGACTTTTGTGATTTAATTTTTTTTATCATAATTAAACTATTGGGTGAAGACTGAGCATTTAAGTATAAAATATCAATGTGAAGTTCTCTTATTCAACTCTTAAACTTTAATGCCACAAGTTTTTTCATTGAAATTATTCTACTCAATTATTTCTTTGAAATTATTCTGCTAAATAAAATAAAAATTAAATGCTCAGTTGGGTTTTCTTTTTTCAAACAAAAATGGAAAATCATGAATGTCACAGCATGTGAAGATAAGACCAGATCATTTCTGCTATCTTCTTAATTTTTATCTTTCCTAATTATTTTGTCCACTCTCTCTGCTTTTATTGATTGAAAAGAGCAATTTGTGGTAGCTTTGGGTGAAATAAATCATTTCTTCCTCAGGTATTTAAGTCCTTTGGATAGGTATCTAAGTAAAAGGAATGCTACTGGTGATTTAATTACTCAAATTAATTTGATTATCTATAACAAAGCTGTGAAAGGATCTCTGACTGATTTGTCTCTGTATATAGTCACCTCAGAAGAAAGTAATAGAACCTGGGGCAAAAGCACAGCCTATCGTCAAGAAGAATTTGAAGATGTGAAGAGAAACTTCAAAAAGAAAGGTTGTACATGGGGACCAAGTTCAGTTCAAACAAAAGATCGTACTGACTGCAAAGAAAGGTATAGCAGTTTACTACTGATTTTTACTTCTTGCAAAATCACCATTGTCATTGCTTTTAGCATGTATCATATCCATTATCTCAGCTAACCAGTCTTGTTTTTCCCCAAGTGTTTTATATGCATTATTGCACTGATCATTCTTTATTAGCCATTTAAAAAATGATAGCCTGATAAGAGTTTATTATTTTAATCGTCAAAATTAAAACTTATCATTGTCATTTATTATCATTGTCATTTAGTCACTTTCCCCATGACCTAATTGGATTTTACTCTGCCACTAAGCTATAATTTTTATGATTCTGTCATGTCAGAAAAAACATTTCTTTTTCAGAGTAAGACCTCTTTCAGATGGTAGTAATCCTTGGTCAACTATCTTAATGAAAAACCAGAAAACAGTGCCTTTAGCTTCATTATTTGTGGACCAACAAGGTAAGTGTGCTTTTGATAGTTATAGACTCAGAATTTGGGATTTGTTTGCATTAGATTTGAAATCCAAACTCTTAAATTTTTTAATTTTTGTGTTGAGGAGAACATACCTAATAGGCAGTACTATGTAATCTCTTCTATCTCTAGAGAGTAAATAAAAGCAGTCTGCTTCCCATTGTTTTCCCCCACTGTTAGTCTTCCTGGGAAGAAACTGACCTCATGCTATATATTTCTTATGATTTATTGTTTGGCTAGGTTAGGATTCAGTAATACAATTAAGAGTATCTGTATCCTTACATTATTTTGTTGGGGGTCCATTTATTTTATTGAGGGTGTAACTTCGAATTTTCCAAGGTAACTCAGAACCAATTTTTAAAAGGTAATAGAGGAGACTATTTTGGGAAATGTAGGTGATGTAAAAAAAAAAAGAATCATAATACTTTATTTTTTATTAAAAGATACTACTACATTTGTATCTATGCCTCTGATTTAATTATCTCTCCAGAGCTGAAACTTTTCCCTGATGGACTGGACAACAAAAGACCAAAGCAAATAAAATTGCCAAATCAGGCCTATGTTGATCTACCTCTTTGGAAAGATGATCAGGGAGATAATACTGTAGAACCTGAAAGCTTTGAAGAGGGAACTTCTGCTAGTTCTGCAGCTAGCACTCCCCAAATGACTCCCACAAATAGTCTTAGTAGAACACCCCCCAAAAAGAAAACTGAATCTGCATTATATGGGTGTGCTGCATTATTGGCTTCTGTGGCTTTGGGATTGGATATTAGAGAACTAAATAAGGTACAGTCTCCTGATGAATTGTTGCCCAAAGAGGATAAGAAGAAACGTGAGGGAATATTTCATCGTGCTTCTAAATTACGAAGAAGTTCCAGTCCTCCAACCAGATTACAGTCTAAAAGAGAAGATGTTAATATTCCATCAATAAGTCCATCATCAAACACTGTGAACCTCCTGTCCATGCCTTCCATCTCCACAAAATGTTTGCTACACTCAGACAATGAAGACACATTTGTGGGTACCTGTGATACAGACATTCCTATTTTAAGAGTTTCCCCTGTAAATCAGGGAAATAACTGTGAGCCTGCTGCGATTTCAGGACTTGTGACTGATCACAGCTTGTTGAAGAATGTGCCTTCCTCTCCTTTCACAAAGCAGGTATCTGGAAATGTGCCAAATAACGCACCATCAAAAACGAGGGTATCATGTCACAGACGAACTGTATCTGATGGAAATGCTTTTCAGACAGGTAGGTTGTTTAAAGTATACAAAGATACAAAACTGAACCTACATTAGATGGCAAAATATGTATTGTTCAGTGACATTCTACTGCCTTATCTAGCTAAGACTTAGAGCTCAAGTTTCTTACAGCTGATCCAGGCCTTTTTCTCCCTAAAATATATTGCTATTGTTATGTTTCAAGTGAGAGCTAATTTACCCAGAAATAACATATGATGATGAAAGCTGTGGAAACAGCAATTGGAGAATTGTCTGTAAAGATAGGAATTCCTGGGTTCAATTCTCACCTCTCCTATGTCTTGGTTCTGTGACCCTGGTAACAGCATTACCTCTCGAGCACAAACAATTCCAAAAGACTAAAAGTTGCAGAACAATTGTCAGTCTTCATTGGTAGAGGGAATCCCTCATCAAGAATTCCCTATACCATTTGTGTCAACATACTTGAGAGCTAGCAGTTCAATAGATTATGTGGACCAAATAGCAATTTTATCAGATTAATTTCATTAATAACTAATAATTGGACTATAATAGCGAGGTGATGGTATCCTTCTGTGTTATTGATTGGCAAAGTGATACTCTGAAAATTAGAGAAGTGTGGTGGCTCAGTACTGTTCAAAACCAAGACTCTCCTCCTTCTGCTAATAGGGAGTACTCCGATCTCCAAATTGACTTTTTTTCAGAGCACTAAATGGGTTCATATCAGGTTCTTTTGAAAAGTTAGTAAAATTCTCTTAGCATTAATAGAATAGTTTAAAACATTTTATAGATTTGAGTAGAAGAATGACCATTCATGAAAAAATTCATTTCAACAGAGTACATATTATGTGCAAGTTATATGGAGCCCTCAATCATAGGGAACCAGACTACTTTTCTTTTGTTGGTAAACTAATCAACATTTGCCAGCTGAGTATAAAGCAATGAAAAATAGCAATAAGTTCAAGTGATGTCAGTGTTTGAAAGCTATGACTAGTTCAGAATCAATCAGAGAAAAAAAAAGTTGTTCATTTTCAGTTTGTATAATCGTAACTGTTTTTAAATTTTGTTTTATTTCAGAGTAATTTTAAACAAATTTACTTTTTTTTGGTAATTATTTCTAAAAAACTATCCAACCTTCATTCCAAACTGAATTTTTTAAATTTACTTTAAAAAGTTCTAATTTACAGTCAGACCAATATTTTGAAAAAAACTTTTGGTTAAGTATCACTCCATTTTCCAATCCTGTGCATGGAGCAGCTATCACCAATATGGTCTTAATGTGCAAAAAGCAAATATTCATTGTGTCCCAGTGTTCATGATACGATACGGTAGCTCTCCAGGCTTTGTCATTTTTTTCATTCGATTCTCACTTCCAGATGATTACTTAATTGATTTAGTCATTATAGTGATTTTCTTATAGAAACTAAAATTCCTCTAATTACATCTTGTCTTTGCATTCTCTTTCAGCTAATGGAGTTACTTGCTCTAACAATGGAGTCTCTGAACTGCCAATTTTTCAAGTTTCTGGGATGCTGCACTTCCCATCTATTCATCGGAGAAATCTGCCAAATGAGGCCCTCTTAGAAAAACAAAGTGCTGTCAGTATCATACCCAGACCTCGCCCTTCTTCTCTGAGAAGTCGATTAAATCCTCAGCACGGTCTTCCGGAAAGTGCAAATCATAGTCCTGCTCACACAGACTGTTTGGAGGGTAACCCAGAACCAAATACTAACTGTGTACTTAGTACCAAGGAAAGAACTAAATTCCATATACCCTCACTGCTGGACATCGATGTAGAAGGTCAGAACAGGGACTACACTGTGCCTTTATGCAGAATGAAGAGCAAAACTAGCCGGCCTTCTATCTATGAACTGGAGAAAGAATTTCTGTCTTAATTTTAAGTGCCTTATGCTTTTAAAAAAGCATTACCGTTTTTAATGAGAACATCTTAAAATCATGTGTCTACCTTCTAATATTTCATGCTGCTGTATTTTCAAAAGCTGTGGCCATGTTACCAAAACAGTAGTAGATGTGTTAAACTTTTGGAAAAATATAACCATCGTTGTTGGCTTGCCTATATTGTCTTTTCACTGGAACCACACCTAGTAACTTGAAATGCACAAAGGTGTAAATCTAGAAATGCACAATAATGTAAAGCTATATGTTGGATAGAGTCTTTCTTGAGCAGTCTTAACTTTTAGGTTTGTTTTCTTTTCCCTCCCTCTCTCCCTTTTCCTCTTCACCTGCAGTCATAAAAAAGAAAGACAAGCTTTCTAAAAATCAATCAGTGATGCTTTGAACTATTTTTCCCATTTCTTAAAAAAAAAAAAAAGAAATCAAGAAAATGCTATAAATTTGTTCATTGTGAATGATATGATACCAAAAACACTAGGATAAGGAAAGGGATTCAGAGCTCTCAGATGAGAAAGTTCCCTCTAAGCTTGCCCCAGCAGTTTCTAGGCTTAGAGAGTTGCTTAGAGCACTGAGAGGGGATCACATAGGAGTGGGATTTGAAACCAAGTCTTCTAGGCTCTAAAGTGGACTTCCTATCCATATCTCCACACTGCCTTGCTAATTAATGTTGCATAATTTTGAAAACTGATAACTGAAATTAATGTGATATTCTATTAAACTACCTAACCTCAGCATTAGGATTGTCAGACAGGTTATGCAGTGACTTAAGCCTGTTTGAGTAAATCTCACTGCATATGCTTTATAAATGCTGATTCCATTAGAATTTATGAGAAACCTAATTTTTCTTAATGATATCTGAATGATTATCTCATGCACATTGAAGAAACCTTTTTTCAGTTGGCTCTTCTCTTGGTGAGAGAACACTAAAATTTTCTCCTAAACTATAAGTAACCATCTCTTTGTTACCTGAAAATGCACAACTCTTGTTCTCTAGAAATATTTTTGGTAATAGATAAGCTGAATTTAAATGAAGGTTTGTTATTTAAAAGATAATACAATTTTAATGATGACAAAATTTCCTAGCACCATAAACCAAATAGAATTTATTATTTAAATTTAATTTATTAATTTATTTAATTAACTAATTAAAATTTAAATCACCATTTTACCAGGTAATTTGACATTTCAGGTAACCTTGAACAATTGTTAAAAGACAAAGACAAAAAGATATTATTCGGGAATGGCAATATAAAATATATCCCTGAGTGAAGCTAAGAATTTCATAGATTACAGAGTTGTTTAAAATTGTAATTCTATTTGGATAATGGTGCTCTTGTTAAATTGTGGGTTTCTTTCTAGAAAATCTGTTTTGTGGACTGTCACCTCTGTTTACTCTTATCAGTTCAGAAGCACACTTATTTTTTTAATTGCTATAAATTTTTTTAAGTAATGTTGCATAGTTTTTTAAATAGTCACATTTTACTAAGCTGAAATTTTAGTGGTTGAAAATTAAAATTTCAGATTTGAAGTACCTAGAAAAAAATTCCAAAAAATCATGATGGCTTAAATTATAAAGCAAAATCTTTTGAGTACATTTTTCTAATTGCTTTTTGTACTATGAATAGAATATGAAAGGGTTCTTATATTGAGACATACATTTTATTCTGAGAGAAACAATCTCTAGGTTGCAGTAAAATCTCAGGTATTCATTATTATTTTATTAAATTATTGTCCACTCTACTTTAGTTTCACTTTTTGGTAATTCATTAAATTATGATAGCTAGATTTTAATCTTCATGAATACATCATACATACCAACACTTTGTTGGCCACTTAGTTTTCAACCATTGACATATATAACCTACAGACTAAATTGCAGGAGTGTAATTATCCTAACATAAAGAATTTGTGCAAAAAAAAAAAACTGTTACCTAACTATAATTTTATTTCTAAAGAAACAACATATGTTTGCATTTTACACCCTTATAATGCTTCTTTTCTAACCATATATCTGTTAGATCCCTTAGTAGCGTAATTCTAGGCCAGTTGGCATTCTGATGAACTGAAATATGAAAATACAAATAAAGACAATTACTTCTCAAAATATGGATTCAATCTTACATGCCACTACAGATATTGGAGTGGGGAGGCGAGGGAGATGATTAGGATCTGTTGTAAATGTGTGATTTCATGTGTTGCTATCTGTAGCATAATGATTGTATTTATTTTCATGTAGATTGAATAGTCTTACTAGAGTAAAAGAGAAATTAAGGCAATCACGGTTAGTAAACAATTTAAGGTGCTTACACTGCAGAAATTTAAGATATCTATTTGATATGCTGTTTTACAAAGCCTTGTGACTGAAAGATGTTTACATATGTTGTATTTTTTTAAAAAATAAACTTTTTAAAATAGCCTGTCTTCTGCTCAATGACTTTGGCTTTCTACCTTAATGCTTAGACCAAGAGTTCTGTGATGTTTTATTTTGTAGTCAGTGATAAAAAGAATTTTGAAAGGATAAAGATCACTAATGTTTGATAAGCAACATGCCTCAAAGTGCATATAGAAGTAGAATAAATATTTTCACTCTCTGCCTGGCATATAGTTGGTGCTTAATAAATGCTTGTTGACTGACTGACCAAACAGCTTTAATGCCAGTCCTGAGAGGGCTTTGCAACCAGAACACAAGCTCTGGCAAGTCCTTTCAAACTAAAATTCTTAGCCAGGCACTTCCTGGACCTGAGGACCAGCTGAACCAAGTGTAGAGAGGAGTGGGTTAGATGGTATTTTTGTTTGTATTTTTTGCTTTTGGCTACAACTCATTTAAGCTGTTCTTGACTCTGGACTCTTGAAATCTTGTTAGATTTTGCTTAAATATGCTTTAAATAGCTTCATATTTTGATATGGGCCAAAATTGTTGCATCTTTTGAGTTCTTCTGGAAGGTGACTTACAGCAAAAAATAACAATTTTTCTCTCAAGGCCAAATTGAAGCTGATAAAGTGCCTACTTAATGAGTGCACCTAAACATTTAAATAATACCCAGCAGCTGTTTAATCTTTGTTAAAAGGGTAAAGCATAAAGTGGCTAAAAAAGACAGTTCATTTGTTTGCGGAGAGGAGGGAGCATTCCCCACTTAAGATCTAGGGCTACCTGTATGAAAGGACTGAGTAATTTGTAAATTAAGAAGTTCAGAAAGTTCATTTTACTGCTATTTGGGTATAGCTATTTAGATTACTGGTACCAAATTGTACTTAAACTTAGTTCACCTTGTCTTTAGACCACACGCTTCATTATTAAATATTTATGCTTATTTGAAAGGTTTTTTTTGGTAATTTTAGTTATAGAATAGAAAATTATACTAAATACCTTTAACCATTCATAAGGAAAATCTTGGGATAGATGGAAAAACCAAGCCTGCACTACCTGCCTGGCAGCTTGATTAATAATTAAAGTCATAGAAACTAGAAGGAAATACATATCTTAAGAAATGATTTTACAGATATATTCTGTATAATTAGTATATTGCCTCATATCCTACTTTAAATTCATAAAATGTTAGAATGCCCTGCCCTAAGGATCAAGGCAAGGATGAGATGGACAGTCATTTCAACTGGCTGAAAGCTGGTATACATACGATCATAGCTTTAGAATTTTAAAGAACTTTAAGGATAATCAAATCCTACCCTCTTTACAGATGAGGAAACAGGTCTTGAGAGTGCGATCTTTCCATGTTCAGACAAATAACATCATATGAAAGGGAAGTAGTAAATTTAGCTTTGGTTTTAGATATCAGGATTGTGAATTTATGCCTTTTTTGGTAAGTCATGGCAAAGACATTGGATGTTTAAGTATAACAGTGACATGGGGAGTAGAGCATTAGAACTCTTGGTAAGATAAGACTGGAATCAAAAAATGATCACCTGGAAGGTTATCATAATAGTTCCAATGAACAGAGATAGGAACCCTGATTGGAGTTAATTATATCTGAAATAGAAAGGATATCTCAAGGACTTCCAGTTAAGATAGTCTTATAAAAGATTAGAGAAACCAAGTTCTCTTATGTGCACTCCAATGAAGATCTAAATGGCACCAGATTGAATAATGATTTAAAAAAAAAAACAAAAAAACAAGGATTCCACCAGAGAAGCGACCAGAGCCGTTACAATGGTGCCTGAAGGCTTCAGTGCCTTGACCTGGAAGCTCCAAGGAATCCAGGAGCCATCACTGACCAAGATGCTACAGAGGAGTTCCCAAATCAGCAGGATTCTGACAGCTGACAGGGAAACATTAGGTAGTTTTTATTTGTAGAAAAGAAAAAGGAACATATATTTCTGCAGTCAGGATTTTACTTGAAGGAAAATCAGGATCTTTTTGTGTGGTTAATAGGGAACGTTATCATCAACTGTGGTTTTACAAAAGAAAATAGAAATTTTTGCCCAAGTTCTTTCTCTACTCAGGTAGGTTGGTCCTCAGCATAGCCTCTTGCTAGATCTGTTTTTCAGAAGCCTATCCAGTGTTGTAGATCCTAATATATTTGTGCTTTCTACTCATATAGTTCTAGAGACCTTGGAATGGCTCAGTGAAAAGTTGTATGTAAGTCCAATAACCCCCTCATCATCTTAAAATATCTAGAAAGATACCAAATAAGTTTAAAAAAACTAATAATGATGAAAAGTCAGAAGCAAAGCAAGCTCTTATTACTAGTTACACTATGGCATCTTTGTCTCTTAAGAAACAAAACAGCCAATCCTTTCAGGTGCCAAGCATGAACCAAATTATCACTAATCCAGAGCTGAATTTCAAGATTTTTTTTTTTTACTAGAGTTGTTTCACAGTGTTTCATTGCCTTCCATTCACAGTCTTTTGGAAAGAAGAAAGTATCCTACTTAGTGACTTCTGAGTTGGATGAAAAACTCCTTAGCCTCTGCCTAAACAAAAATCTTGGCATAGACAAGCTCATACAGGCTTTTCCAGTGTCAGTTGGCAGTATTCGTCTTCCTTCCGCCTTAAGTTTCAGTGTATGGGGGGGGGGGGGGGTTGGGGAGGAGGAGTGCTATTAAGTCACCAAGTCTATACATCCTGCCTAAAGAAGAATACCAGCCTTACAGCATAATCCAGAGAGGTCACTGCATCTGCCAGCTGGCAGGAATGAGCAAGGCAGATGGTTCCTTTTCTGTACCATTCTCTCCCATTAAGGTATAAGGCAGAGCCCCCATGACTCCATAACAGTTGTGAAAGAGATCCCCAGAGGTTTCACTTTATCATTATGTTTAAACACAACTACCCCAGATGCCTAGATTATGTTGGAAAAGGAAACATAAAGAATGATTCAAAGGATAATGCCATAATATAAGTTGATAATTTTGAAAGACTTAAGAACTCTAATGAACTTGATAAGTCAATCATGATTCCAGAGAACTGATAAAGAATATGATCAGCCTCATGATAACTGGAAAAAAACCTTCACTAGTCTTTCAAATGTTTGTTCCCGATCTCACGTTCCTTTCACCACCAATCTTTCCAGTAAAGCTATCTGTACTCTGCCTTCACTTTTCCTTTCACTTAGTCCTCAATCTTTTGCAATCCGGCTTTTGACCTCATCGCTCAACTGAAATTGTTTTCTAAAAAAGTAAATAAATGTCTCTTTAATTGCCAAAAAGGTTGGTCTTTTCTCAGTCTCAATCTACTGAGAATGGATTAGAAAGACAAACCAGTATACTCTGAGCAAGTATTCTCCACTACTAAAGTCTGATGTCTTTGTAGCCCTGCTCTTCAGGTAGAACTCAAGAGGCAAAGATTAAATCTTTATTCACTCAATAAGCATTTAAATGCCCGATAAGCACAAGATGTTGTTGTAGGCTTGTTTCATATCACATACTATGCTCCAGCCAAAATTGACCCCTCTTACTATTATTGAACTCTGCATTCTCTCTTCCACTTCTGTCTGCACAGGTTCTCCCCATGCCTGGAATTCACTCCCTCTTCACCTCCCCCTCTCTGAATCATCAGTTTCTTTCAAGGCTCAGATCATATCATAGCCCTCCAGTAGCAACTTGTGCCTTAAGTGCATTTCTTTTTTCTTTTTATCTAGAGCATTTAATAAACCATTCAGCATAGTGCCTTGTAAACCATACATCTTTTGTTGAACTGGACTGAAGACCACCAGGTGATCCAGAAGGAATGGGTTCTCTCCTCCAGCCCCTTTCCCATGTGCTTCTGTTCTCTCCCAAATGAATGTAGTCTAGAGAGATCATGGCCAAAAAAGAGATGGCAGCAGCCAAAAGCTAGAAGGAAATGGAACATTTGACAAGGAGGGAATCAGACCTCACCAAGCCAAGTCTTTGGGCTTATTGGAGAAAAACAATTGGGCTATTGAATGAGTACACTCCTGGATCCATAGCAACTTGCAAAATAAAATTGTGTGTTTGCCCAGTAGGTAATGCTCTATGAAAAGAAAGCTTAGGGAAGAGAGGCAGGAAAGAAGCCAGAAAAGAAAAAGGTAAAGCTGAAGTGTTCAGAGTCACTTTTAAGTACATCATAAGGAAAAATGATTCTGAAATTATCTTGAAAATTCATGAGCAAATGAAATATTGTTCACCAAATTTGATTTGTACTCCTTTCCAGGAGCATATTTATTTATTGCCTAAAGTCAGGTATATCTATATTCCAAATGAAAATGATTTTTTTCATGTTTCAAGGTCTAGAAAAGCAAGTTTCCACTTTATCTAACAGCTTTTGACACCACAAAGTATCTCATATTTTTGCGAATTTGTTTTTTTATAGAAATTCCATTGTTATTTTTTCTAGTCCTAGAAAGGAACGCCTTTTTTTTTTTTTAAGGAGGAGATGGTCATGTTTGAAGGCAGTAAAAAAAGAAACTAGTATATAGGTAGAGTTTGAAGATTAGGAAATAGTGGGGATGATTAAGAGGGCAGGTTAGCTAGTCTATAAATCAAAGGATGGATCTCCATGTTACAGATAAGGAAGCAGACCAAAAGGGATTAAGTGATTTATCTGAGGTCATATAGCTAATAACTGGTAGAGATAGGACAACATTCTTCATACTCTTCAATCTGCTGTGTTTTCTACTACATTTCAGCTATCTTGGAAAGAGCCCATCAAACTTTAGATTTTTAAAAGGTTTTATTTGTTAGCCCTCCAAGGAAAATAACAAACACAGGTGAAATTTATGGGAGTATTATTGAGCGATCTTAGTCCTGTATCCAAAATCACCAGGGTCACTTCATTCTTGAATCCCTCCCTCTAACTCTAGTCATCAGAAAGGGATATATTGCTAAGAGCAATTCATACCTTTAAGAATGCAAGTCTGCCTATAGTCACTTTTTACAGAAAAGTGATGAAGAGATATTCAGATCTCCTTCTTATCCTTCCTAAACACTTTAGTCTCAGAAGAACCCAACAGGAGGCAAGCATAAACTGAAGCTAATTGGACCTTTTCCAAGCGAAAGGTCGTTTATACTCAAGAGACTTCCATATTGTTAAGCTCTTGGTTACATCACTCTACTTCCCTAACTTCATTTTGGGTCCTTTTTTCCAGGCATTATTTAGGGAAGCTGCAAGAATCTTTTGCAGAATCAGAGTTCCTGTTTCAAGTTTCTTAAATCAGGGCATACCTGTAGCCATAGTTTTCTAGATATGTTTACAATGTATATAACACACCTTCCATTAAAGTCTTATTACAATGTCTTCTTGTGGGTTCTCAAAGGTTGTTCCAACAAAACGGAGATCTGGCAAGTCCTATCAAGCTGGAAAGTCTTTGCATTTGGCCCAATAAGATGTGATAAAGCTCTCAGCTGAGATTGCCTGCAGAAGGATTAGTTCATCAAAGATACTCAATAAAGAGCTTTAATATTCATCACTAGAGAACACTGAAGATTCTGCACAGTGAAAGGTATAATTTGACCCTATCCATGACTGTACTTACAGTCCAGGATTTCGTGAATATAAACAGCCAATTCACTGTATGTGTCTCAGGTAGGGTATCCTATGTGTTCAAGTGTAATAGCAGCAGCTGCTCCTTGGCAGGTGTTATGCTGCTGGCTCTGAACTCCATATGAGGAGAGGGCATCATTGTCTATGGTCGTGGTATCAAAAAACTCAAACAGAAATGGGGACCACTAAACTGTACATGAGCATCCCTGTGGACTGCATCTTGACTTACTTTAAGAATATACTATCTATGTATTACAATAAAATTCTCTGGAGACTGTAGATTAATTTATAATTACTTATTAGTAAAGGTGAGAGAGAGAGAGAGACAGACAGACAGACAGATAGAGAGAAGCAGAGAGAGAGAGAGAGAGACAAAGACAGAGACAGAGAGAGACAGAGACAGAGACAGAGACAGAGACAGAGACAGAGAAAGCAATTTCTTCTGTCCCTTCCCTTATAAATACAGTTTTTGCCACTCCTCCTGGGACCCTCTGATTGGACATGCTGAACTTTAATCCAGATGTCTTGATTTCTTGACTTTCAGACATGCCACCCATCTCAGGAAGACTTCGGCCAGCCCCTTTTGTAGGCCAGGACACCACGTAGCCACATGTGAATGGCCAGTCAAAGGGTGGTTCTGGTATCAACCAAGGATCACTTTTCACTCAGCAAGTGGGTACAATCTATATTAAATTCATAATATGTTTTATTGTATTTTGTTAAACATTTCCCAACAAAGTTTTGATCTAGTTTGGACCACAGTCCCTGTGTCTGACACCTTCAGTCTACAGCATAGACAGAGTAACCCCTGTCCACAACTGGAAATCTTCATGCTGCCAGCTCACTACCATATCATCTCTTTTGCATATGTGTGTGTCTGGTCCACTGCCTATAAGCTACAAGTGTATCCCTCTAGCATGGAATCATTTTTTTTCCTTCCTTCCTTCCTTCCTTCCTTCCTTCCTTCCTTCCTTCCTTCCTCCCTCCCTCCCTCCCTCCCTCCTTTCTTTCTTTCTTTCTTTCTTTCTTTCTTTCTTTCTT